>NC_081802.1:15626534-15974867 GCF_963082965.1 Carassius carassius
CGGTCTTCATGTTTGTGGTGTCCCATGGTTTTAAAATTGGTTAAGATTTGAAAATCGTCTTAAGCCTAAGCCCAAAGACCGACATCAAAAACATGCAGTGTTTGGAGTTCTCAAGGACCAGGCGCATGTATAAAACTTTGCGTAGATTTCATCCTTAAACAGAATTTGCGTACGCACAAAAGTTTTCAGATTTATAAAACCGTACGTACGCCAGAACCTGCGCAAGGTTCATTTTATAAATCACAATTATCTGAATATTGTGTGCACGTGCTTATAGCTTACCCCAATCTCCTCCCGAAATAACCACCATATTTGGAGGTTAAGACCGCCTATTTTGAATATGTATGATCTCCCTGCATATTAATACGACCGATAATTGTCATTTTGATCTGTTTGGATAAAAATGGAAGAACAGAAACGAAAAGAAAAAGAAACTTCACAGACTGGAGGTACTGCTGTCTGTGGTGGAGGGCCGAAAAAGTTTTATTTGGTGGGCTCTCTGTGGGCATTTCAAATAAAAGATATTAGAATGGGAGCAAGTAACAGAAGCAGTCAATGCTGTTACCTCAGTGCTTCGCACAGTCCAAGAGACAAAAAAAAAATGGTCTGACTTAAAAGTAGTCGTAAAAAAAAAAGAATATGTGCACACAGGTCCAGTGTCCTAACAACTGGTGGTGGTCCAGGAATCACTGACCTCTCAGCCTTTGATGCAAGGGTGGGTGCGATTTTATAGGGGAAACCGGATTAAGTGGAGTTCTTCCAGAATTCCAAGGTGATACGGATGTGATTTGCGGTGACGATGGTAAGTAATTGATTTATCTACACATTTATATAAGTTTTTGTCTGTTTAAAATTCTGCTTTTTTTTTTTTTTTATTGTGGATAATTTAATTCAACCAATTCAAATTCCGTGGAAGTGGGAAGTCCAAAAATATCCAAGTGACAAATCTAGCAATAGATGCAGCTGCCCTTAAGATATACGTTTATTAAAATAGTCGACTTTCCTGTTTATTCGTATGCTAAAAATGTAACCTATAAAGACAAAAGCAAGTCATTAAGTGCACATTTTATTTCACACATTTACAGATATGCAATACAACCTTTAAGTAAATAATTTTTTTTTTTTTTTTTTTTTTTTTTTTTTAAATGATTAAAGGAACCGTTAATCCTGGAATGCCTTCCTTCAAACCCAGTGAGTGGTCCAAGTGGGTTAGACAAGGGATTAAGGCTTAGATCCTACGTGCCGCCGCCATCCTGTGTGCCTCCACCAACGTCCAGTGTGCTGCCATCAAATGCCCAAGCAACCACATCCTGTGCGCAATCCAGTGCATCATCATCCTTTGTGCCACCACCGAGCGCTGGTAACTCAAGGCGTGTACTGACGGAAGAAGTCATGCAGACCCAACGTCACATGGTTCATGCTGTTAATGCAGTGTGTTCCGAACTGAAAGAAATAAACAATTTTTTCAGAAATGTGGTTCACTTAAGGAACTTGTGAAAAAATAGTTTGAAAGTTTGAATTCACTTGCCTTTTTACATTCTATTTATTACATTTATAAGCCGCTGTATTGCCATAGCATTATGCACTGCATTAGGAGGGCCAGGGTCGGGTTCATTATCTTCAGTATGGGCGTTCGGTGGAACAGGTATACCATTCTTTTGAGCAATGTTGTGCAACACTGCGCAAGCCACTACAATGCGGCAAACCTTTGTAGGGCTGTACAATACTGTGGCACCAGACCTATCCAAGCACCTCCAGCGTCCTTTTAGCAGACCAATAGTGCGTTCGACCACTGAACGTGTCCGGCAATGCTTCTCATTATAACGCCGTTCGGTTTGGGGTCTAGTTAGTGGAGTTAGCAGCCACGTTCTAAGGGGATAACCACTGTCTCCTGAGAGGTAAAACATTTACAATATTTTTTTTTTTTTTAAGAAAATATAACAAAACCATGAATGCATTTTGAATGTAATTTCAAGTGCTAGACCGAGGTAACAATTATAAACAATATAAGAATACTTTAAACAAAGTACATGCTTGTAAAATAGCCTATAGATAGCTTTTTGTTTTTTTTCCAGGGCAATATTGATTCAATATATCATTTCACTTAATTTTTAAATGCTATAAAACATGTTTTGTTTCCTGGAAATTAGCATTAATGTGAAATTTTGCTTTAAAAACATCTTAAAATAAGTGTGGGTTTGTTTATCATTGGAGATTATAATTTATACCTAAAAGAAAAAACATTTTAAAAGGTATGCTTTAAACACATTTGCATCATTACTCAATTACAATTACATGCGCATTCCTGCCGACTTACCAAGAAGCCATCCATCACGCACAGCTCCTGTTTGCAGTCTGTTCCCTACACTGCTGTTGGACAAAATGTAGGAATCATGAGTTGACCCAGGCCATCTCGCAACTACATTTGTCAGAGACATATGCGCATCACATATGATCTGCACGTTCAAAGAATGAAAATGTTTTCGGTTAACAAAAGCAAATTCATTCTCACATGGTGCCTCTATTGCAACATGAGTGCAGTCAATAGCACCGATTACATTGGGAAAACCGGCGATTGCTGCAAATTGCATTTTGATGTTGGCCTGTTCAGCTTGCGTGTAAGGAAAACAGATGTATCGGGGTGCCATCCACACTATGGCATCCCATACATATGGCATGACACGGCTCAAGGATGACTGCGACATACCCGATCGGTCTGCCAAGTCTCGCTGGAAAGTACAAGTGGCCAAGTGGCCTAATGTGGTCAATACTTGTACAGGAACACAGAGCGTGTGGTTTCTCCACGAGGGTCTTTCCAATACTGGCCGTAATTCAGAACACAATTCCAAGAGGATGGCTCTTGGGAATCGAAATCGGCTCATGAGCCAATCATCATCATGAGCAAGGAAATCTTCACGGTCTCTGAAAACACGCTCCCTCCGTAGAGCGTCATTAGCAAGGTCTTCTAACAGCGCTAGAGCATCCATTATAATGATATGTTACATACGCACATACCTTTTTATAGCCCATTCATTAAAAAAAATAGTAAATTCAAAGTATTTGCACCTGGTTAAGAATGCTGATAATGATAATTCAGGTTGATGCAATTTGATTTATTGGGTGATGTAATAGAATAATTTAGAAGTTTTTCATTTTAAATAGTTATTGCTATGTGGGCCAGTTGGTGTCGCCAAAACACATAATCTTCTAAAAGAGTGCGTACGCACGGTCAAGAGCATCCTTACGGTGCGCGCTTATTAACGCCAAGTTTATTTTTTATAAATCCCGATATGTGCGTGGATTTTGTGCCCATTTTGTGCGTACGCAACGTTTATACATCAGGCCCCAGGACTGGGAACCACTGGGCTACAGAAATGGTTGTTAGGTCATGGCTCTATGGTTGATTCTTGAATTAGAGGCACTTTTTGATATAAAATCTTTAAAAAAGTAAACTTCTTTAGACTTTGTTTTATATGTGATGAAATATTTATCACAAGACCTGGAATAACTGGATTTTGGTATAGTGGAGTAATTGGAGAATCAACATGTTCTGCATCTTGGCTTTTCGTGGCAGTGGGACTGTAGGTGAAGTTTGGATACTGAGGTGAACCTATATGCTTCTCATAACCTGTTTAAGATATGACACATCTGTCTCTTGAGCCCCTTTCACACTGCACGTCGGACCTGGCAAATTGCCGGAACATTGCCGGGTCACCATCTGTGTGAAAGCAAACCCGTCCCAGGATTGATTCCGGCACTGAACCTGGGTCGGGGACCTAGTAACATTGCCAGGTTCAGTCCTGGGAAGAGCGCTGTGTGAACCAAAGCCAGAGCTAATGCCGTGTCATATTGATGATGCACGTTATCGCTTGACTCTTTTACCGGCTGTTTTGAAGGAAGATCAACGTTCGCAACTAAAAAACGTGCAAACTGTAATGAAGCAGAGATCAGTTAGTTCCTCACTTTCCACGCTGATGCCGAGATCGTTCGCTTGCTTCAGTGAAAGTATAACGTGCCTAACGTTTTCGACTCGTACATTACACGTCACGCACTGATGTCACGTGTCATTAATGGACATTTACGGGTTGTGTGTGAAAGCGCGCACATATTCCGGGTAATCACTGGCAGTGTGAAAGTGCAAAATCTAGCAACCCGGGAACAATTGCCGGAACACTTTACCCATGTATTTTCCGGAATCGCAGTGTGATAGGGGCTTTGAACACTACTACAACCATCATCCCATCTGTCCTTTTGCCATTTCAGAGGAACTTTACCTATTGAAGTCTCAAAGGCAAAGTGATTATAGTTATTATGAGATGTTACTCTTATTAGTAATTCTGAGATGGTGTGAATGCAGCTATAAATGAACTTTATTGTGAAAAATGCTACAAAAGTATAGCATATGTTCTTTTAAACTCTTCTAAATTGAATCCCTTCCATCCTTTCTTCTCCTTCCTTTTGGTTTGAGCTGGCCATCAGAAGAAAGAATAAAAGATGAGTGTAAGTAGCCCTACATTCCTCCATGCTCTTATCTTTCTGATGTATGTCTCGCTCTCTCTCCATCTGCAGGACTGTCATTCACAAGCAAGATGTGCAAGAGTCATTTAGAAGAAAGAGAAAGAGCCGCTTTCTTCTCGCTCTCTGTTGGAGGTGGGGTCCCTTCGAGAACTGTGCTGAGACCTGTCATAGGCCTCGAACACGACTGAATTTTGGCTGATCTCCAAACTCAAGCATGTAGTGACAGTCAGAAGATCTTCTGATGTACCTTTACGGGCCTCCATTCAACTCCTTTTGCATTCCTCTCACTGTTTTCTGAGAGCCTGATTTTGTTTTAGTGAGGATTGGTTGACATTATGGTGGGAATTTAACAACCACCACTGTCACACCTAGGTGGTCGCCAGGGTGTTATGCAGTTGCTAAAAAGTCCTAAGTGTTTTAAGTTCGTTGAGATGCAGTTGCAAAAGTGTTCTTTTTCTCTCGCTCTCTGGTTGCTAAGGTATTATGTGGTTGCTAAGGTAGTCCACATAGTTTATACTGAATGAATAGATGTAGATTGTGCAGCATATAATGTTGTTTATTTGCCAAAGTGTGGCTAAGTTGTTTTGAACTGGCTTTAGCATGTTGCTATGCAGTTGCAAAAGGTTTTTGCGTGGTGTTAATGCAACTGCTAAAATATTCTTAGGTATATATATATATATATATATATATATTATAAAATTTTGTTTATTTGCCCATTGCTATGAATGTTCCAGTTGGTTGTTATGTTGTTCTGAGTGTTGTTTAGCTCAATGCCAAATGTGGTTGCTAGGATGTTTCCTGTTGGATGCCAGAGTGTCATTGTTTGGTTGCTATGGTAATCTAAATAGTTTTTATGTTTCTGGTTAGTTTCCAGGGTGTTACTAACTGCTATGCATTTGCAAAGGATTCAGGGTGGTTTCCAAGATGTTCTAGGAGTTTTATATTAATCGGTATGCCGGTAATGGATTGTTCCAGTTGGTCATCGGGGTGTTGCTACTTTGTTTTGATTATTAGTATAATACAATGCATTTACTAGAATATTCTGGTTGGTTGTCAGGGTGTCATTATGTGGTTTCACGTATATTCTTAGTTGTTATGCTTAATGAATAGATGTAAATATTTGAAATGTAAAATGTTTTTATGTTGCTGTGCAGTTCTGCTGAGTTGTCAGGGTGTTGCTAAGTTGTTCTGAGCTTATTGCTATTTAGTTGCATGGGGATTCTGGGTGGTTGCCAATGTGCTGGTGTAGCATGTCTGGACTGGTCACCCTCACACACAGAGACCACACGACCACTCTTCGATGAGATTTAGCACTTTCCTTTACTTGGTCTGTAATAAGGAGAAATAATCAGTGGATCAAAAGGCGACCGCTTCTCCCTCTCTGGCACACTAAGCATATGATGCTAATTAGTTAGCGTCACAATACACATCGTTAAGGTCAAATAACACCTCAAAATATACATTTTCATCATAACTAATACAATCAAGTGCTAGTATAAAATATATCACATTCATCCAGCGATAAATACGCATTTTGGACAAGAAATATCATCATACCAGAGTCAATTAAGGGGAGAGCTCAATAATACATGTGCTCCTTAGCCTCGCACATAGGTGGACAGGGGCGTAGTTTGTGGGGGGGGGGTGGGGGGGAGGTAACCCCCCCAATATTCAAATCCATCAGTTACAACCCCCCCAATATTTCAACATGAAAATCACAGTAGATCAAATGAAAAATATAATATGAAAAAATAGAATTCATTTATTTTGTAAAAATAATGTTGTTCTTAATCAAATATGAGTATGTCATAATAAATCAGACAAAAAATACTCCCCCTCCATTGAACCAATTGGTAACGCCCAACCAATGAGTCGCACTTTCACCAAAACAAGCGAGTGGTGTTTGAATGGGAGAGCACACGGTTAATGTTAACGCCAAAAATGAAGAGAAGCGCTGCACAGCGGACTATATTTAACTGCTGGTCAGAGAGGGATGCAAAAAAAATAAAATAAAAAGCATGTACTGAGAATGAGGTATGAGAATATTGTGTAATAGTTAGTACACACCACATATATTTTAGCTAGCTAATCCATTGCAATGTATTTAGCTATAACTATCAGTATAACAAGTTACCAAAGCAGCTGCTAGTATATTTTTCAATAGTGTCTGTAATTATCAACGACAAAAGTATTCACATCGGTGTTTGTTTTCTTACTAAATTAATCTGACTTTTGAACGAATTGGATGAATTAACGATTTAAGTGGCTAACTCATTAAAACAGTGAAACACTGCCGCCTACTGGCGGTTTCAATACTTAATTTCTTTCTTTTGATAATCTCTACTATGTTAGAATTTTATTAATGATGATTATACACAAATTTCATAACGTTATGAGGTGTAAAATCTCTTAACAATCCCTTTCCACCTTGACTTCTGAGACTCTTCAAGCGTGCGCAACATACCCAGCAGCGTTCTGTTGAAGCGCTCTGCAGGATTAGCTTGAGGGTGGTATGGGGAGGTGCGTGAATGGCGAATACCACAGTAGTCTTGTAACCTGTGAAAGAGAGTATTTTCAAACTCTTTTCCCTGATCATGATGTATCTTAGATGAAAAACCAAAACGCATAATAAAATCATCAAAGAGTTTTCTGGCCGCGGTCTTCCCAGACTTGTCTTTCGTTGCGTAGGCCTGTGCGTATTTGGTAAAATGATCCACCACTACAAGTATATACTCCTCACCCCCTTTACACTTGTCTAAGTGTAAGTAGTCAATGGATATCATCTCAAACGGTGCCGAGGTCTCAATGGTCTGGATAGGTGTCCTGATTATTCGGTTAGGTTTTTTCCTTTTTATGCAGCGACACATCTGGGTAACATAGTGTTCCATTTCCTGTCTCATCTTTGGCCAGAAGAACCGTTCTCTTGCGAGAGCCACCATTCGTTCGGCACCTAAGTGTCCCATTTCCCTGTGGAGATGCTTGTACACAATAGGCTTCAGGGACTCAGGAACAACTAACTGCTTTCTCGCTGCAGTCTCTCTTCTGAGAATGCCATCTCCATCAATCTTTAGACGGGGCCACTCTCGGAGAAGTTGTCTCACTGCTCCACTTTCTGCCAGCTTGTCTTTATGTTTCAAGAATAAATGTGCTTTTTTCAAAGCCAGAGCTCTACTAATGGCTTAGTCTCCACTCTGGGCAACTCTGATGTCTTCCACTGCAAGAGGCTGGATTGGCTCTGAGATGTTACACTCCTCTGGCAGTGCATCGATGTTACATGTGACAACAGAGATCCAATCAACATCTTAGGTTTTATCTCTTTCCAGAGCTTTTCCGATGCATTCTATAGCTTCCTGGGGGCATTCTTCTGTACACTCTCGCATGATCTCTTCAATGGGCTTTTGTCTTCATGACAGGAAATCCGCATCTCTGTTTGCTGTTCCGGGTCTGTACTTCAATGTGAATCTATAATCCGCCAGCTCTGCCACCCAGCGGTGTCCCGCTGCATTGAGCTTTGCTGACCTCGTGACATAGGTCAAGGGATTATTGTCACTATATACCACAAAGTCAGGTGCATGGAACAGATGGTCACGAAAACGTTCTGTGATGGCCCATTTTAGTGCCAAAAATTCTAATTTGCCAGAATGTAGCTTGTAATTCTTTTCTGCCGGTGACAATGTCCGTGAGCCATAGGCAATGACCCTAAGAACACCCTCTTGACGCTGGTACAAAACGGCACCTAAGCCCTCTTCTGAGGCATCCACGTGAAGTACAAAGGGTTTCTCCAAGTCCGGATATGCCATCACTGGTGGATTTGTCAGCTGATCTACCATCCTGTTCAGTATTTCCTGGTGAATCATTGTCCACTGGACAGGATGGGATGGTGGCAACTGAGCAGACCTACGGCTTACATTCTTTCTCTTTTGGCTTTGCGTCTGTTCAGACTTGGGCTTTGCTAACAGTTCGTAGAGAGGTTTGGCTATCCTGGAGAAGTCTGGTATATAGGATCTATAGTAACTGAGGAAACCCATCAGCTTCCTCACCTCTCGCACAGTGGTTGGTGTCTCATGCTTCAGTGCTTGAACTGCTTCCCCCTCTTTGGGGTTCATCTTGTATCCCTCTGCAGAGATTACTCGACCCACATAACAGACCTCACTTTTAAAAAAGTCACATTTTTTTGGCCTCAGTTTTATACCACATTCTCTTTGCCGTCGCAGTACCTGTCTCACGTTTTGGATATGTTGTTCAAAGCTGGAGCTAAACACTAACACATCATCTAAATATGGGACACACACCTCATCTCTCAGATCTCCCAGACATCCCTCCATGTAGCGCTGAAAAGCTGCAGGTGCATTAGTAAGCCCAAACGGGATCCTCACCCATTCATACAGTCCCCATGGTGTTATGAATGCGGTGCAGGGTCTACTTTTCTCACTCATGAAGCCCTGGTGAGCCTTGCCCTGGTCCAACACCGTGAACCAGGAGTTGCCCCCCAGGTTTTCCAGGATCTCCTGTATTCTCGGGATTGGATGACGATCCGGCTGTGTTTTCCCGTTCAGCAGTCTGTAGTCTATGCACAAGCATAGACCTCCATCTTTCTTCCTCACGCATACCACAGGCCAAGAATATGACGAACAAGACTTCTGGATCCAGCCTCGACTGAGTAAGTCCTGTATGTGAGTTTTCACTTCTTGGTAGAGGTGTCTAGGAATTGCATTGTATGTTCTTTGGACAGGCACATTGTCTTTTAATTGTATGTCCATCTGCAAATCTTTGATACAACCCGTGTCCCACTCATCCTTTGCAAAAACATCACATTCCTCCCTGAGCATTTGTTGTACCTGTTGCCGTTGGTCATCTGGCAGATGGCTAGGTCCACAGGTGGGTCCCAGGGCTCAGCTTGTGGCATAGAGCTGGATTGCTGTGCAAGTGAGGTGACACTGCTGCTGTCTCGTGCCTCAGGTCTCTGATCAAACATAGACTTTGTCTGCGATGGGTAGATGGCATCAACACTGTGCAACCACCCAAGTGTCGTGCGACTACATAGCATGATGTCATTGTCAGTCAGGTTTTCAAAAGTAACCTCTATTTTACCGTTATCTTCAGAAGGGAGCCGAATTAACTGCTCTCTGATGACTAAGCCTGTTGGCCATGGTGTCTCATGGTTCGGCTCCAACACTACATGTGACGAATTCAACACTCTCTTATTTAGTAGGCCGCATGGCACTGCTACCACTTTGTTTTTCGGGATGGTCACTGGTTGTCTGCCTACTCTGGCTATGTGGGGTTGGTCCTCAAACTTTCGTTTCTTTAAAACAGACAAGACAGCTCTCTCCGTTTTGCGCCCTACCTCCAGTGCTGAGCACAGCTTTTCCACCATATGACCAGAAGGAGTACAGTCTCCACAGTTGTCGTTCGTCAACGCTAGCTCTTCAATCACATTAAAGCCAATGATGGGGCGTTCAATGTCACTGCTGGCAACCAGGATTGGGACCACAACAGGTTTGTCACTCATTCCAGCCACAGCATTCTTAGACAAGGTGAATTTGATTTCCATCCATCCATCATATGGAATGTCTGTTTCGTTTGCGGCTGAGAGCTCCAGTGCTCCCTCCTCAAGCAGCTCCCCCACTGGTCTCACCTTAACATCTGGCAGGTATTTTCTTTTCCAGTTCGTTCCCACTATTGATACCTGTGAACCGGTGTCCCACAGTATTGAAGTGTCAACTCCCTCTAGGGAGGCTCGAACTAGGCATCTCCTCCCTACTAGCTTGGCTGTTTGTCGTTGTTTACCAATGAGTGGTGCTCTTAAGCTGAACAGATCCACGTTGTCTGTGTTTTCGGCAGGATGAATCAAAATTTCAATTTTGTTTGTACTGGCTGAGGTATTTCTCATTCTACAACCTGATGCCCAGTGTTCTGCGCTGCCACACTTATAACAGTGACTACACCTTCCATCCGGATTGGAAAATTGGCACTGCTGACACTGTTTCCCAGTCTTTGGCTGTGGTCAATATTTTCGGTTCGGCTGTTCACCCACTCTCATTGGCTGGGGCTTAGAGGTCTGGTGGAGACTAGCAATTTGAGTGGTGAGATCCTGAATAGCTTCACATATAGCTTTATTACCTTGATCAACCTTTTCCATCAGTGTATCACGTTTGTTTGTCTCACAGTGTTTATTCTTTTTGTTTGGTTTGTGCACGTAGCTTTCCTTTCCACATTCCTCACTTTCCTCACTAACTGCTGCAATTTTGATCATCTTTGCTTTTGATGTATTTGACAACTTATTCTTTCTTTCCATTTCCAGGGTGTATGCAGCTGTCACTTTCTCCAAAAGGACTTCATCTTCAACTGTCGGATTCTGTAAGTATGGCTTTATGTCTGCACGAATCGCGTCATCATGGAGGCCAGTGAGTACTGTTTGGAGGAATTGATTTTGGATAAGCTCTGCGCTGTACTTCAAACCAGATTTAACTCTTTCTGAAGCAAAAACAATTTGTTGTCTCAGATCCATAGCTCGCACTAAAAACTGAATGGGTGTTTCTTTTGAATCTTGAACAGCGCGCGTGAGGGAGTGGTACAAATCTGTAGCATCCTTCTCAATGTAATGAGTCCGTAATATCTGTCTGAGAGCTTGCAATGACAGATCAACTCTACTTTCAAGATAACTCTTCAGTTTTGTTCCTGGAGCTATAGCTTGAATGACAGCTTCTACGACTTTTCCCTCATCACATCCCTTTTTCAGTGCTCTTTGGATTTGTCTTTCCAAACTGGTGTACGCTAATTTATCCTTTTGGTTTGGTTCTCCAATTTGTCCAATTATTTTTAACTCTCTTCTGTACAGTGGATGAAAAAATGAAACATTTTGGGAAGCTGTTCCTGTTGCATTCGGGACAGAAACATTTTCTCCTTGTTCATTTGGATTACTGGGTGCAATATCATTTTCAACTACCGGGTGGCGCTTTTGCGCTATTTGTTGGAACTGGGCTACACCATTTGGTCAATTTTCCCTTTGACTTCCTCAATTTTGGCATTTACTGGCAGCAAAAGAGACATCCCTTCATCCTCTTGTGAAATAACATCTTCCCCTTCTAGATTTTGGAGAATATGCCTCCTGCGTTTACGAGGTAAGTCTTTGTCACTTTTTTCCACTGTTAGACTGAGTGCCCAGCATATATGATTCAACTCTGGTGCTGTCAGTGTCAGTAACTTTTCTTCTATCTCAGCTACCAGCGTTTCCCACTCAGACGACATCTGTTGCCCTTCTGACATGATAGAAAACTTTTACCTTCACTGCTTCGTCTGGAGCACTGCAGTATTGACGACTTCGGTAGCTAGGTAGCTCGCAGATAGCTCTCACCAATGTGTCGTGGCTAGTCCCTCGTTACTCATCTTGCTTGCTTCGTGATGAAATCCAACCGGGCGGGAACACCAAGTTTATGTTGCACACTTAAAACAGACTCCGTCTTCCTTTTTGCAACTTTATTTAGCCAGTTCTGTTGAAACTATCTTTTTTACACGAAGCAACACAACATCTCATACCAGCCGCGCTATAGCCTACGTTCCTTCTTTTTTTTCCGTCTGCGCTGGCCTATCACATCATCATAACTGAACTTTCACCTCTCAGTAACATAAATCAGAATAATTTCCAGAATATTTATCGAATTAAATTACAATGAAATTATAGTGATTCCCCTTACATAGTTCTAAACATATCCCTATTCAAGGAAATTATGAAATGATAAAATAATACTTATAAATAATAATTCTAGGTCGCAACATAGGCTATACATTAATGCCTTTAATGTTTTAAAGGTGTGTTTCCCTTTAGAAAAAAAATTAAAAGGCATTAAGGTGGAATGTAAAAATCTTAAAATAAATGTCTAAATGTTGTCTCTTTCATATTTGTATATGTTGAATTTGTAATCAGTTAAAGCATGTTGCCAGATAGATAGATAGATAGATAGATAGATAGATAGATAGATAGATAGATAGATAGATAGATAGATAGATAGATAGATAGATAGATAGATAGATAGATAGATAGATAGATAGATAGATAGAAATAAATTATCCAATAACAATACACATAAAAAAAAAATTTTTTTTTGAAAAAAATAACGGGCAGCATACAACGTTCAACCCCCCCAATGTTCAAACTAAATCTACGCCCTTGTAGGTGGACTGAGGCTATCGCACATTGCACGTGGGGAAAACCCCGGATGTGTTCCACTGAAATAATTCCCCTCCCCAGACAGAATCCCAAAGAAACAATTGCAAACAATTGCAAACAATAATAAATGAACAAAATTTCTTGGAGTTCACTAACCCGTTCATATTATGAAACTAATAGAATTTATAGCAGCATAAACAGCATATATAAATCTAAAAAAAATTAATAATCCAATATAGGAATTAAAAGAAAGCAAATTGAGTCAATTATACACACCAGTTACACTGGCATTACTAAGGTGTTTTAACTTGTTACAATACAGTTGCAAAAGTATTCTTTTGCGTTCCTTTGCACACTGTTCTGTGGTTTCAAAGGTATTATGGTTGGTTTCCAGTCTGTGATTAAGCTATTGTTAAAGTGTTCTGATGGATATTTAACATGTTCCTATGCAGTTACAATGGTGTTCTAGATAATTTGAAGGATATTGCTATATGTTGTTTTGAGAGTTGTAGCATATTGCCATGCAGCCAGGGTGTTATGTTGTTGTTGTTCTATTTGGTTGCCGGGTGTCTTTGTGTGGTTTTTAGCACATTACTATGCAGTTTCATAGTAGTTGTACCTTTTACAATGTCAAGGTTATCATTTCACCTGTTTGATTACAACAAGTAATCTAGATTACAACAAAATAACATTAGCTAGTTAGCATTACTCTTGGATAGACTTTTGATATGAAAGGTTACCTTTATGGAAATATACAACTCCTTTCCAGTTGATGGTTTTGTTGTCTTTATTGTTGTTGTGCTTGTTGTAGCTAAATTTGAGGTCAGACTATCCTTGTAGTCTCTATCTGCGCAGTGCTAAAGTTAGGGTATGCATGCAGTATTCATGAATGCTCGTTTTCCATCATGGTGATAGACTACAGATCTTTATATAGCTGCAGAAAGACTGATGAGGGTCGTCTGGTGCTCCAAGACCTCCTCACTGTGAGTGTGTTCATGTGATTTATCATGTAAATGGGTCCATTTGCAATGAAAAGACACAATTAGATAATGAGATTAATTACTTAATGATCTTTCTCGTTAGTGTTTTCATGTTGTCAGGCATCAGGCACTGTAAGAAGAAAACTATACCAAAAATGTGCTGTTTCAATGGTAAGGTTTTTGGGTGGTTGCCAGGGTCTTGCTATGGGGTGGCTATAGTGTTCAAGGTTATTGTCAGGATATTTATGCGGTTGAAAATGTTTTTGAACGGTTTTTAGCACATTGCTATGAAGGTTTTATGTTCTGTGGGGTGGTTGCAGGGGCATTGCTGTGTGGTTGCAAATATGCATTCAAATGTTTTTCTTTTTTCTTTTTTTTCTCCAAATCACTAACACTAAGCATAAAGAAATAGTATTAGCGATTCTGAACCAAGGCAATCCAGTACACTTATTCTTCTTCTAGAAAAAAAATATTTATATATATATATATATTTATATGAGGGGGGGGGGGGGGATGAGGAGAGAACAGATGCTTCACTGGAGGCTTTCAAAGAAAATAACATCACTCACAGTAATCAGAAGAGAGAGATCAAAGATCAAAGACTTATGCAAGTCAATGTCTTGTGTGTGTGTGTGTGTGTGTGTGTGTGTGTGTGTGTGTGTGTGTGTGTTTTGTGCGTGTGGCAAGGCATGCTTGGGGTCAACTTCATTAAAAAGATTTAAATGTGACATCATCCGTTCGATATGCTGATCAAGGAGGCGCTGGCCCAGGGTTATATTCGTCCATCTACCTCCCCTGCTGCTTCGAGTTTCTTCTTTGTGGAGAAAAAGGACGGAGGTTTAAGACCATGCATTGATTATCGGGCTCTCAACCATATCACTGTCAAGTTCAGGTACCCACTTCCCCTCGTCCCAGCTGCCTTGGAACATCTCCGTGGTGCCACTGTTTTCACCAAGTTGGACCTCCGCAGCGCCTATAACCTCATCCGGATACTAGAGGGGGACGAGTGGAATGCAGCCTTCATAACCCCTACTGGCCACTATGAATACTGCGTGATGCCGTATGGACTTGTTAACGCCCCCTCCGTCTTCCATGATTTCATCCATGAGGTGCTCCGGGAGTTCCTCCACAGGTTCGTCCTTGTCTACATAGATGATATCCTCATGTACTTCAGGAGCCTGGCAGAACATCAACACCACGTTGCAGAGGTCCTTTCAACTCTATCTCAAGGCCGACAAGTGCTCTTTCCATCAGCCCTCAGTGCAGTTCCTTGGATACAACAACAGCAGCAGTGGCATCCGGATGGACGAGGGGAAGGTAAATGCCGTCAGAGATTGGCCACCTCCTACCACCATCAAAGAGTTACAACGGTTCCTTGACTTTGCCAACTTCTATAGACGATTTATCTAAAACTTCAGTACCATCACCAGCCCTCTCACCAGTCTCCTCCGTAACACACCCAAATCTCTCCCCTGGACTCCTGCCGCCACAGAGGCCTTCCACACCCTCAAAGAGGCCTTTACGACCGCCCCACTCGTGGTTCATCCCGACCCCGACTGACCCTTCGTCGTGGAAGTCGATGCCTCAACCACCGGAGTGGGAGCGGTCCTTTCTCAGCAGCAGGGGAATCCCAGTCGCCTCCACCCATGCGCCTTCTTCTCCCGGAAACTCAACCCGGCGGAGGTCAACTATGATATCGGCAACCGGGAGTTGTTGGCCATCAAGTTGGCCTTAGAAGAATGAAGGCATTGGTTGGAGGGAGCCAAACACCCCTTTCTGGTCCTCACAGATCATAAAAACCTGGAGTATCTTCGAGTGGCCAAAAGATTAAATCCAAGACAATCCCGCTGGGCGTTATTCTTCACCCGCTTCCACTTTACCATCTCATATCGCCCAGGGGTGAAAAACGTAAAGGCTGACGACCTGTCCCGGTGTCAAGCCTCCGAAGAGAATCTCGAAGAACCAGAAACCATTCTTCCAGAAAAGGTCATCGTCTCTCCTATTACCTGGTCTGCAGAGACCCTTCCTCCTAACGATCCTACTACGAACACCCCGCCGGGTTGCCCACCGGGACATCAGTATATTCCCAGCACATGGCACACTCCACTAATTCACTCCGTTCACACATCTCTTGGCACTGGTCACCCGGGGGTCAATGAAACCCTCTCGTTGCTTAAGGAACACTTCTGGTGGCCCAACATGGCCTCGGATGTCAGGAGGTACGTGAACTGATGCACAAGCTGCACCATATCCAAGAGCCCTCGCCATCTTCCATCAGGCAAGCTCCATCCTCTGCCCGCCCAGATAATAATACCTGCATTCTTGTCATAGTGGATAGATTTTCTAAATCCTGTCGTCTTCTCCCCCTGAAGGGTGGGAGGATATCGTCTCGGACCGAGGTCCCCAGTTCATCTCCCGGGTATGGAAGGCTTTCCATTCACTCCTAGGTGTGGCCATTAGCCTGTCCTCCGAATACCATCCCCAGTCAAATGGGCAAACGGAGAGGAAGGTCCAGGAGATTGGACGCTTCCTCCGTACCTTCTGTCATGGCCACCAGAACTCCTGGAACCAGTTCCTTGGGTGGGCCGAGTACGCACAAAACTCCCTACCACTGGACTCACTCCATTCCAGTGTGTACTCTGCTACCAACTTCCACTCTACCCCTGGTCAGGTGAACCCTCAGATGTCCCCGCCATTGACTAGTGGTTCTGGGAGAGCGAGAGGGTCTGGGACGCGGCACACCACCAACTCCAGCGGGGCTTACGCAGATGCAGAACGACAGCTGACCTTCGCCGATCTGAGGCCCCAACGTACCAACCTGATCAGAAGGTCTGGCTGTCCACCCGGGACATCCGCCTGCGCCTGCCCTACCGCAAGCTAAGTCCCAGATTCATTGGCCCATTCACCATCCTCCAGCAAATCAATCCGGTCACTCACAAACTCCAATTTACCCCCTGAGTACCGGATTCATCCCACCCTCCATGTGCCTCTCCCTCCACAGAACCTGGCGAAACCGAAGCCCCCCCTCCACTCCTCCTAGACGACGGCACGGCCTATGAAGTTAGTGACATCCTGGACTCCCGGCGGCGTGGTGGACAACTGGAATATCTAGTGGACTGGGAAGGATACTCTCCAGAGGAACGTTCCTGGGTGCCACGCAACGATATCCTGGATCCTAACTTACTCGACACCTTCCACTCCAATCATCCTGACCGACCAGCTCCCAGGGGAAGAGGACGTCCACCACGTCGTCGGGGTCCTCTGCCCTCAGGAGCGGGCCGTGGGGAGGGGAGTACTGTTACAAACACGCCAGGTTCCACCTCCACTCATTCACAACGCACGCCCTCACCGGAGTACTGATCACTTCCACCTGACCCTCATCATTACCCAATCATCTCAGCACCATAAATACCACACACACGCACTCAATCAGCGTCTGGTCTCGTTCCCGACAAGGTCTTACCTGTATGCTAACTCAAAGGACTAACTCTTCCTCTACTTACCTCTCTCCAGTGATTCTCCGAAGATTAAGATCCCCAGTGTGCGTGTGTGTGTGGTTCACCTCCCTCCTCTGACGTCTTCACCCAGCTCTCACGCATCCATTCATCACTCTACCCAACACTACCTGCTCCTCTGCTTGTGTCTATTAATAAACCCTTCTGTCTGTTACTCCTCAACCTCCCGAGTGATCTGTAACAATAATATAATGTGTGGGGAAGTTGTGGCCTAATGGTTAGAGAGTCTGACTTTGAGTCTCATACTTGCAGGAATTGTAGGTGTGGGGAGTGAATGTACAGAGCTGTCTCCCACCTTTACTACCATGACTGAGGTGCCCTTGAGCAAGACCCCGAACCCCCAACTGCTCTCCGGGCGCTGAAGCAAAAAAATGGCTGCCCACTGCTCTGGTTGTTTGTTCACGGTGTGTGTGTGTGCACTTTGGATGGGATGAATGCAGAGCACTAATTCTGAGTATGGGTCACCATACTTGGCCACATGTCATGTCACTTAATTTACAAATAAAATATTTAAATCAGAAGTTCTTTGGTTCAGATGCATGAACATAAGTAGATCAAATTATCTAATCTATTTTATTATTAACATAATTTTTGTAACACTATTGAGCTGATGGTATTTCAGCCATCTGTTCCATATTAATGAATCCTAACTCTAACACATTCTGCACTCAAAGACCCGAACGTGAGTAAACCAGGACTTTGAGTTTTACTACATCTTCAAACATAATTCACCATTTGGGGCGCCGCGATGTCGGCAACATCCTGCCGTGGGTGACAGTTATTACACCTTAGAGAGAGTCTCCAGAGACACTCGCGGGAGCCTCAAAAGAAAAAAAGACGAAACCCCCATTTTTTCTTTCCCCCACGGCCCGACAACACATTCCAGCTTCAAAGAGATTACGAACTCTCCTTACAACTTAAACACACACACGCACACACACACACCCACAAATGTTTATCTTACACTCATCATGTAAGTCATTATTAAGATGTATTTGATAGGCATTGCAGGGTTAGCCTGTTGTGCGATGGTTATGATTTTCTGATTTGTAACTTCTGATTTGGAAATGTTCATCCTAATTAATGTTACCAAATAGAGCCCTGTTGGTAACCCTTCCCTTCCCCCAAGTCATAAAAACTTTACGACCTCATCTGGGAGAAACAGGGAAGCCAGCTCTCGCTGGGAATTTTTGTAAGGAAAGAGAAAAGCACCTTTTAAAGGTATAGAATGTATCTCTTTTTGTACTTAGATGTCTCCCCATATCAAATTGGAGTATCTGCAGTTTTATCGTGTGTTAATCAAACTTTAAATGTGTGTAATTCTGCATTTGAATGTAACTTCATGTTTTGATCATTTATATATATTATTTTTGGTATCTGTTTAATCGTCATGCTTTGACGGACTCACTTATATAAAGAAAATTTATGAAAAATATATTAATCTGGAATTACGAACTTGCTAGAATATCACTGTTGAAATCTGATAAGCCCTAATTTATTAGGGTGGGTGTTGCCCCAGAGACAAAGGAACTTTTTCCTGCTTCAGATCGCGGACGTTCATTGGTTGTTCACGCGAACAGAGGCGTGAACCAGTCGAGCTATAAAGGACTGACCCAGGAAGCACCTCCTGCTTTTTACCTTCTGCACTCTTGCCCTTTTTCTCAGACCCTGCTCGTCCCTCTGCGCGGCCTTGGGCCGCTCTCATATCGCCTTCCCTCTCAGCACGGCGGCTGAGAGGACAGCCTTTTCATGGCTCCTCCGGGAGCGTTTATTTCTTTTGTTTTCGTTTATTTTCATTACTAAGTTTATTCACCTATTCGCCTCTCCACACGAGGAAGACGAATTCTGAAACATTGCTTTCTTTGAACCTTCAAGAATATGTATATGAAGTATATGAAGTTTATATGGAGTTTCGGTTCCTTGCCGCTGTCGCTTCTGGCTTAGTTGGGGTCACTTCATCTACAGCGATATCATTGACTTGATTGCAAATAAATGCACAGACACTATTTAACTGAACGATGAACTACCTTTAACTGTCAATTTGCATTATTGACACACTGTTTTCCTAATGAATGTTGTTCAGTTGCTTTGACGCAATGTATTTTGTTTAAAGCGCTATATAAATAAAGGTGACTTGACTTAATATTTTATAATATAATGGACTTGTGATGTTTATCATCATACAGGTGCTACTTGTGTTTGCATTTGTTTTGTAGTTTACAAATGAGTGTGTGTGTGTGTGTGTGTGTGTGTGTGTGTGTGTGTGTGTGTGTGTGTGTGTGTGTGTGTGTGTGTGTGTGTGTGTGTGTGTGTGTCCGCACATAGAGACAATGCTGGAATGTGAGGAATGCAGCTTGCACTTCCTGTGTTTTCATCTTGTCGCTGGGCGCTAGGTACCATTTCCTTTCCAAGAAATGGAAAACATGGGACAAATATCAGCGTAAATACACACACACACATATACATGCACTCACAAACACGCCACAAACAATTTTTATGGTGAGTTGCAGCACTGTGACCCTCACCGTGAAGCTCACAAATGGGCTCACCCATAAATTTGTTTTTCATGTTGAGGCGTAACGCTCAAGCTCTCCCATCAGCTCCGAGTTCCCTAAATGTCTGAGTACACATCCTTCATGCTCACTCATGAAAAATGCCTTTGTCTTCTGCTGAAGGGGATGGAGAAAAGGGAAGCAGATATTTTCATGAGCACAATGTTCCTGTTTTTCTAAACTTGTTATAAATATGTGATGCAGATGGCCCGTGTGTGTGTGTGTGTGTGTGTGTGTGTGTGTGTGTGTGTGTGTGTGTGTGTGTGTTAGATACGGGTGTTGAACAGTAACACCTGCGTAACTCTTCTCCAAGTGCTTTTAAATCACCTTTGCTGCTGTTGTTTCCACTGTCTTGCTGTTTCTTAGACAACACTGATGCCATTTCAGTGTAATCATGTCTTCAAGTCTGGGCTCCAAATCAAAACTTCAGAAATGTTTAGTCATTGGTCATAAAATCTTGCTTACTAAATGATTGGGACATGTCTGTCTGTCTGTCTGTCTGTCTGTCTGTCTGTCTGTCTGTCTGTCTATCTATCTATCTATCTATCTATCTATCTATCTATCTATCTATTTATACTCCATCTGTCTGTCTGTCTTTCTGTATGTTTCCTTTATCTGTCTGTCTGTCTGTCTGTCTCCTCTGTCTGTCTGTCTATCTGTCTCCTCTGTCTGTCTGTCTCCTCTAACTGTCTGTCTGTCTGTCTCCTTTAACTTTCTGTCTATCTGTCTCCTCTGTCTGTCTGTTTGTCTGTCTCCTTTGACTGTCTGTCTGTCTCCTCTGACTGTCTGTCTGTCTCCTTTAACTTTCTGTCTATCTGTCTCCTCTGTCTGTCTGTCTCCTTTGTCTGTCTGTCTGTCTGCCTGTCTGAATGTCTCCTCTGACTCGCTGTCTGTCTATCTGTCTGTCTGTTTCCTCTTTATGTCTGTCTGTCTGCCTCCTCTGACTTTCTGTTTGTCTTCCTGTCTCCTTTGTTTGTCTGTCTATCTGTCTCCTCTGTCTGTCTATCTCCTTTGACTGTCTTCTCTGTCTGTTTGTCTGTCGATCTGTCTCCTTTGTCTGTCTCCTCTGTTTGTTTATTTCCTCTGTCTGTCAGTCTCCTCTGTCTGTCTATCTCCACTGTCTGTCTCCTCTGTCTGTCTGTCTCCTCTGTTTGTATCCTCTCTGTCTGTCTCCTCTGTCTGTCTGTCTGTCTCATCTGTCTCATTGTCTGTCTCCTCTCTCTGTCTGTCTGTCTCATCTGTCTCACTGTCTGTCTGTATGTCTATCTATCTATCTATCTATCTATCTATCTATCTATCGTTCTGTCGTTCTATTTATACTCCATCTGTCTGTCTGTCTTTCTGTATGTCTCCTTTATCTGTCTGTCTGTCTGTCTGTCTCCTCTGTCTGTCTGTCTATCTGTCTCCTCTGTCTGTCTGTCTCCTTTAACTTTCTGTCTATCTGTCTCCTCTGTCTGTCTGTCTGTCTCCTTTGACTGTCTGTCTGTCTCCTCTGTCTGTCTGTCTCCTCTGTCTGTCTGTCTGTCTCCTCTGACTGTCTGTCTGTCTCCTTTAACTTTCTGTCTACCTGTCTCCTCTGTCTGTCTGTCTCCTTTGTCTGTCTGTCTGTCTGCCTGTCTGAATGTCTCCTCTGACTCGCTGTCTGTCTATCTGTCTGTCTGTTTCCTCTTTATGTCTGTCTCTCTGTATATCTGTCTTCTCTGTCTGCCTCCTCTGACTTTCTGTTTGTCTTCCTGTCTCCTTTGTTTGTCTGTCTATCTGTCTCCTCTGTCTGTCTATCTCCTTTGACTGTCTTCTCTGTCTTTTTGTCTGTCGATCTGTCTCCTTTGTCTGTCTCCTCTGTTTGTTTATTTCCTCTGTCTGTCAGTCTCCTCTGTCTGTCTATCTCCACTGTCTGTCTCCTCTGTCTGTCTGTCTCCTCTGTTTGTATCCTCTCTGTCTGTCTCCTCTGTCGGTCTGTCTCATCTGTCTCACTGTCTGTCTCCTCTGTCTGTCTGTCTGTCTGTCTGTCTGTCTCATCTGTCTCACTGTCTGTCTGTCTATCTATCTATCTATCTATCTATCTATCTATCTATCTATCTATATATCTATCTATCTATCTATCTATCTATCGTTCTGTCGTTCTATTTATACTCCATCTGTCTGTCTGTCTTTCTGTATGTCTCCTTTATCTGTCTGTCTGTCTGTCTGTCTGTCTGTCTGTCTGTCTGTCTGTCTCCTCTGTCTGTCTGTCTATCTGTCTCCTCTGTCTGTCTGTCTCCTCTGACTGTCTGTCTGTCTGTCTCCTTTAACTTTCTGTCTATCTGTCTCCTCTGTCTGTCTGTCTGTCTCCTTTGACTGTCTGTCTGTCTCCTCTGTCTGTCTGTCTGTCTCCTCTGACTGTCTGTCTGTCTCCTTTAACTTTCTGTCTATCTGTCTCCTCTGTCTGTCTGTCTCCTTTGTCTGTCTGTCTGTCTGCCTGTCTGAATGTCTCCTCTGACTCGCTGTCTGTCTATCTGTCTGTCTGTTTCCTCTTTATGTCTGTCTATCTGCCTCCTCTGACTTTCTGTTTGTCTTCCTGTCTCCTTTGTTTGTCTGTCTATCTGTCTCCTCTGTCTGTCTATCTCCTTTGACTGTCTTCTCTGTCTGTTTGTCTGTCGATCTGTCTCCTTTGTCTGTCTCCTCTGTTTGTTTATTTCCTCTGTCTGTCAGTCTCCTCTGTCTGTCTATCTCCACTGTCTGTCTCCTCTGTCTGTCTGTCTCCTCTGTTTGTATCCTCTCTGTCTGTCTCCTCTGTCTGTCTGTCTCATCTGTCTCATTGTCTGTCTCCTCTCTCTGTCTGTCTGTCTGTCTGTCTGTCTCATCTTACAGGATATAAGTGAGTATATTTTACAGGTAAGGTAAATGTGATTCATAAGCTAATTCATTTTACTAGTAAAATATATATATATATAAATTTAAATAATTTTAAAAATATACAATAAAATGTGTACAGCACATATACACAATTTAACTTAGAAATGTCCTGTATTGTCAAGTCAAGTCACCTTTATTTATTTAGCACTTTATACAATGCAGATTGTATAGCACGTGTATAAAAACATGTCCCACATTCTTTTTCTGACGTTTGCAGGTTCCCCCATGTGGTGTGTCAGTTGTGGACGTATATGACTGTAATAGCTCAGCTGTCATAAATGTGCCGTGGAGCAGACACTTCATTACTCATCTGTACTGATCTGAGTCACAGCGGCCTGATGAAGCCCTCACATAATCAGCTTCTGAGGTGGGTGTGTCACAGTGTACACAAACACACACACACACACACACTCACAAACTAGAAATATCTCTACATGATCAAATGGGAACAAGGGAAATGGCGAGAGGTCTTGTAACCGAAAGAGACAACAGGAGAGTGAATTAAAGCCTAATGCAGCTGCTAACAGGAAGTAGTGTTGACGGCCAGGATTAAACAGAGGTGTGCTGAGGGGTTTTCGGAGAAAAATGAAAACTGTGAGACATACAAAGCCAGGGAGTTTTAGAGAAGGTCAGAGGTCAAGGATCCAATTAACACCATTCACTCTGCAATGAGACGGGTTAAAATATCTCAAACCATCAGTACATTTTAACACCAGACACCTCTATGGCAACCGGAATCTAAATAAAACAACAGACGAGGACGAAGACTGCATTTCACAATTCACATTTCGAAATACTTTCACAGAGATCCATGGCTTTTATCTGGAGACATTCCGCTTTTTGTGCACAAAGAACATTTGTTTACTGTGTGATATTTTTAGATGAAGTTTTGATGGGGTGGTGCTAGCGCAGTGGATAAGACACATGTCTTTGGTGCGAGAGACCCGGGTTCGAATCCACTGTGAGACACCAATGTGTTCCTGAGCAAGACACTTAACCCCTAGTTGCTCCAGAGGTGGTTGACCTCTGACATATGTGGCAATTGTAAGTCGCTTTGGATAAAAGCGTCAGCTAAGTGAATAAATGTAAAAATGTATAAAATGATGGCAGGATGAAAGGAGGATTGGAAGCAGCCAATGGTTTTTAACTTCTCCAAATGTTAAAATGAGAAGGAAATAGGTGGCCTTCTTACTTTCGATTAAACAAGCACATTTTATTTTATCTGAAGAACCCAAAGTAATTGTACATTCCAGATGGGACATTATCAGGGGACAAAAGAGAAAAAAATAGATTTTTACATTTTCTGAGGAATGCTAGGATCTTTAGCAACCAGATTACCATTGTGTTTAAGAATAAAGCATTTTTAAACTTAAAATTAGCCAATAGGAAATATTTGAGGCTACATTTCTGTAATTTTCCTGAATTATTTTTCTAATCTGTGCTTAATGACATTCATTAGCTAATATAAACATAATGCTTACATTTTAATAAAATGTTTAAAGAAAAAAAATCTGATTTACAGTAGTTTAAAAATTAATACATTCCTTCTAAAAAATGTATAGTTTTTTTCACTATATATGGCTCAATGCATCCTTCAACCGTCAACTTCATTTATTTTTTCCTGTAATTTTACAAAAAAAGGTAGTTTTATTATTTTCCTCCAAACCAGTCTGTGCTTAAGTAACTTGGGAAAAAAACACAAGCAGGTTCATTCATTAGCTAATATCAACATATTACTAAAATGTAATCAAATTTTGTAAGAAAAGCATAAAAAAGGCTAAAATATTAGCAAATTTACAATCGTTAATTCTAAGTTTAATATACTGCTAAAATTTCTATAATTTTTCACTATATACAACTCAAACCCCTGCTTCGATGTAAATAAGTGGGGGGGGGGGGGTTGTAAATTGCAAAACATGCAAAAACAAACATTTTGAAATGACACCTCAACAATGTGAATCCAATAGCAAAAGATTCCAGACAATGTTTAGGCCACTAAAACTACATTTGAAACTTTTGTTGGCCAAATAATTCTTAATAATATACTGAAATGCATTTTAATGCTTATGTTTTCACCAGCAACTTGCTTCACAACAGTATGACAAAATGTACTTCAGTCCTTCACAGTCTCAAGATAACATGTCATTTAATCAATAGATACACGACTTAGCAGTAAAAAAAATTCGATTTTGTTTGTGGCTAGTAGCTTTAGCAAGCTAATGAGGTAGATTTAACAAATTGCTAAACACATCTAATTTAAAAAGAAAATACAATTTCAGTTCTTAGTTAGTTGTTTTCAAGTACAATTGTATCAGGAGTTTAAATCTTGTGTTTTAAAGAATGGACAAAAAAGGAAAACGCTGAGTGTCAACAAGTTCATTCAGTATTTTTCTTGATGGAGGTTGTGAATGATTGTGACATCCAGTAAAATCTACATGTGTGAAAGTGGAAAATGGGCAGATGAGCCTACAACAAGCATTCTATATAATTTACATTATTATTATATATTAACATATTTGCAGAGTTAAGATCAGGGTAAGTTATATTAAAACTACAAGAGGATTTGAAAATGTCAATGAGAGGTTCTCGCTAATGTAGCTTTAGTCGTCTGTATGTATGTGTATTTTCTCTGATTCTCAGATCAGATGAACGTCATGGATGCGTAACCTAAAAATAACTGTGAAAGTACTACATCTGAATTTTTCAGCATGCTTGTCCATGTTTGTAAAGCCTACAGGCTTTGAGTCATGCGATATGTGTCAGATATTTTGTCTGAGGGGAAGACATTAGTCACAGCGAGATAAGGTCATGACCCAAAACCGATTAAAGAGTTAAGATACTGTTCCGATTAACGGTCTGATTGAATACTGGGATGAATGCGGTGATTACAAACTGCGATGGAAACTGTAGGATCTTAAGAGTGTTGCCAGTTTTATTGGTAAAAAAGTAGTTTTTTCATCATCTTATGTGTGTATGTGACTTGCATTGCAAATCTAGATATTTATTAATAAAAAGCACTGTGATTGTTCGTGTAATAGTATGCATTTGTGTTCAATCCAGATTTTTTTTTCAGTAATATGCACATTCCGCCACCAATAAAGTCCAAAATGATTCAAGGAAAGCTCCAAAAATAAGTACATTTTAGGAATCCCAAAGTTTTAATTTATACTTGCAACAGCTTTCCTTTCAAGTTGCGAAATAAATGTTAAAAAATATTATAATATTAATATTAAATGTACAGTAGCTACTTCATTTTACAACATCAATTGCTAAATTATAAATTGCTAAATTGAAAATAATTCTAAATATATTGGGGGAAAAGACAAATATTTGGTGCGACAAGCATTAATTTAAACATTAAATTCGCTGTTAATGTGCCTGTTCAGACCAGCATGTACATTTGCATGCCAGCAATATTAAGGATTTAAAAATATTTGTACAGTCATGGCCAAAAGTTTTGAGAATTACATAAATATTAGTTTTCAAAAAGTTTGCTGCTAAACTGCTTTTAGATCTTTGTTTCAGTTGTTTCTGTGATGTACTGAAATATAATTACAAGCACTTCATACGTTTCAAAGGCTTTTATCGACAATTACATGACATTTATGCAAAGAGTAAGTATTTGCATTGTTGGCCTTTTTTGTTGGTCTTTTTCAGGACCTCTGCAATTCGACTGGGCATGCTCTCAATCAACTTCTGGGCCAAATCCTGACTGATAGCAACCCATTCTTTCATAATCACTTCTTGGAGTTTGTCAGAATTAGTGGGTTTTTGTTTGTCCACCCGCCTCTTGAGGATTGACCACAAGTTCTCAATGGGATTAAGATCTGGGGAGCTTCCAGGCCATGGGCCCAAAATTTCAATATTCTGGTCCCCGAGCCACTTAGTTATCACTTTTGCCTTATGGCACGGTGCTCCATCATGCTGGAAAATGCATTGTTCTTCACCAAACTGTTGTTGGATTGTTGGAAGAAGTTGCGGTTGGAGGGTGTTTTGGTTCCATTCTTTATTCATGGCTGTGTTTTTGGGCAGAATTGTGAGTGAGCCCACTCCCTTGGATGAGAAGCAACCCCACACATGAATGGTGTCAGGATGCTTTACTGTTGGCATGACACAGGACTGATGGTAGCGCTCACCCTTTCTTCTCCGAACAAGCCTTTTTCCAGATGCCCCAAACAATCGGAAAGGGGCTTAATCGGAGAAAATGACTTTGCCCCAGTCCTCAGCAGTCCATTCACTATACTTTCTGCAGAAGATCAATCTGTCCCTGATGTTTTTTTTTTGGTGAGAAGAGGCTTCTTTGCTGCCCTTCTTGACACCAGGCCATCTTCCAAAAGTCTTGGCCTCACTGTGCGTGCAGATGCGCTCACACCTGCCTGCTGCCATTCCTGAGCAAGCTCTGCACTGGTGGCACTCCGATCCCGCAGCTGAATCCTCTTTAGGAGACCATCCTGGCGCTTGGTTGACTTTCTTGGACGCACCCTGAAGCCTTCTTTACAAGAATTGAACCTCTTTCCTTGAAGTTTTTGATGATCCTATAAATTGTTAATTTAGGTGCAATCTTAGTAGCCACAATATCCTTGCCTGTGAAGCCATTTTTATGCAGCGCAATGATGGCTGCACGAGTTTCTTTGCAGGTCACCATGGTTAACAATGGAAGAACAATGATTTCAAGCATCACCCTCCTTTTAACATGTCAAGTCTGCCATTCTAACCCAATCAGCCTGACATAATGATCTCCAGCCTTGTGCTCATCAACATTCTCACCTGAGTTAACAAGACGATTACTGAAATGATCTCAGCAGGTCCTTTAATGACAGCAATGAAATGCAGTGGAAAGGTTTTTTTAAAATTAAGGATTAAGTTAATTTTCATGGCAAAGAAGGACTATGCAATTCATCTGATCACTCTTCATAACATTCTGGAGTATATGCAAATTGCTATTATAAAAACTTAAGCAGCAACTTTTCCAATTTCCAAGATTTATGTAATTCTCAAAACTTTTGGCCACGACTGTATATTTTACTAATTTCTGTTCCATCGCATTGTTAAGAAAATTGTCCAACCAATAAGATTTGTACTTTTGGTCACATGCCCAAAGCTGTTGATGTTACAGTTACATAAAACTTAGTAGTGGTAATTCGCTAAGCGCCAGTGAATATCAAAGGCAGAAAACTTTTTTGATGCAAATTGCACACAAAGTGTGACCAAATTTTCATGAAAATGGCGTGAACAAGCTTTAAAGCTGCATTTAAATTGCATGTGCTCAAGAGAACAAAATTGGCACTGTAGCTTACACTAGTAATAAATTACTTATGGTTTAGATTGCGAATACAAATTCTGACGAATTTCAGATTGGTGACAGATATATCTGTATCAGACATTTCTAGGAAGTGCTTATAATTTATGTGTACTTTTTTCATTTTTTGTGCATTTTAATGTTTCCATCCAGCATTTTTCAGATTGATCTCTACCAACACAATATCATGACAATTCGTAACATTTTTAGTTTCGGCAAATTGGTATGTAATTCGTATGAAATCTCATTCGTACATTTTCGTACAATCTGCATCAATTTGTACGAAATCGCCACCTTGTAAAAATAGTTACGTTTTCCCTTGAGATCGGGTTGGATATCGCAAAGTTCAAATTAAAATATGATTCATTTTATCTTTAACAACCAGATTACCATTGTGTTTAAGAATAAAGCATTTTAAACTTAAAAATTAGCCAGTGAGAAGTATTTGAGGCTATATTGTTTTTTAATTCTCCAGCAATTTGGACATAAGTATCAACATTTATCTAGATTTTTATTAATATTATTCTTATTATTTTACAGTATTATAGTATGGTCCAATTTGCCTGTCCCTGTCTTTATCTCAATCTGTGTCCCATATGTTTGCTGTGGGCTGTATCTGTCCCTTTAAGAGTGTGTCCTTACACAGAGCTGCTAAATCTGGCACAGGTCCGTGTGTAGCGTTACGAGCCCTGCACGATCTGATGGTGATTATGACACTCAGACTTTATTCCACGCATGCATTATCAGCTCTATCTGTGCCAGCCAAAACACACAGAGCACACAAATGTATAAATAATGCACACAGAAAACCATAGCCAAAACACACCTCAGATGGTCCAGGAACTCATAAAAAAATGTATTGAACACTTACTGTTACAGACCAGCTGAGAAAATGCTTACAGAACAGAAGAATTTTGAATGAGATTTAATGGTGCTACACTTGGCAGAATTTGACAGTGACCTATACATAAATATTTTTCAGGAAAACATGGTGTAGAATTGATTTTACCCATTTTTAAAGTTTTACACACCAAAATGGAGCCAAATATGAATGCTAGTTTGCTAAAACAACCGTTTTTTTTTTTTTTTTTTTTGGTTATACGGTTAACATAAACCAATAGCCTACCTGGCCTAGATAACATCACTGGCAAAGAAAATTGTTTCAAAATTGTAATTTAGTTATAAAATGTGTAATTGGTAGTGATGGATGCTTTCGAAACACTGCTTTGTGAAGCTATGAAACCTTTGCAAATCATTTATTTCTAACCAGTATTTTGGAGCCTGTATAAAACTTCCAAAGTCACATGATTTCAGTAAACTTGTTTTAATTATTGTTTTAATTATCAAAACTGTTTTGAAATGTTTAAAAATTTCAGTGAACACATAGTGTCTGTGTTTTTTTTTTAACCTGTTCTTGGATCAAGTTTATAAATTTGAAGACATTTTAATGTTCTATTTGTTTACTCTTATTAAGGGACTAGTGACTCTTACTGTAGAACGACCTAGCTATGTGATTCTAGAGCAAATTTGACCCCGTCTTTACCTTTCTCTTGTGCAAACACTACACACCGATGTGTGTGTGGTTAAATCTGCACTTTATATTAGATGCACACACACATGTGTTAATTCGCAGAGGTGTACCGTGGCTATTTGAGCAGTGTAGATGGATGGAGGATTGACAGGGGCAGGGGACACCAGGCCAGGTGGAGCCCAGGTGTGAGTGAGTTCAGTGAGGGTAAGCTGCAGGTTGTGCCAGGGGTCAGCTGGAGCTCGCACATCATGCGAACACACCAAAACCACTCCATGCATCACAACACACACACACACGGTTGGAGATCCATACACTCTCAAATAATTTTTATTTAGTCCTCCCCCTGGTCTGAACCTTTTCTCTCCGGGTTGAATGAAGTGCACAGAATAAAATGCTTGAAAAGTACTTCATTTCTATTCTGTTTTTCAGATTAGCTGATATATGTGTGTGTCTAAGAGACATTACTAACATCAACATATAACACTGTGTAATAATGTTTTTATACTATAATTGCATACTTAAAGAGATATCTGATTTCTTAGCCACTATAGGTAAATAATGCTTAAAATAACACCAGTTTGCACAATCAATAAAAATAACAGACTGTTTTGTCCAGATAACTGGAACTGGCAGACACTGGAAACCTTACTTTAATATCATACTGTATATGTTTTTCTTCTAATTACAATATTGTGCCGTTAGCTCAGCAACATGCCTAAGTCAAGCTCTGTTGGAATGTCAGTAGTTTCTCGTTTCCACAAGGAGCCCTATTTGTGTGACGCACAGAGTTGGCGCCCTTGCAGAGCATTTCCATTTAGTATGCAGCTGCCTTGTAGGCAGTAAACAGTACTGCAACTCAACTAGTTTCATGTGGAGAATATTTGACTGTTAGGCATTTTTAAGGTCTCGGTCATAACTTAGGGGTCTGGCGGTGTCTACAAATTATTGCCGTGTCTGTTATTTTATGCTTGAAACTTATCGTCGACCCTCACTTGATGAGGCAGCCTCTATGTCGGGGGCCCCAGACACACACATATCTCCCACTTTGAGATTACCGAGCACTTGTGAAGACTAGATGGTCTGCGTTCACAAAGATTTACCTCTTCCTCCGTGTCACTCCCTACATGTCATCGGTTTTCTGTTTCTTTCACACTCCCTTTTCTCCTCGTCTGCCCTCTGTCAGACTCTCCTCTCTTCCTGTACCTCTCTTCTCACTTCTGCTGGCTTTCTGTTGCCCTCTCGTCGATTTGCTTTGTCTGTGTAACATTTATCAGTTCATCTCCTCCCGGCCAGCCCTCTGGTATCTGTTACACCACCTGATCTCCCTCTGCATACACGTCCATCTGTGCTGCTAGGACGACTGTCGGTAACCACTGCGACCTGTCACCCTCACACACACAAATCACAACTGTAATATGACCACCACACGCTACATGCTGTGCAGAATCATTCATATGTACAGACACACAAACAACATTTTGAAGAGCTGCGAACTTTGATTTTCGAGGAAGCATTTGCATGTGTATTAGCAGGAACAGTCTAAAAAAAGTAGTGTTTATCCTGACTAGAGATGCTAGAGTAGAATTTAAAACTTTTTTTCCCTCAAGTTGAATTGCAGATTGGTAGATAAACATGATCTTGACCTTGTTTGTTTGATACTGCATTTGTATGACATGTTTTGTATGGTTCAGCTAATGCTACATGTGTTTCCAAGATGGCCGCCGAAACTGGTTTTACTTCAACAGATTTTTATTATATCTGGATTTGGTTTATGACTTGATTTCTGAGGAAGCATTGGCAGTATATGCCACTTTGGATGAAAATCTCAAACGTTTTTTGCAAAATTGAATGGGGAGAAGAAGAAAAAAAACATCAAACCAATGATAAATTTAAAATGTTTCATATTTATATTAAAATAGCATTATTACATTAACAATAATTTCCATCAAAACAAATAACAATTACTCTTGGAAGCAGATAGGTAGTGCATCTACCTTTTATAAATAAGTTACGTAAAAAGCCTGAAAATGCACAATTTACAAACAGTTATTTTATAGCTTTACAAGATTCCAGAAGCAGCTGAATGCACAGACGGATGTTAGGGGACAGCAGGCATAAAATGACAGAGCACTCCATACCGCCCCCTACAGGATGGGAGTATCTCACTGTTACCTCATTACAGCTAAACACAGTCTTCTTATTTCCATTTAAATATTGAATTAGGAACTATTTGACTGTGCATCTACCAACATGCGAACATTGAGTGCTTTCAGCACTTCATAGTTAATAATCTCCAGTGTACGTCATTCCAGTGTTTTTGCACCAATTAAATAATGTGCATGATACTGAGAGATCCTTACAAAAAAGAACTGAGGCAGTACCAGAAGGATTACCATATTCATATACCATGGTATATAGATACTCCAAAGTACTTCAACCAATACCATCAGATTACCATGGTAAATGTCCAAAAGACTGTTTAGTAAGTGCTTTTACTCCTCGATTTTATATCTAGCCAGCTGATATTTTGCTATTTAATAAACTTGGAGTGTTCAAGTAGCTTGGAAAATGTACAGATTATACCTTTTGAGTTATATGTGTAATATTTATTTGTATTTTATCCTTTTCTGGAAGTCCTGAGCTTTATATCTCCAGTTGTTATGCTCTTTGAGATTCCCAGTTCAAAGTCCTTACAACTTTCCAGTTACATATTCCAGTTTTGACTTCTTCCAGTTGCTATTCCAGTAGTTCGTCCAGTGGATAAATAGTCCACAGTTGTTTTCCAACCCGACCCACAGTAGGTCTACATCATTCATTGGCATTTGAAGGCTACTTTGACTTTCCCCAAGTAGCTAATCACTGATTTGAGCCCGTTCTTGGCCAGCCAAGTCAATATTGCACCACATTTGGCAACTGTTCTGCTGACCGAAGTGTGAAGTGTATTTGGCAGACCGTAATGCTGTTGTTTTAAATACAGTCTCACTATTAGGCAGGTTGTGTTTGCGTCCATATGGAATCCCTTTTAAGTCCTCTCTCACAGGAAATCCTGAGTGCGACCAACTCCCATAGGGCAGACCCTGCAGAACTGGTGGCCTCCAATGACTGCAATGGCTGATGGGAAATGTAGTTCATGGGAGCTTTTTTTTTGGCAAAGATCAAAGAAATTTCCAGTTATTATAAAGACATTTCCAGTGTGTCTCTGCTATATCCTGTGTGTGTGTGTGTGTATGTGTCTCCACCCTGACTCCCAGCTTTGTGGTTGCTACTGGGAATTTGGCAGCAGTTCAAAGTCTTGGTATTCTTCAGGACATTACCCTGTAAGAGGATAAGGGTCCAAATCTGGTTAGATCTTTGATTAGATTTCACTTGAAAATTTAATTGCTTTGTTAAATTGCTTTGTTTGTGTCATTTCCGCACCACTAACGGTATCAAACTGAACTACAGTCTGTTTAAATGGGCTCAACCAATAGTATTTATATATTGAGGAAGCTTTGAACCTTAGCATTGTTAATCCAACAATGGTAGACTGGTTGTTGGAAAACATTTCTGCAGTTCTGTTTTAATGCCACTAGTTACACAGAAATGACTCGGTTTTGGTGTATTCTATGTTTAGTAGTGTACGGGTCAATTACATGTAAGTGTGTTCACAAGGAATAATCTTTTAAAGCACATGTGCCAATGTGCTGTTTGTATTCTTGTTGGTTTCATATAATTTTGAAACACTTTTGTATCATTTTCAAGTTTAAATTGAATGATTTAAAAGTGTCATGTGGTGTAAAGTCAAAAGTATATTTTTTTTCCCTAAAACTTAATTTATGCTTAATTTATATCTTACCTTATTATTATTTTCAAAAACGTTTTGAAAAAATATATTTTCAAGGTAACAAGTTTCCATGGATTCAAGGTAAATATCATTACATTTTTGGGGAATCATACCACATGACTTTTTACAATCTTGTGTCATTTCCTGTTTTGGTGCTGGTAGCCACTGACTTTCATAGTATTTTTTTCTTTTTTCAATACTATGGAAGTCATTGGCTACCGTCAAGTGTTTGGTAACAAACATTTTTAAAAATATCTTCTTTGTGTTAAACAGCTAAAATAAATTCATAGAGGTTTGGAACAGCTTTAGTGTAAATAAATAATGACAGAAATTTAATTTTTGGGTCAACTGCCACTTTCTTATCAATAATTTTATTATTTTATTGAGGCTTTTGTGTCTTTTTGTCATGTCATTGAGCCACACATTAGATTCTTAATACAATAATAAAATTAAATTACATTATCAACGCTCTCATGGAGGCCTTGCTCATCCTCCTCCGGTGTTTCCGCCGGTGCTTCCGTGGGGGCTGGAGAGGGGGCGCAGTCTGTGTGGCTGAGGGCGTGCTGGGAGGGGCTTCATTATGGGATAATGAAGAAAATAGAACACATAAAGAATGTAGTTAGAAGGATGATTGGATGAACGCTGAAATAATTAATCTCAAGGCAGCCATCAAAATATTAGCGTTACATGATTTGTTAACCATTGACTTTATAAGCTAACTCTGACATTTAAGAAATGGAAAGAATAACAGGAAGCATAAGCTGCTAATTACAATACAATGTGTTCACAACCAATAACTCAACAGACAATCTAGACACTGACCTGTTCTTTGTGCGCTAGTCTGTTGTTGGCTAACTGCTTGTGTTGTATGCTGGTGAAGCTGATGGTGTCTGTGCTGTTGGTGGCGAAGATGATGTTGTGTTTCCTCTTGTTGCCGTTCCCTTTCCTGCTTATTTTGATTACTCGCTTCTGATTGGTGGTGGTGGTGGTGGTGGTGATGATGTTTTCTAACTTCTGATTGATCAGAGTGATGATTTGGTGCTTCTGATAAGCCACTGGATTGGCCAATGACCTCAACGTGGCTGTAAGTGTGACTAAGACCGTCTAATTGGCTGCTGTCTGGCATGCTGTGCTCTGATTGAACAGAATTGTGGGTAGGACTGTTTTTTGGTTGCTGTGGTGTCGTTTGATTTTGTTTCGTCTGTTGATCCTCTTGCGGATGTTTGTCATAATGCTGTTGCGTCTTTTTCGTCATGCCGTCGCCACTGTTTTCGGATTTCATGTGTTCGACCTCCTCTGTTTGTGTTGTGTCACTCATCATGCGTGGATCTCCTAATGTGGTTGGTCTAGTGGGAACATCTCCTCTGCTTGTATAAACTGGCGTGTTTGTATGTTGGTATGGGCTTTGTCTGTAGCCCTGTGTGTGTGTGACTGTGTATTTGGACTGCCATTGTACTTCTTGACTCTCTCTATCCTCCAAATGGAGCCTTTGATTATGTTTAAGTTCATCATTGCGGTGTAGCTCCTCTTTCGATTGCTTCTTTGGTAATGTAACTTTTTGGTGGAGTCTGTGCGGAGGAAGGGGTGTGGTCTGGAGCCGTGGGGGATGTGCAGAAACACGTGATTGACAGCTACAAGTCACATGGTCCTCCACGGGTATGACAACCTTCTCATAGACTGGCTGTCGGTTGATAAACTGTATTTTTGTCATCTAGACAAAAAAAAAAAAAACAAGATATCAAAATAATGATATTTACAATGATAAAAAAAAATAAACTACATGTTAATACTGGGTTAAATAGTCCATTTGTAATTAGATTACTATTTTTATTTTATAATTGTTATGTTAACAATGTGATATGCTAATCTGCATAACATTACACATTACAATTGGATAAAATTGTCTATTTGTGATTAGATTTTTATGTTAGCATATGTTGCTAAGCTAACAATGTTATACACAAATTAACATTGAAATGCACAGTACATATAAATATTAGGTAAATCAATGTATTTATAACTATATTGACCTATTTAAACGTTAGCATGTTGCTAAGCTAGCAATGTTATTCACCAATTGGCATAACATACACAACATAAATATTCTGAAAAATAGATGATGATGAAGATATCTTAATCAAGATTTTTTTTCACAAAGTGCAATGCATTCTGGGATGACCTTCTCAGTAAATCATTCATGTAATGTTGCTTGAGAATTTGGCCAAAATAGATATTTTAAGGCATTATTATATTGCTCATCTTTTAGAAAACTTGTTATCTAAAAGCAGCTACAAAGTCATTACAATTTTGCGCATAAATACCTGTAAATGTCGCGTTTCTGTGGTGACTGGCGTGCATTGTAGAATGCGTGTGTTGCAGCAGCCCGAACAGCGCTGCACTTCCACACACGGAGGCCATAACAAGAAGTTGGCGTTCCGTCTGTCCAACATCGAACGGGTCACTTCCATAACTTCTGTTCTCACTTTACACATTGCCTGCTGGGCCACCTGAACGTCTATGAGAGAGACAGAAATAACAGTTAACTTCATGTTTATGTAACATTTATTTATCAAACTCCCTCATAGCAGCAGTCAAACTGGATGGAAGACAAACCAGACTAACAGGACTACTATAATTCACCCTCTCAGTGCTGTCAGAGTCTGTTTGTTGTACAATTCGCAGATCTGAGGTGCACTTGTCTGAAAGTGAGCACTCAGAAAGAGAAAAAACATAAGGGTTTGAGTATTTGTGCGAAAAAAGCGTGGGTGGTAAAATTGAACTTTGAAACTTGTGTGTGTTTGAGGGTGACCTAAGGACATGTGGCGAGACAGGATGAGACCGAATCAATCACAGAGATGCAACAGCAGACTCCAGGCTCATATAAGCACATCTCACACACTCGCACAAACACACAACAAAGCCACAACACCATTGAGGAATGTAGATGCCACAGTGTCTCAAAATAATCGCCACAGACTGTAAATACATAGAAATCCTGCTAGAGGACAGAGATAAAGAGACAGTGAGACAAAGAGAGGAAGGAAGGGAATGCTAGCAGACTTACTAAGGCTTCTGGGAAGACGTCTGTGTGTTCCGTTAGATTGCACCTCATTCTCAGGCTTTTCATCATCTTCCTCTAAAAAATGAAAGACAAAACGAAGGAGGGATTAAAAATCTGGAACATTGTCCACCAATTTTGAGTAGTTAGTGATCTTGAAAGCTGATTTCAGATCTTGTAAACTCCTGAAATCCACCAGTTAATATAAATATAATGATAACTATAAAGTTTTGATAATCAATCTTAGGTGCTGTTTACATAACGGCATTTCAACGAAATACTTTTTAAATGTTTAAGTCGTTCATTTACCCAACAACGGCATTTTGAGGGCCAGAAAATGCAAACAAACTGCAGGATTTGAAAAGTTATCGTCTCTGTTGTTTAAATATAAAAATGTGAAGTTGTGATGCACAGCATAACGTGTTAGGGTTTCTTTACAAAGTGACATCGCCAACTACTGGCCTGGCATGCACAAAACAGCATTTTATGTTATTTTAAGTGAACCTAATACTATGAGAATACAGAAGTCCAGCACAGCACAGCTTTAAGCTAATGAATGATAAAGATAGCCAATCAGAATCCATCCAACATTAAAGTGCTTGGAAAATTTATAGTGGCTCATGACAAAATGGCAATGCATGCCTCTAGTAAACAGAAGGTTAGCATCCATTAATGCAGATGTTAGTAGTTATTGTTATAGTTATTATTCTGTATGTGAATGGACCTTAAAGGGAAAACTAACTACAACTATAACAATAGTGACACAGAGGAACAATTTCATTCAAATCTCATTCAGAATTTTTTTTACAACTGATATTGCAGAATTGCGATAGTAATGAACAGAAAGTGGATGCTAATATAGATGTCATGGTGTGAATGGGCCTTTTATGTCTGATCTACCAATGTACAGAAATACTGTACATTTTCAAAATAGTATTTGTATATGATTTAATTTCCTAATTTTCTCATCGCATCTTTTTAGGGGACTTCAGGACCTATATGTTCCCCTCTTGGGGAGACACTCCAGTAAAATAGTGTAAGAAAAAGAACCTCAAAGACAGACAGAACAAGAATTGTATGATTCTATGATGTTGTATAATGAGTCTGCTTTTTTGTTTATCTGACATAAGAATGTTGGACATAAGTGTTGTATAGTTAAAGAATTTCTAAATTTGTTTAGTAAGTGTTACTAGGTATAACAAACTCTGTAAACTTACAACTATTCCATCAACTAGTTCTCTATTGAAATGCACATTACATACGACTGGAACTCTTGTCTGTGCATTTGTGTCTCTGTATGTCCCATCCTAAAGACCTGCTGTGTCTTTATGATGATTGCCATTTGAATCGTCTTGATTCCACTGTCCCGGCACCTTGCCATAAATCTAATCAAGAGTATCCATAAGTGCCGTTCGTCTGGTATAATAGCTCTTGAAGTAAAGGTCGTAACATTGTTAAATCTGGCTAAAATGCACACACATACACAAATTGGTATAGGGAACAATAGTGTAGCTTTGTGTTTGTGTCCCTTCTGTAAACTTAGAGCTGGACTGGGCTCAAGGTCACTACTATTGTGCCTGTGAAAAGCTATGCAGTGCCCATTCATGTAAATATTACCATTATCCACACGCATGCACACACACACACACACACGTGTACACACACACACATACACTGCATTCCAGACCCCTCACTCTTTCCTGCCTCACATTTCCACTCAACACACTCCAGAAAATACCCACATTCCACATTTACTAGTTTGAAGTAGTGCTGATATGAGTTTTTCAATGTCCTATGATGATATGTAGAGAGCAAGGCGGCAAATGTAAGATATAATGTCAATATTTGTGTGACAGTATATAACTATATAACCAAATATAACCAAATTTATGAATTTCATAAGACGATTAAAGTGATACTCCACCCTAAAATGAAAATGTTGTCATTAATCACTTACCCCCATATCGTTCCAAACCTGTAAAAGCTTTGGTCATCTTCGGAAAACAATTTAAGATATTTTGGATAAAAACCGGGAGACTTTCATAAAAGTATGAAAGACATTGTCAGAATAGATTATCAGTGGTTCAACCGTAATGTTATGAAGCAATGAGAATACTTTTTAAACGTGAATAAAAGTAAAATAACAAATTTATTTAATAATTTGTCTTCTCTGTCTCTCCCCACATCACCGTAATTTTTTATTTTTTTTTACTTCTCATACAAAAAGTATTCTTGTCGCTTCATAACGTTACGGTTGAACCACTGATGGCAGATGGACTATTCTGACGATGTCTTTCATACTTTTCTGGACCTTGACCGTGCAATTTACTTGGCAGTCTTTGGGACAGTCACAAGCCTCCCCGGTTTTCATCCAAAATATCTTCAATTGTGTTCAGAAGACAAACAAAGCTTTTACAAGTTTGGAACGACATGGGGGTAAATTATTAATGACAAAATTGTAGTTTTTTGGTGAAGAATCCCTTTAAATGTATTTTATTTTTATTTTATTTTATTTTTTAAGTAAATGCACTTGGTTTGATATTTTGTTCGTAAAAACAAATCAAAATATATAATGTACTAATAAAAATGTTTATGCATTTTATCATACTGTGTTCATGTATTTTTTTAAATGTTTTAAATGATTTATAATCCTTTTTTAATATATGTAAGATGTTAGACAGACAGTATAAATATATAATGTGTTTAATAATAATTTATTATTATTAATAATAATAATAATAATAATAATAATAAAACTTATTTTGTGAGTATTTTTTGTCATTTTTAAAATCACACACATGTATATAAACTGTTATGTTTTGTATGCTCTATCTTGTATATAGTTTATTTGGGATCAGCTTTACCTACGGATTCTACGTCCAGAAGCCTCTTCAGATCATCTACAGATGAGATTGGACTGTTCATCACTAAATCCACTAGAGATGGAGGGAGAGGATCCTTCTGATGAAAAAAAAGAGAGAAAAAGAGATGGTCAAAAATGACCAGAACGGACAAATCTGTCTGAGTGAAAAACCAGTTCCTGTAATTTCAATAGCCTCCCCATATCCATGTCTAGTCAGAGTATTGCATACACACACGTGTTGCAGAATTACAGAGAGCATGTGTGGGGAGCTCAATTTGTACTTTGTGTTTCTTTTTATCTCTGTCCTTTATTAAGCTGCCTTACTCATAATCAGGTCGCTCTATGTGCGTGTGATGTGGTCAGTGTCATGTGGCAGGCACACAGTGGGAAAATAAATATATAAATAAAACATATTGCCATAAGGAACAAACCAATCAAAAATCACACCACCACACAGTTATAATTCGTAATTTCATATAGTGTACCGCAGTCAGGAGACTTCTTCAGCATTATGCTGTTAAGTGACATGAATGCAATTGATTTCTCTTGCATTTTAAATGAGTTTGATATACTTTATATACAGATAAGTGATATAAATTTTGGCCATGCTGATTAATTGACCAATATAGACCATGTTATAGACCATTGTTATTGGTAATAGTAGTTCCCCATTTTGAGTAAAGCAAGTCATTTTAGTAAGTTTAAGTGAATCTAGTTGGCTGTCATTAAAGTGCATTAGTTATAACCAGCTGATCAAAGTAGTATTAAGTTTTTTTTTTTTTAAGTTAGACAAACATCCAACTAAAATGATTCAGAAAATCACTCCATGAACAATGTATAAATGGTGTTTTTGTGCTAAAATCGCTAAGCTGCAACCATTTAAACTGACTAAAATCAGATCACGTTACATATGATATCACACTCTTGAATATAATATAACTGCCCACGTTTAATATGCTAATATGACAATAAAAGTCTAATGAGAATTCGTAACTAATTTGATTTGTTCGTGCGATGAATTAATTAAAAAATTTCTTCCCATTGAGGGATAAGTCTAGGGGCAGAACTTAATTTAAGACTTAAGTGAATACTTGTAGCTACGCAATTTTGATTTAATCCATCATTTTATTCCAAAATGTCTTAATGCAACATTATGGATGCATTCTCAATGTGGACACAAGGGGTGCTGTTCTTCAACATTCTTCTACATTGAGTTTTGTTTTTTAGGTCAGCTACGGTCATGGCATATAATCACTCAATTTTTAATAATTTTGAAGATTTAACAATTGTAACTATTCGTAGCTATTTGTACAACTGCACTCATACATTTTCATTCGATTTACTCTCGCCCCACGGAGAGGTAAGTTTAGAGATGGAACTTCAAACATACGTTTTTCATTCGTTTTAATAAGAATCATAGAAAAAATATGTATGAAACTGGTCCCTTGCAAAATAGCTGTTTTGCAAAACACACATGCACTAAAAAAGATTTCATACCCACTGTCAAGTGCGTGTGTGTGTGTGTGTGCTGTAACACGTATACTGATCCTATTAGGATGACGTCACTACCATTTGCCACATGAATCATGGGACACTGGAATGCCAATAGTTCATCCAGGGGAAAAGTTGAGGAGGAATGAGGTATAATTATGGACCTGGATTGCTATACGCACACTCTTGAAACATAGGGCGGCCACATGGCAGTCTACCATTACTGTATTCAGATATAAAGAAATACTGTATCCACACCTGCACATACAAACACAGAGGTTGTATAAATAGATGCACTGAAAGAAGCATAAAAAGAGGGATCAAGCTTTGATAATCACGCTTACATAGTGAGAGATTAAATATTATACAAACGAATAAGCACAAGCACAAAAAGGTTGATCCATCTTCTATTTTCCAAAACTGAGTCATTAATTCGATGCACATTTGTTTGGCTCCTCTCAGTTGTTCGGCTCAGTTTTCATTCGCTCGAGTCCTTAGTCATGTCTGCAAAAGCAATTTCGCTTCTTTTTTTTTTTTTTTTAAGCCCTCGATCCGTGACACACAGTAATGCCCCGAGAGACCCAAAGCCAAATCATTTTATGTGATCCCATCCGCACGTCTTCACAGTGTCGCCTAGATTATTCCTCTCTCTTATATAACTTATACACAAGACTTATGCTGCATCAGCTGGAGGTCTAAAATCCCATCAGCTGTGCCCTTTTAAACTAAAACTTTTGTAGGTTTGCTGGTGATGCAATGGTGATATTCAAGAGACAGATTACAGAAACACCACAAGGGGATCTAGGTCTTAGAGAGATAGAGTGGACGGGAATTGATGAGCATGTCATAAAGACCTTTCCGTAAAGGTCAGTGCGCATATGTGAGAATCTGCAACCCAAATCGAAGATGCACGAATGAATGTTTTTAATGGTATATATCAATAGCCTATATTTAGAGAGCAGTAGGGCTGACAGTAACATATTGTTCCAAAAAAGATTTGCATTTAAAAACAACTAAAAGAGAAATCACTCAAAAAAATGTATATATATTTATATACATATATATATGCACATTATCCATTTATGAGTCGGTTGATACAGTTATACTGTAAGTCGATAAACTCAGAATGGCCAAATATTGACCAATATACACAATATATTTTATTATTACCAGGATTCCCACAGCAATTATGACTATTTCTAATGATTTTTTTTTTACATATACATTTTGTCTTTGTGCACGTGAGTTCAAACATTGCAAATTTCAGATTTGATGAATTCACTGGAAAACACAATTTCAAGTTTTCTATGACTGTGGGAACCCTATAGAGGACCTTGTTCTATAGCAACTCACAGCACTATTTTAACACGGCTAAAGGCGTACTGTAGTGTTAAATGCATTATAACATAACTGTGGTTTAAGCAGTGACAGTGATGCTCTTGGACTGAGCGATGTGTTTTTGGCAGTGGTCCATCTGGGAACCCATCCAGTGCACATTAATGCTGGCAACCCTAACAGTGTCTTTGTTTGAGTTTAGAATTGCAGACATAAACAAATACAGATAGATTAAGCATCAAATCAAGGATAGTTTCTCTTTTCTCTTCCACTCTGGGGCCAGCGCGCAGTCAGGCATGCTTATGAGGGCATTTGTTACGGTTTGCTTGAATTTCATCCTCGAAATCAAGCGCGCCGTGAATGCAGCTATTGTCAAGAGAGACATATAAATCAAACTCAAACCGAGCGTGACGTCAATCAGGTGAAGCTTACCTGCGCGCGACCAGACCGCAGGCACGCCGCGAGCGCCGCGAGCACCAGCAGCAGCAGCCGCGAGCTCATCATGCGCGCACATCCAACTGTCTCTCTCGCTGTCAAACACTCACACACACACACACACAGCCGCAGGAAAGTTTATTCCAGAGGGGTTGAGTCACTTTGAACGCCGTGCCAGCTGATCCTCTTTGACATTTAACGGCGTATCCGAAATCTCCAGTGTGGAAAGAAAGTGGTCACGGTCCGTCAAAAAACGCATATTAATGAAACACTTAAAAGGAAAGAAACTAAAACTCCAGTCTCCGCTTAAAACAACAGCTTTATATATCCAAGTAAGATACGTCCAGTATGTTCATTTCATAAATACCCCGTTTATTTTCATTTCAGCGCTGCAAGAATGCGACTTCTCTTGGCGCGCAGGCAATTGTTGTGTTGTAGCGCGTGTCTCAGGTGCTTTAAACCGCGCTGCAGCGCTTCTCTATAGTTTCAATCTTAAAAAACAAACCACGCCCCTCCTGCCTTCTGATTGGCTCGCTAGGTGATTCGAGGCTGGACTGATGTTTCCATATTAGGCGAATGATTAGAGGAGCGGGGGTGCTCTTCAAACATGACCTGACATTCTCTAAGTGAGACTTTTATTAGGAAAAAGGCAACAGTTTTCTCACATCCACATGTTCTGTCTCGTTTCACTGGAGGTTATCTAGCATATGAATTGTGAACTGAGAAGCAGCACTGCACTGGACGATCCGAACCAGTTGTGAGGAGACTCTGGAATTGGTATCATATATATATATATATATATATATATATATATATATATATATATTGCATTATTTCATGGCAATTAAGCACATTTCCTTCCCAAATTCTCATTACTGTGATTTTGAAATGTCACACTTTCATTAAATTGTCAAGTGTAAAGTGCCGTTTTTGCACCATTAAGTTATTGCACTGCATTTGATACTAATTTAAATAAAATAATCAATTAGCAATAATTGTGCCAGTATCTTCAAGAAAATTAATGATCTTGTCGTGTAAATATCACAAAACCAAATCTTAAACAGGATGAATTTATATTTTTATGATAGATAAATAAATAAATGAATCATCTTTGTGTATATAATTTTAATTTGAAGAGAAATGTCATTTTTGAGATTCACTAAAATATAATAATAGTAGTAGTAGTAGCCCTTTATTGTCACTAGTCACAAGTACCAGCGAAATTAGCCATCAACCATCATTTTTAAACAATCATTATTAAATATTTATTTTTGTATTTTAATCATTTTATAATAATAATCATTTTCATTTTATTTCATTTTTTTTCTTTAATCAAACATTTAATTGAAAAATATAGATCTTTTGATTTTGGAGTGAAATATGACTCACATTCTCGACAGGCTTCGTGAGAATTATAAAAAAAAAAGAGTCTGGGAAATCATTAGTTCAGTTATGTGTGTTACTATTGATATATTTTTAGATATAAACACTGCACAACAGAGAAACTAAAAAGTGAAATACCTCAGCTTCTGATTTCACAAGGTTTTGTGTTTTGGGATTTCCAGTCGAGCGATGACATCATGGAGCTGAAGTCACCTCCAGAGAGCCTGAGAATGTTTGTGAAGGTCTGACCTGATGTCTGGAGACAGAGAAGTTTAAAATGAGATGTGAAATCCTCTCGTCTCACTGCACGTACGGTGTTTGCCAGCTCTTCCGCTTTCAGGGAAAATCACACATCACAAACTATGAGAGGTCAGAGGTCACAGGGACACGCCGGCCCCCTTTGCTGCAGCAGCAGGAAGTGACATGGACATTTGAACGTCTCTTGGGGGCTATTTATAAACCTGCTGACCTTTTCTATCCACATGCAGTGAGTGATTGACGTGACCCAAGTTATTGTGAGCCGCAGGAGCTACTGATCACCTGCACTTCAGATCAGACTTAACTCTGGCACACACAAAAGCCACAAAAACAAATATAGGTGATGTCATTAAGATAAGATCAGGTGAAACACAGAGTGAGTCAGATTTGACACACAGTGTGAGAGTGTTCTGGGTCAGTCCCGGTGTGTCACTGCAGACCAAGTCCTGTCTGGCTCTCTGATTTAATTGATTAAGCCAATTTTCCACCTCCATTAGTAGGCCAGCCAAAATTCCTGAACTGAATGTTCAGGCTTTGAGGAGCTGCTCCTGCTCGTCCCCACCGCCCTCCACCCCTTCTCTTCTGCCTCAACAGAGCTCACTGAAAGAATCCAAGATTTCCATGGAATTTCTTCAGTGAAATCCAATCTGAAAACAGAGGGAGGGTCTGCCGCATATCACAGATGCTTTAGCAAGAATTAGGCAGGATTGAGGACAAAAATGTAACATTTATAGTAAATATCTATTAATTAATAGGTATAGTAAAAAAAAAAGTAATTATTGAGTGAGATATTGTGAAGTGAAAGTGATGTGACATACAGCCAAGTATGGTGACCCATACTCAGAATTTGTGCTCTGCATTTAACCCATCCAAAGTGCACACACACAGAGCAGTGAACACACACACACCATGAACACACACCCAGAGCAGTTGTACATCATTAATTGCAAGAAGTTATTTATTCATTTCTTCTTCTTCTTATTATTTATTTATTTATTTTACTTTTTTGTAACCATTGCATAGCTCAGGCCCTTTGTTCATCTCAAGTTTGTAAAAAAGAAAAAAGAAAAAAATAATTATTATTATTATTATTATTATTACTTAATAATAATAATAGCTATACTTTAAGAACAATAGCAATAATAATACCTTTATTAGGAAATAAAAATACAAAAAAAAAATAATTATTATTATAATACCCATATAAACAAAAATAGAATAATATTATTTATGTTATATTTTTAACTATTATTATTATTTCTTAAAAATAATAGCTGTACTTTAAGAACAATAGCAATAATAATACTTTCATTAGGAAATAAAAATACAAAAAGACAATAATAATTACTAATATAACCTTATAAACAATAAACAAAAATAGAATAATATTATATATGTTATATTTTTAACTATTATTATTATTATTATTTCTTAAAATACTATAATTATAATTGCTGTTGTTATTAAATAATAATAACAATTATGATGTTAAAATAAATGACAACAATAGTAATAATAACAATTATTTTTTATAGATTATTATAATAAAAAATCCTATAATAATACACACCAGCCTCAGAGCGGATATTGTCCTCTGGTCTAGTGGCACTAAGCAGGTGATGCTTAGATAGTTAACAGTACCCTTGGAAGAAAGGATGGAGGAGGCTCATGATTGAAGCACAAGAAATATCAAGACCTTATCCCTGAGAGCCAGCAAAATTGATGGCAGGCCTCAAATTTCTCAGTAGAGGACGGCTGCAGAGGTTTTGCTGGGCAGTCACTCCGGAGAACCCTTGGGCTGCTGGGTATTGAAGGGATAGCCAGGAAACAGCTGGTAGGCAAGGTTACTGAACAGACTGAAACAGCATCTCAGTGGATCTGGATGCAGCGGGAGGTGCTGTGGCAGGGCCAAACTATTGAAGGACGAACAACAACATAGAGTTGGTTGTGGTCAGCAGGGGTAGATCCAGGACGCAGAATCTGAAGGGGGTGCTCATCTGATGACCAGCTGTAACTACCAACACTCTGACCTGGTGCTTGAAAGTTGAAGAGAAGGAGAGGAGAAGCAATGCCACTGGCTTACAGTTGGTGCAGGGCCTGTAAAGGGCTTAAACAACAACAACATTAATATAATATAATATAATATAATTGTTTGAGTGAAATAACTGTGCATCTCTCTTTACAAACAATTTGTGAGTTTAGTTACTTAGAGATTTTACCTCCTCGTTGCTGAGAAATATAATGCAGAGATCCAGTATCTAAGCCATTTTATAAATAAAAGTCTTTGTGTTGGCCTACACTTGAATGTTTCTGTGTGTGCAGTGGGATCTCCAGTCTCTCTCTCTCTCTGTACGATTGGGGTGTGTGTGTGTGTGTGTGTGTGTGTGTGTGTGTGTCAGTTAAAGCAGTACATTAATACAGATTGGTGGTTAAACTGACTTGGAACTACCTGTGCATTAAACGGTTTTAATGCATACCTGCCAGCCAATCAGAATCGAGTATCTAGACAGACCATGAAATAAAATATAATAATAGTAATTAAGGAAATATATGTAAATACTTTTTTTCTTTTCTTTTTTTTTCTTTCCTGAAGGATACAAGAGCTAGTAGGGAATTTCAGGCTTGATCTCCTGATTGTCTGGGAATTTTGGCTGAACAATGGCGAGCTCACAGCCTGCATGCTGTGAAGTTCGCCCTGCTTTCGTTCTCAACTCACTTCTTTTAAAACTGAAGGGTGGCAGGAGGAGGTGGCGTACAGATGTGGACCTGTAGAGGGAGAAGGCAAAACAGCGGGTGGGAGCGAGTGGGGCGGGGGGCATCTGTTTGTGCATTGTATGTGTTTTCCCCGAGTCAACAGTAGAGGAAATGAATTCAGCAGCTAAATATACAAACATCACAATAAGCTAGCGAACAGCAGCTGCACGCGGAAGGCTAATGCAATGAGTATAATAGCAGATGAAGACAGCCGGTGGATATGAGGATCTGGTAATGAAATATATGGACGGATTGATAGTTTGATGATGTGAACTGGAGGTCAAGGAGAGTGTGGAGAGCCAGGTGAATTTCATATTTGATTGGTTGCTAACGCAAAAACTGTTCTCAATGTGTCACTGTGTTTAGGTGTTTGTGTGCGATCATCATAGCAGCAGGTCATGAGGGAATCACCGTTCCAGGCTGGAGGAGAAAACAGGAAGCTGCGCTGATGGTTTTTTTCCTCTAACTGGTGTTAATGTGGAGCCAGGATTCTGGATTCGACCCAATGATCATAGAGAGACATAGAGCTTCACTGTATGCCTCGACCTGGACAGAATCATTACCACTGCAGCTGTCTGCAAGAAAACATCCACAATTAGTTGTTTGTGTTATATCTTTATCTCCCTATATTTACAGATCTGCCCTTTTTGGGAAAGATTTACTAAACAGCAAATTAGCATGAGAGTGCAATCCCATAAAAGTGCAGATGGGAGTGGAAAGTTCTAAGAACAAAGGCACAAAATGGTTTAAGATGCTTTTTTGGGAGTGAAATAATGGGACAGATATGAGTAAATAGACTAGCATAGTGCAAATCATATTATATATATTTTTTTTTATTTCATACATTTTACTTCTGAAAGAAAAACTATAAATACAAATCCTGACAGTGTATATGTATGTGTATATATACATATATATATATATATATATATATATATATATATATATATATATATATATATATATATATATATATATATATATATATAGTGACAAAAGTGGGTTTTCTAAAACATACCGTATTTACAAATTTACAGTAAGATCACACCAATGTGCCTTTAAGACTAGTCAAGTCACCTGGTGGTCATCTTGGTTACGATCCCAGACGGCCATTTTGCATGTTGTTTTTAGGCATACTTTTGGTGCTTTTAAGTCATGTCAGAAAGATTGCACATAAATGCCACCACAAAATTGTAATTAGAATTTTCTTTAAGCCCAGAGTTTCCAAGTTGGATACATGTGAGAAAATAAGGCAGAAGCAGCAGAGTCTGTACTGACAGTAAATTTGTTTATTAATTAAAATGAATAAAAATGATGAATATTATATACAATAAAACTAAGGTGCATGTACAGATTTGCATTACAGATTTACAAGACCTTCATTAATTAAATAAAAACATAATGCTTTATTAATCATCTTGTAGAGTGGTGAATGCACCAATTGGCACCAACACTTTGCTAATGATTCTTGAGCACAAATTCTAATTAAACATCAAAATTGTAATTGAATGATCAATTTCAGATGAACCCAGACCTAAGTGGCACTTACGAACAAAAAATAAATAAAAAAAAATAGTAGCGGAAGCTTTGCATGTTCTTAAACAGTTTCTTCCTGTCTAAGTGGGCATTACTTGGACAAAATAAGCTGCGATGTAGACCTGACTTTATGCTGAGTGCCAGAAATACTGGCTTTGTGAGACTTTTTTACTCTCTAAATGAAGTGAAGCTTCACTATAAACGAAAATCGAAACAAAAAACAGAAAAGCTTTTCCTAAAACATTGTCTTTTTCATGCCAGACCAGTAGTTGGCAATGTCACAAACACAATGCACCTGTGTACATACGCATTCCTATAGACTGAACTTATGATACGCTTGCTCATGATGTCACAGTATTCATATCGTAGATACACGGACATGATAATAGCATCGTTTTTAAAGACAGGCACCTTGAAACCCGTTTTCGGGTTTGAATTTTCAAGCCCACGTGGTCATGTTAATGGATGGCTAAAATGCATTCAAAAGTTTTCTGTTTTTGTCAGTGCTCCCTAAATTAAAACAAGGCCCTTATCAATTAATGTTCCACCCATGTGCCACCCACACCTTACCTAAATGTCACTACTGGCCATATAAACACATTAATTATTATTATTGATTATCTTTCCAGTGTGTTTTTTTATAGTTTCACACGCACAGTTTTAGCACCAGAATACGATTACAATTTCCACTCTCAAATATTTATGCAGGCTCTATAAATACATCCCTCATTAGCTTCCTCTTCTGAAACAGAAACTTAATGTCATTTTATACACAGTCTTTGTCATCTAGAGCTGAATTTTCAGAAATTGTATCTCATCTCTTGCTGTACTGCCTCAGATTTTATAGTCTCTACATTCTTCTTTTAATGTGAGCATATGGGAGTTTTTATTTTTATCATTTATCAGGGGGGAAATGTAATCATTTAGAAAATAATAGCAGACATCAACTTGATAAGTATAATAATTTGAGATGTAACTCATGTCTGTAACCCAATGCTTTCAATGACCTCTCTTTGGTATTGCAATCATCTAAAATGCTATGACCTTAAGGTGCAGTTTAGTCTCCTTTTAGAGATTTCTTGTTTCGTTGAGATTTGGAAAGTTTGGCAACATTAAGATCAAATTTCAAGCATATCTGTAAATCAGTGGTTTGTAATCCACGATTAAACCAAAGCCAACAAGAAATCCACTCCTCTGATAAAAGACACTCCAGCCTCTGTTCTAGCTCGAGCATGTCAACTATCTTACATCTTCATATCTGGCCTTCCACCATTTTGGTCATTGCATGAATGGGCAACAAATCTCTGCCAATCAAACCATGCTTGTTTATACACAACAAATCAGATGCAAACAGATACAGACAGAGTTTGACTAATCTAGATCTCTTTCACCGGGACTTCTACAATTCATTGTCAAATGCATAATTCAAGATGATTAAAGGGCGCAACTTGGGTTTATATTTGCCAAAACTAGAGCTTCAGTCATTCGTGTGTAAAAAAAAAAAAGTTGGGTCAGTTCACTCTTAGCAAATTTAGAAAAAGTGAGAAAAAGTCACAAAGATGCAATTACGAGAAAAGGTAATTTACGAGAAATAAAGCTGCAATTGTGACAAAAGTCACAATTATGTGAAATAAAGTATTAAATGTAAGAAACTGTCATATTTGTTCAGTAATAACATTGCAATTGTTCATTATAAAGTTGCAATTATTATATTATTATACAGTTTTAATTACAAGAAAGTCACATTTATGCGAACTATAGTTGAAACTGTGACATACTTCACAATCGCAATTTTGAAAAATGTTGTAATTGTGAGAAATAAAGTCGCAATGACAATTGTGAAATTGTGAAGCATACATTCACAGCTGTGAGAAATAATGAAAAGTTGCCATTGCGAAAAAAATTCTCTTTTGCAAATTACATTTGTAATGGTCATGTATTGTCAAAATTGTGAAGTAAAACATCACAATTATTAGTAATTTTTTATCACAAATGTTAGATATAAAGTTGAAATTATGAGGAAAAGTCACATAAAGTTGTAATTGTGACATACTTAACAAGTGCAGTTATAATTATGAAGTCACAACAGTAAAATATTAAGGGGCAATTGCGAGGAAAAGCAACTGTGGAAAAGAGTCCCAATTATGAAAAATAAAGTTTTAATTGTGAGGTACTGTCACAATTGTGAAGTTTAATGTCGCAATTATTCACAATTGTTCTTTTTAACTGCAATTGTTAGATATAAAGCAATTATGAGAAAAAGTAACATTTATGAGAAATAAGTTGTAATTGTAACAGTTAACAAACAGAACTGTAAATATCACGTAATTGTGAGAAATAAACGTTGCAATGACAAAAAAGGGCAATCGGGGAATGTAAAGTTGCAGAAAAAAATAAACAATCATGAGGAAAAGTTGCATTAAGGAGAAACAAATAAGATAAAATGTATTACATTTAGATGAAAGGAAAATTTGAGAAATTATGTTATTGTGAAATTGCAATTGTGAGACACAGTCGCAGTTGTATGACAGGCATAAGTTGCATAAGTTTTTTTTTTTTTTTTTTTGAGAAAACCATTTCCACTGTTACTCTGCATCATATATTTGACAGCAAAGCTAGAAACAGGTTGGGTTTCTAGTTGAAACTAGTGTCTGGTTTAGTTTTTGCAAAAGTACAAGCTTTTGTTGAACTTGTGGATGAAAGTTTGTCATCTTAGTCTGGGAGGTTACACAGTTACACCTTGAGCATGAGGAAATGGTGTCAGGTTCTTAATGAATGGGCAAACTTAGGTATGTTTTCTGTGAGTGAGGGGTTAGTCTTACCACAGGAGCCGGGGCCACTGTTAAAGGAATTGTCCCACAGGCATATGCACAGTTAATGGGAGGCCACCGCAAATATTCAGGGGTCAGATCTACACACACGCTCCCTACTCAATGAGAACACAGGTAGACGGTAATTGCACAAATTGAGAGTGCAGAGCAAGCTATGATCACATGTAAGTCCAGTTAAAGAGGCATTTATTGGTTAAATTACGAGCTGACTAGCTGATCCAGCTTGAAGGTAATGGCTGAGGTTACCTTCAGAGTCACAGTCTTTCCCTCAGAGGTACTGGAGGCTGATTGGATGGGAAGTGGAAACTGAGGCAGGCTGTAATTCAGCACTGTTGACACCTGCTGTCACTGAAACTCAGTCCAAACCTCACATACCAACAATATGAACTTGACTCAAATTATAGCCTGAAAATGGTAAGTATCTGTAATTTTTGAATACAGTGCACAGATGGATAAAGGAACCTCTGAAGATTCATAATCAGTTTTGTTTAATTAAAACAGAGCTGCATTTGTGTTTGTGTGTGTGTTATATGTATCTTATTAAAAAAAAAAATTACAAATTTTTTCAAATTTTACCATTATCTCAGATTTTCAACCTCAAACCTTGAAACAATTTTCACTTGGAAACTGCTAGTAAATTTCACAAATAATGGCGAACAAACGACAAGTGACATTTTTACACAGAAAGACTGAAATAGGATTTTCTTGTAGGATGTACTCTGATGATCATAATTTTATTTTCAACTTTGACAAATCTATTTTTACAGTCTATGAAAATCCTTCATCAAAATATGAATTAAAAATATCTTCTAGATATAGAAGTAAATAAACTGTTTCAATATTTATTGTGTAAAACGTATAGAATTTTTACAAAAATGACAATGTGTCATTTCCACCACCCCAAATTGTCAAATGTTTTTTTCTTCTTCTTTATTTCCCCCTAAAGGTGCATTTATTTACCAAGAAGAAGAGATGAAATATGTACGATGTGTAAGGAAAACAAAGAAATATCAAGCTAAATATCACATATTTTTAATCAAGTTGTAATTTTGTCAATTTAAGCAAAATGTGTGAAAATATTGTAAGAATGGATAAGATGCCAGCTATGAAATTAGATAAAGCAAGACAAAGGAATCTGACATTTTATTCCTGAAATGTAAAAACTGTCGTTTCCATCACAGAATGATATAAAGATAAAATAACAGAATTTGTCTAAAAATTGTTAGTGGTGAACTAGTTAAAGTGTGAGAAAAACTTTTTTCCCTTTTTTTTTTTTGGAGGACAAAAGTATCAATATTTGAACCCATATATCTTCTTACTGAAGGCGGATATATTGTAATAACCAACTACCTGTCAAACACGTGTACAAATTAACCAGTCAACTCCCAACTTAACCCAGAACCCAAACACACCCAAGCATTAATCTGAGGACAGCACTCTGGAACCCTGTGGGAACGTAAAAATCAAAATGAGGTCTCTTTGATACCTCGATTGTTTCTCCTAGAGAGTACGTTTTTTGATTTGTTGTGTTCCTAACTCTCGCAGGTGGCTGCATGTTGAAAGCATGTGTGACTTAAGATCTCAGAGAAGTGTTTTAAGGTTCTGGGAAAAGTCCCAGAGCATTAAGGGTCTCTCTCAAACTCTGAGAGCATCCGTTCCAATGTTCTCTCCTTTCCTGCTCCAAGTCCTCAGAGGTTGAGGAAAACGGTACCTGAGGGAATACAGGGACTTTGGCCGCCCTCACTCACTCTGACACACACACCTCAGTCTTTCCCTTGTTCTCATATGCGCTCCTCCTCTCATATATATATAGTACAGTCAAACAGAAGGACTTGCCCTAACAGTCCCAGAACTCCTCTGTAGGCCCCACAGGTCAGCGCTCGCACTGAAACATGTTTGTCTGTGTGCTAACCGGACCATAATTACACATGATTTGTAGTGTGAATGTGTATACATACCGTATTTTCCGGACTATAAGTCACACTTTTTTTCTTAGTTTGGCTGGTCCTGCGACTTATAGTCAGGTGCGACTTATTTATCGAAATTAATTTGACATGAACCAAGAGAAATGAACCGAGAGAAATGAACCAAGAGAAAACATTACCATCTACAGCGGCGAGAGGGCGCTCTATGCTGCTCATTGCTGCTCATTGCTCTTGTAGTCTACCACTAAGCAGCACAGAGCGCCCTCTCGCGGCTGTAGATGGTAATGTTTTCTCTTGGTGCTTGGTTCTAAATAAATGCGACTTATAGTCCAGTGTGACTTATATATGTTTTTTCCCTTGTCATGACGTATTTTACGACTGATGCGACTTATACTCAGGTGCAACTTATAGTCCGAAAAATACAGTACATCTATTAAAGCCTTTTGAATACTATAATAACACAGAATCTAATCAACATAAAAAAAATGTGTAGTCACAGATTCTACAATAGATTTAAAACATGTTTAGTCAATAGATTATCATTTGAATCCTATTTGTATTTATTACAAGAAATAAAGTTGCAATTTTGAGATATAAATTTACAATTACTAGAAATAACAACTTAATTGGACTTAAAATGATTGAAGTATTAAATAAACTTGCAATTTGTCACATTTACAACAAATAAAGATGGAATTTTGAGACATTAAGTCACAATTATGAGAAATAATGTTGAAATCATAAGATATGAAGTTGCAATTACAAGAAAAAATTCTAAAGTGTGAGTAACATATGAAGTCGCAATTACGCAAAAGTCATTTGTTAGAGGTGATGTCACAGTTATGAAAAAAACAAGATATAAAAGTCCCAAATTTGAGATATTAAATCACACTACAAGAAATACAATTGCAATAGCAAAATATATAGTTGCTGTTACAAGAAATAAAGTCATAATTATGATATATAAAGATGCAATTACAAAAAAAAGTCAGTTGTGAGATATGAAGTCACAATTGTGAGATAAAGGTCACAAATATGAGAACTTACAATTATGAAACATAAAGGTGAGATTATGATATATAATGTTGAAATTACAAGACATATTCATAAGTGTTAGATATGACATTGAAATTGTTAGATACAAGTAACAGTTGTAAGAAAAAGTCGCAGTTATGGAAACAAAGATGAAATTGCTGGGCATAAAATCATAATTATGATATATAAAGTGCCAATTACAAAGAAAAAGTCAAATTATGAGAGTTGAAGTACGAATTGTGAGATAAAGGTCACAAATATGAGAACTGAAGTTGCTATTGCGATAAATAAAGTTGCAATTGTGAGATATGAAGTTGCAATTAGAAAAAAAAAGACAATTGTTAGAAAACTGTAAGATACACAGTACAGTCACAATGAGAAATGAAGTTGCAGTAGCGATATGTGAATTTGATTGTGATATAAACTCAATTACAAGAAATATAATTGTAGTTCTGAATGTTTAAAAAAATAAATAAATAAAACATAAAAAACTTTTTGCACACTGCCAGAGATGCAGTAAGAAAGAAGAATGATGCACAACACCCAATGCCCAAGTTTTTCCTTGGAAATGTAAATGAATGGATCTAAAATTAATTACAAACCTCCACAAAAATATAAATAATTACTTTTACTGCTTTTGCTATTGCTTTTAGATCTCTCCTCCCATCATACTAGATCATGGGACATTAGATGCCATGTGTCGCCAAGTAATGCTTTAGAATGAATATGAATTGTATGTTTCTTGCTAGAATGCTCATGTTGTGCACTAATATACCTGAATGTTAGTTTTCTGGAATTGCATTTTTAAATATGAGATTTATGAGCATTTTTATGCATTTTGAGTGTGCTAGTTTTTCTCCTTAACCATTCTCTCTGGCAATTCCTGTGTTCTTTTTGAGTGTCATTCCTCACTTATTTAGTTCATATTGCTCCAATGGCTCCTTTCTTTAATGTGGAATGGGTTGGGGGTAATAGCCCAATGTGTTTAGCAATTAGCACAGATGAGCTTTCCGACATTAATGGCTGGGAGAATGAACACCTGCCTGACAACCACACCCCCAACACACCCCACTCCCCCCAACCCACACACACATATGCAAACAAACATACACACACACACACACACACATCTTTTACCAATGCACCCTCACCTCTAGCCTTCACACCCTACAGCCTTTTTCTGTGTGTGTGTGTGTGTGTGTGTGTGTGTGTGTGTGTGTGTGTGTGTGTGTGTGTGTGTGTGTGTGTGTGTTTGTGTGTGTGTGTGTGTGTGTGTGCTCTTGTTTTTGTGACATATCAGGACACAACTCTGTATAATGACATGGGTATGACACAGGTATTACAAGGTTGTTACTCATGATACTCGTGACTTTTTATAATTATTGTAACTCATTTTCAACAGAATTTCAATATTGTTTCTATCCATCAGCATTTCCAACTGAAAGTAAAACAATTAAGAATGTTATAGGATTTACTTTCAGTCAGAAATTGCTAGTAAATTTAGAAAATAACGGCAAAAAAGAGGTTACTTCTCAGGAAGTAACTAATTGAGTTAAGCATAAAATTTTAAAATAGAAAGACTGAAAAAGTATACTGTTGTAAAACTTTAATCTTTGTTTTATTTACAGCTATGAAACATAATTTTTTTACTAGACCTGATTAATTTCAAATTAATTTAAATGTTTTATTGCATTATTTTTATACATCAGGTATAAGTTATTATATATAGTGTTTTCTTTTATTGCCTCTTTTATTTTATTTTATTTTTTATATATAGAATATTTATATGCTAATATAGTATATGCTAATGTTTTATAGTGGTATTTTTGTAAGTGATTTCACCATATTTATTTTATATTAGATTTTGTTTTTATCTAGAAACAGATTTTACTTAAATATTTTTAACACAAATTTATAATCAGACATAATTAATGCATTAAATTGTCTATTCTATTCTATTTATTCTATTCTATTCTATGCCAGAACACCAGAGATAGAACACAGGAAATGAGCTGTCTAATATCTCTGGTCTTTAGAAATAAATATAAAATATTATTCCCCCCAAAATGGTTCTGCTTTCATTTAGATTCACCAACCGCTAAATAAAGCCAGAACAGGAAGTTCAGTTTTACATTCTTATTCAGAAAATGACCGTTTCTCCAAACCAACCAAATATAGCTTGGATTTTTGCTTCCAGTAGGTGTTTAGTGTCGAAAGGGAACAAAGATGGTGCGGCATCAAGGATGGAGATGGAGCACCACCCGGCTCCATACAGTAAGTGTGGGCGTGTCCCTGCAGAAAATGAAGAACTTGGGCTATTCTGGTGCACAATGAAAAAAAAACTGTGAACGTGTGTCAAGGGTGTGAAGAGTATATCTGTGGTCTTCTGTGTGTATGTGTGGGTGGGTGTGATTATACAGTAATTATGCCCTTTCTGTTTGTATCTACAAATGTTACCATCTTTGTCACCCTCTTGTGTGTATTTATGACAAAACGCCCCTGAACAGAGTGAGGGTACATCAAGTCTTTATTTCCAGTTTAGTGAGATTTTCCAGCTTCCAGCGTTAAGTATAAGAAGATATATATATATATATATGGAGCATGATCACAAAGAAGCATGACTATTTACACGCAGTAGATCTAGGAGTCAGATACGTGTGATGCAGTAAGCAGAGTGGTGACTAGTTAGTAACCCTCGTTCTGTGTTTATCTGAAGTCTCCCAGCAACAATAAATATTTGCTGCTTATTTCTTAACCCCAAATTGAACCCTTACCTTCGACTGCTATAAAACTTAAACCTTCAGGAATTTTTTTTGTTCTTCTTTTTTTGGGGTTAATTAAATTTGGGATTAATTAAAGCAATCTATTTTATAAAGTGCTATATAAATAAGCGTGACTTGACTGGAGTGCTGAATTACAGAGCTTGTGCAAAGATATCCACAACTCTATGTTCAGATGCTTTCTTAACTGCTGTTTTTTCCCGCTGTCATTTCTGTTGTTTGTGTTTGTTTATAAATATTTACATATTCATCAAAATGTTGCTCTGTGAATGGGCAGCTTCATGATGTTTGCTAACATACATGGTTCATACTCCCTTTTACTGATTAGCAAAGAATGAAAAAGAACTTTACTGTGAGTATATAAAGTATAAGCAGGTTGCTTTGTTACAGGCAGGGATTGCTCCATATGGCAGTCAGCACACTGTTGTCATTGTTGATTAATGTTTGAGGAGGAGGGAGAAAGAAGGAGAGAGTGACATGGAGAAAGAGCTGTTCATGGAATGCATGCAGTGAACTCAAAGACACGGGAAGGCGAGAACATTTAAGACATGCTGCAGTTCCCATTCATCCCATTTTTACTTCCGGTTCTACCGTCCTGAAGTCAGTGAGTTTTTTGAATGGGTTTGTGGTTAAATGCCTGAAATGATGTCTGTGGTGAACACAAGCTCAATGTTTTCACATTGTATTGTATGACACAAAATATCAGTACTTAGTGATTATTTTAAATAATTGTAATACTTTTATTTTAATACTTATTTTTAATACTTGAAAACAGTATTTGCTAACAAGTTGCTAAATGGGACTACAATGGTTGAATGTCACACTGAATAAGTAAACTCATCTACTCACTGATGTCTTCACAGACATTTTCAACATCTTGCTTAGTCAGGCTGATGTTCCCACATGCTTTAAAGTTACCACCATCATTCCAGTCCCGAAGAAGCCGATCTCCATCCTGCTTCAATGACTACTGTCCAGTTGCATTTACCCCTATTCTGATAAAGTGCTTCGAATGGCTAGTCATGCACTACATCAAGTCTGCCACCCCCGGACCCCTTCCAGTTTGCATATCGCTCCAGCCACTCGATCGATGGCGCTATCGCCACTGTCGTCCACTCAGCACTCACACATATAGACAAAAAGGACTCATACATCAGAATGCTGTTCATAGATTTCAGTTCAGCATTAAACACTATCATCTCTCAAAAGCTCATTAACAAACTGGTCCAGCTGGGGCTCAACACCTCGCTGTGCAACTGGCTGTTGGACTTTCTGACTGGAAGACCTCAGGCAGTAAGGGTCGGGAGCAACACATCCAGCACCATCACACTGAACACTGGGGCCCCCCAAGGATGTGTGCTGAGTCCCCTCCTCTTCACTCTGCTGACCCACAACTGCACACCGTCACACAACTCCAACCTCTTTATTAAGTTTGCAGATGACACGACTGTGGTTGGTCTTATTAGCAACAAAGATGAGACAGACTACAGGAGCGAGGTGAGCCGCCTGGCCGGATGGTGAAGTGACAACAATCTCTCTCTGAACATGGAGAAGACAAAGGAGATTGTGGTTGACTTCAGGAGAGTTCCTGGGTGTGCACATCACAGTGGACCTCTCCTGTACTGAAAACACAGCAGCACTGGCCAAGAAATCACAACAGCATCTCTACTTCCTCTGCAAACTGAGAAGAGCCAGAGCCCCGCCCCCCCATCATGTGGCGCTTCTACAGGGGCACCACCGAGAGCATCCTGACAAGCTGCATCACTGTGTGGTATGGCGCCTGCAACGCGTCCTGCCAGAAGACTCTTCAACGAATAGTGAGAGCAGCTGAGAAGATCGTTGGTGTCTTTCTAGCCTCCCTCCAGGACATTTATGGAACCCGTCTCACCCACAAAGCCCTCTGCATTGCATGTGATCCCACACACATGACACACAACTTCTTCAGTGTTCTGCCATCAACCTATCCTCCAACCAATACGCTCGTATAGGTCGTTTGTCCAAATCCCTGAAATACAACCCATCAGAGCGTTTACTACAATTGCGCCCCTATCGGCTAAAGGTCGTTTTCATATTAATGTTTTGTACTCTTTTATTTGCACTCTGGTTTGCGTTTCATGTTGCTCAGTTGGTAGATTATTGCGTTATACCTTGATATGTAATCATGCTATCATGGGTTCGATCCCAGGGAACGGACGTGCACGAAAATGTATATGCACAATAAATCATAATTTAGCATGATTTCTGTGAGGGGTAGGTTTAGGGGTAGGGTTAGGTGTGGTCATTCGAACGAATAAGCCACCTATTAAAATATGTAGGAAATACTGTGAGATCGGTGTAAAAAGCCCACACATTGCATTTAAATAAACGTGCGTTTTGATTATTAATGTAGTTATATGTCATTTCATGACGACAGATGCAACGCGATACTGTCATTATTTTTACGCCTGCTAGAGGGCGCTTAACTTTAAAACGTAAATATAGGTCGTAATAAGGTGCTTGCACAAACAACCTATATGGTCATTTTTTGTTGGAGGACAGGCTTGCTGCCATCATGGAGGAGACTGTGAAGTCTTCATGCCAGGACGAGCAGACTAAAAGACAGCTTCATTCAACAGGCTGTCAGGAGGCTGAAATTATAAATTGTAAATTCATTACAGTTGTGTTCAGTAGTGAATATTATAATGATGAACAGAATCATACATTTTTGTTGGTCACAGAGCTTACTTTTCGGCAATAATCCAAAGCCCACGGAAAAATCCAACTGGGTTTTTGACAAGGGAACCAAGATGATACGAACAACTGGTTTGGCCTACAAAAATACCTCATCACTACAGTCTTCAATAGCTTTTTGTAAGGTGGGTGAGTTTATGTACTTGAATGGAGCAAAATTTTATGAAATTTTTTTAAACAAGTAGCTTATTTGGCTAGTGGTTAGCATAATAAAAAAGTTAGCCAACCAGCATAACCTCTTGCAAACATGCTATGCTACAACACTAACAACATTCTGTTAATTCTGCAAAAGTAGCAGAGATTTAAAATAAAGTAAGCATTTAATTATCCAATTATTCTTGCAATGAATCCCAAATGACCGTCCTATCGAAATATCATTTTGTTGTTGGTTGGAAACAGTGATGGTCAATAAGTGTACTGGTGGAATATGGGCTCTTTCTGATGGTATTATCTGATGAAGGAGAACTTCTATCTTACCAAGATATTAATATCAGGCATGCAGCTACACGCATCACTGAATTTCTGCCAGGGAACACATTATTTGAGAGAGAGGGAAAGAGAAAGGCCTTCAGAAGACAGGGAGAAATGAACGAGTGAAAGTTGTGATGAGAGAATTTGATTACTGAATGATAAGTGGTTTAAAGCAGACAGACAAAAACAGAATGGTGACCAGACAGAAAGCGTCTCCAACACATCCAGTGTCCCTTCCATTTCCTGTCTGTATAGCTGGTCAGAGCACATTCACACACGCTGCAGGACTTCAGTGGGTCTTGACATCTGATCGTTTCAGTCACTCACAAATTCTCAGACACGATGACAGTGATTGTTGTATTTTTAGATTAACATGAAATTAACATGATTTTTTTTATGCAAAGCACTTTACATATAATCTATAGCCTTATTATAGCTTGTCATTTTAAATTGCATATATATAGAGGTATATATGTGAAAATGAAAATCTATGATAAAACGCGTTTGTATTACATTTACATTTATGCATTTAGCAGATGCTTTTATCCAAATCGACTTACAGTGCATTCAGGGTAGTCATTCTTTTTTAACCGTATGTAAAAAAAATAGTATGAATATGTTTCATAGAAACGCAGCTGCTGCCGTTTTGCGACAGTTGTTTTGTACACTGTAATGTTTTGTCTTAAATCAATTTCTTTTATCGATATAATTATTTGGGTGATACAAGACCTGTCATCCTGCGATAAAAACCGACAGGATGTACATTATCTCTTACATAACATATTACAGTTTGTTATATCAAACAATTATGACAAACTACTAAAAATACTGCATGTTAATTGGACTTATTTTATTTGTTTGTACTTGCCTTCCTACGGAGCCCCACACATGACATGCAGGAAAAAATATAAGGCTAAATCATGTGCACGATTTACTAATTCGTTCCCTCAATGTACTAAAATGTGCATACGATTACTATTGCGTTCCCTCGATTTACTATTGCGTTCACTTGATTTATAAATTGTGCGCACGATTTACTAATTCGTTCCCTCGATTTGCTAAATTGTGCGCACGATTTAGCAAATCGAGGGAGCGTAATAGTAATAGTGTACACGTTTTAGTAAATTGAGGGAACAAATTAGTAAATCGTGCGCACAATTTATTAATTTTTTCTTGCATGTCATATGCGGGGCTCCGTAGTCTTCCAAATGCTTCCACATATTAAAAATTTAAAAGACCAAAAAACTATGACTTCATGACTACTGTTTCCACTATGGCTTTAATAGGGACGAAGCTGTTCTATGATCTTTTGAGCCTTGTAAGATGCGTAAAGCCCTGCATAAGATCTGTGGAGCCTTTCGTAGTCCCACTAGCCTACAGTGTGTAGGCACCACACATAAAAAAATGGCAAATTCACAATCTCCACAGAGCTCTTTTTGCAATGCATAATGGTCCATTTTTTGAGTACATGCTGATGCTTGTCATGGTATTATCAGTGAGATGTTGGAAAATGTGAAGTGTATGTGGTGCCACATACCAATAATACACCAACGCTCAGAACAAAGGACAGAAATTACGATCCAGAACAGTAAACGCACACATCCACTCACACCCAGTGACATCAGGTCTGGGAAGATGTGCTCAGTCGTCGAGATATGATAATGTTTGTGGTGTGCAGGAGAATTTGAGAGTGAGGGATGTGGAAAAGGTGTGGATGAAGTTATATTGATGTTTAGAGATGGGGAAAATCCACCTTTCCTACCTAAACCACATGATAGAGATGCCGCCTCAGGCCAAAGCATGGGTTTGGCTGAGTCTTGTCATTTTCTCTCGTTTTTTTTTTCACTTATTGACTTTCTAATGGTGCAGACAGATCTCTCTCTCCACTACAGGAAAAAAGTGTGTATTAAGTGGAAATAGTCTCTCTTACATCCACAAACACAATTACAGCACATTCACTATTACATGAATACATTATTATTATTATTGTTGTTGTTAATAATAATAATAATATTACTAATTACAATTAATATTAATAATAGTAATCGAACCAATAATAATAAAAGACAATAAATAGTACAAATAATAATAACTATTGTTATTATAATTATTATTAATCAATTGAAGATGATTAATCAATAAGCAATTAATTATTATTAGTTGTAATAATATTATTAATTAAACCAGTAATAGTTAAATTAAAGTAATAATAAAAATAAAAGAAAAAAGATTTATTACTACTACTACTACTACTACTTCTATTATTTGAACCTGTGTGTAACTCCACCCAAATAGTTGGTTCTTAAATTTATATAAAAACATAACTTTTTTGATGATGTAGAATGATTTGGGCTCTTTCTGAATGTGTGTTCAGTGTATTTAGCATGTTTGAGCCTACAGCTGTAATAAAGATGTTTGAGCTGATTCTGTTGACAGAATTATTGTGTAAAGATCACTGTTCAAAACAATGACTGTGTAAGTATGCACAGGTGATGAGTTTTAAGGAAGGGTGTTGATGTGGTACATACTGCTTATTTACAGTGGAAAGGAAGGCCAGAACAATCTAAACATCCGACTGATAACTGCCAACAGACAAGCAATGAGGTGATGACATCACAAACAATCAGTGTATGATTTTGTCAGCTGATCGTCGCTTTTCTAATTAACTGGTTCACCAAACAAATTAACTGAAGGATGGACGGATGAATGGACAGACAGACAGAGAGACAGACAGATAGACAGAGAGACAGACAGACGGACAGAGAGACAGATAGACAGACAGATGGACAGAGAGACAGACAGAGCGACAGATGGACAGAGAGAGATAGACGGACACAGAGACAGACAGACAGAGAGAGAGACAGATGGACAGACAGACAGACAGACAGACAGAAAGACATAGAGACAGATGGAAAGATGGACAGATAGACAGAGAGAGAGAGACAGACAGACAGACGGATGGATGGACGGACGGACGGATGATAGATAGATAGATAGATAGATAGATAGATAGACAGACAGACAGACAGACAGACAGACAGACAGACAGATAGATAGATAGATAGATAGATAGATAGATAGATAGATAGATAGATAGATAGATAGATAGATAGATAGATAGATAGATAGATAGATAGATAGATAGATAGATAGATAGATAGATAGATAGATAGAAGGAAAACAGGTGCAGGAGATGCTGTTGGATTACAGTGCAGTAAATGTTGGTTAATTGTTATTTTGAGCTGGAGGACATGCATCCTTTATGGGATTTCAGCTTCCAGGTAACAGAAGAGTAATGTTTGCTTAATCAGAGGAGTGACAGAACAAAGACATCCTCCTCCGAATACAATACTCCCCTTCCCTCTGCCATCTACTCACACACTCCTCTTCATTCATGTTTAATACACACACGTAACGTCTTTAGCATTAGTTCTTCCTGAGCTATGTTTGTTATTGTTTGTATTGAAAATCCCAGGTGTCTTCCCGTTCCTTTTCCGCTGCGGTGTTTCCGGCTTGGAAAACTCCAACGTCTCCAGCATGACTCAGATGCTGAAAAGGGTATCCCCTCTTATTTCTCTCTCTCTTTCTTGTGGTGCAGGAGGGGCAGAATAATGCCGGTGTTTAATGTTTCACCTTTAATGACAAATACTGCAGAGTTCACTTGAATGGCTGCTGACAAACTCTTCAGAAACATCTGGGAGATTACAGGCAGCCTTCAGAGCTTTCAAAGGTGTCTAAAACCAAACTTCATCCTTATGTTTAACCATCATTGTCTCAAATATAAACTTCAACGTAAAGTTTTTATAAAACTCCAATGGTTACAATGAAACAAACAATAAGCTCAAGCTAAAACTATTCGGCTTGCAATCCAACAAAATCTGAGAGCGACTTGTCTGGGCTTTCCTGCAATATTTATGCAACAATTTATAGAAGAATGTTAGAAGATTCTCCCTCAGGGATTAATTATCTTTCAGTCTGTGTCTATCACACATGAATTTTAATATTTACTTCACATCACAGATGTTTCATGCAGCATTTACATTCTGAACAGTTACGTTAAAAATACTTTTGATAATTTTAATGAATACACAAAAAAAAAGAAGAAGAAAAAGAAATGCAATTCTTCACAACTACAAAAATGCAGCAATACATGCACTACTTGTATCTTTCAACTGCAATTGATCTACCATTTCCAGGTTTAATGAACACTAGTGGAAGTAAAACACCAACAATATTTACTCTTTTTTCAAAAATTTTGCTTTTGTTAACACATTGGTAGGTTTAGAGTACGCCAAACGCAAAAAAGCATACATTTTTTACTGCCACTCATTGGAGATTTCATCCCTGAACTGCAAATATAAAATGTTGCCAATGTTGTCAATATGAAAATGTCATGAAACATATCAAAAACATACCAACCCTTTTTTTTTTTTTTTGCATAGATTTGTCACATGAACATAAGACTCATTCATTCAGGAATCAGACTACGCACATCGTGCTGTTTGTTTTTGATTCACTAAGAAGATTCAAATCATAAAAGTGAAATTTTTAACTCTGTTAATTTAGTAGCGATACTGAGACACTGCTGAGTATATAAGTATGCACAAAATGTATGAAAACAGTTCAAATAGCCAAACGTCACAGCACACGTTTCAATATGCTTTGTCGATAGCACAAATGTTCCAGAATATTAAGTTACATGCAAAAGTTTAAACTTTATGATTTGGGGTTTGTTCACATCCCGATTATGAGCAATAGTAACAGCAATGCTTTATATACAGAAGCTACCAACTTTTAGCAGCTACTATAAATATGAGTCCATAATCCATAATAGAAAAAGTCCATCCGCTGTTGTCTCTCACATCAAAATCCTCCAAAATATATGTTTACAACAGTTTTAAGATCTTTTTGCTTGAAAACAGAGATTAATCTGTTCATATTTCTCTCCTGATTCAGACGAGCTGACTTTTTCACTGAAGAAAGCAATACTTTTAGACGGAAGCAACTGCTTGCAGTCAAAAACCTCTCAAGGATGGACTTGTTTCCTTCAAACATGCAGCTTTTTGCTTCACAAGACATTAATTGATGGTGTGGATTACTTCGATTATGAAATTTCTACTCTGTCATATTTTTTGGGAAGCGAAAAACGGAAACAAACCACTTCAAACCTTAATCTTATAATTAATCTGATATAATGGAGCGTAAACCACTTGAGACCCTACTTCCTCACAATAGAGACATAAAGTCTAACACTACGCCAGCTTTTACAACACAAACAGGTTAATCCCGTCAAGAAATATTTGGGGGCTGTCTGAAACGCCTGAATATTTCTGCTAAAAGCAGGTTCAAACATATCAGGCCTTTCACTTTTTCTTTCCAATGAATCACTGATTACTCCTCATCCAGAATTGCTGTCAGTAAGAGACCTTTCCACTAAAGACATGTTTCAACAGCGTGGAACGGCTACACACACAAGCATGTGGTGTATAACAATCAAAACAACAACAACAGCTGTTCTGGATCAGTACAAGTTCTGTGTGTGTCACCATGGAAATGCTCTGTGAGTGGCTTTATTGCAGTGGTGACAGGGAAAGATGCACAACGACCCAATTCGCATGCGTCCTATATAGTATGTGGGATTAGGATTAGTGTGTCCCAGATCATCGAGCGGAGAACATAATATGACAAAGGTGGCATATTATGTCATTTTTGAGGAATGCATGCATTCATGCATGATTTCTGGTTAACCACAATCCCTGATTACAGAAGAGTATGTTCTTTTCAGTTAAATGCCAAGGCCATATCCCATTGTAGTTTAGTTTAAATTTGAATAATTTAAACTAAAACTGAAATAAAAATGAAGTAATTGAACCTTTGTAAAATGTAAAATGAAAATGGACAATATGAAAACAAAAACTAATTCAAAATATGAATAAAGCTATAATAGTATGTTAATGATAGTACATCAATACTGATCCATTCTGTTATTATATATTTTAAAAATAAGAATGAAAATACTGTCACCAGCAGATATCTGTGCACTCATGCAGATTGGAATGTAGCAATAATGTTTTTATTTATTTTTTATTTTTATAAATAGAAAAATATAATTATTAATGATATATTTTTATATAATAATAAATAAATATAAATGAAAAAGACCAAATTTTAAATATACATTGTGTCTTTTCTACAAGACACAAACAATGAACAGATAAGGGAGTGGAAGATTTGATTCTGCTTGTGTGTTTGACCTCAGACGATCACGATGCCTCTGAGTCAGTGACTACACCTTTGTTTGATAGGCGTCAATCGTAAATCTGTCCCTCTCTCTTTCTCTGCTTCCACTCTTTCCTCTATCAATGGCTCTATTGAGTGCTTGAGCAAGTGTCTTTGGGATCATCACTGGACTGTGGCTTTTCCTTGGTAACATTCCCTCACACACAAACACAGCCGAGCGAGTTAAAGGAAGAGTAGAAAAAAAAAGATGCCTCCATCCAAGTAGCTTTTAATATGCAAGATCGGTTTATAATTTCAGTTTACTATGGAAGTCCATTTCCGGGACAGAATAAGAAAATAACAGAGACTAATTGTGAATGATTACGACTTTTTATGTCACAATTCTGACTTTTTATCTCTCACAGTTTACATCTCGCATTTTTTTTTTTTTTTTCACCATGGAATTAAAAAAAAAAGTAATTGTCACTTTTTTATTTCACAATTCTTATGTTTTTATTTATTTATGACAATTCTGAGACAAACTTCTTAGTCTGAATTGTGAGATTAAAAGTCAAAACAATTACATTTTTCTTTTTATTATTATTATTTATTTTTGGGAAACAAACTTCCATGGTTTATAATGCATGTGTGTTTCTGTTCGATTTATTATAAAACCATTCAAATAAAATAATATTCTAAAATCTCACCTACAGCATAAAAGCTGAAACAAAATACAAATATTTTTCATAAAAAAAAAACTTTAAAACGATTTATATACTTATATATATTAAAGTGTTTATTATTTTAAATATTTATTTCCACTTTAACTTTAGCTTAAAACTAAACAGAAGTATTTATGGAAACTAAAAACTGTTTTTGTACTTTTACTAAAATATTTCTATTTATAATTAAGCTTAAACGAAACTAGAAAGCAAAAACATACAAAATAAAGGTCACTCAAAATATAAAGAATACTATAATAGTATATAAATAGTGCTAAATAACACTGTCCTCCTTCTTTCTAAGTAATAAATGTTTATTATCAATAGTGTTTTTATAGTCTTTCATTCTTTATTACCCATGGTTATCATATTATCGTAATCACAGACCATAAAAATGATGATGGGTTTCCTCAGACATAATAGGCGTCTGTGCATGAGGCCAAACATTGAGCAAAATGGCAAAGTGATCAATGTCAGGACAGAGAACCAGACGTAATGTATATTACTGTAGCTCCACATGAGTCAGGCTCTCCGTGAATCCATCCCTCACAGTCTTCCATCTCAGCTGCTGAAACAGCAAACAGGATGAGAAAATCCTGTGTGACTAACCTGTGTGCAAGAGACAGGAATATCTCCTTATGGGCAGTAATGCATTGAAAACAGGAGGTTTTACCTCCAGTGTTGATGTCATCGGTTAAGAATTCCTGCTTGTTGAAGGACGTATGGAAAGTTAATTAATGACAAAAGAGAGAGAGAGAGCGAGAGAGAGAGAGATAGAGAGAGAGAGAGAGTGACTCCTTGACTCGGATGAGTGGCCCGTCCTGGAATGTGGCCCCTGAGGATTTAGGGACCCCGCTGAGTCACACATGCATGACATCATCAGTCTACGGTGAGGGAACGACCTCTGCCTCATAGCTTTAACATCAGTCTGGTTCTGGACTTACAGATCAGTATTTACATATCAAGGGTTTGAAGTTGATTTTAGATCAGATTTTGCACAGTATGAAAAGTTTTATTTGAATATTGCTATTGATTCAAATACTTTTTTTTTATTTATTACAAGCGTAAACAAATGCTCCAAGAGCATTCAGGAATCTAGCATTTTTGGTGGGTATGCAGATAGTCTATATTGCTAAATACCAAATTTGGTTTTTGCAAACAGTGATGACATTCTGGTGGCAGAAAATGAATTTTTTTAAATTAGTAGTCTACAGAAGCCAAGGAATAAAAGAATAAAAAGATAACTTTGTGAAATTATGATTCTTTTCTTGCAATTCGGCGATTAGATTTCACAATTCTGATGAGAAAAATCAACTGGTCGTTCGCTCTTTTCCCCTAGGCTCAGAATCATGAGTTCTAATCCCACATGTCTGGCTTTTTTCCCCTCAGAATTGACAGAATTGCAATTGTTGCGTTAAATTGAGTTTGAAGTAAGAGATTTAAATTGCATTTGCGAGGAAAAAAGTCAGAATTTGTGAGATAAAATAGGTAAATCTTTATAAAGTAGACTTTTTAATGCTATTACTGTAGGGTTGATATAATATGTCCCCTATGATGTGCATATGTGAATATTATGTAGACCTTATATAGTTCCTTCTTGTTATTTTGAAGCTCGACAGCCCTAGTCCCCATTCGCATCCATTGTAAAGAAAAGAGCAGCTTGAACACTGTACAAAACATCTCCTTAAGTTTTTCATGAAAGAAGGAAAGTCAAGCACAATGGGTACAATACAAGGGTGACTAAAACTAGATTTTTATTTTTAGGTGTGCTATTCCTTTAAGAAAACTGATCTTTGATCAGACTGTTAAAGTTCTTATCCATAACAGTTTTTCTCAACTCAAACATCAGTGTCTAGGAAAGTAATACACTTCTTGTGCAGAAATGTAAATTCACAGGAACCTGAGCAGTGACTCAGTCATTGCTATATGTCATTTTATGTTTATGTGTGTAAAAGTGTCCCGACCGCTCATTAAGTGAGTGACAGACAGCTGTATTATTACTTTAGTCTGGCATTTACCGTCTGTCTGTCTGCACGTCTGTCTCTCTCTCAATTTTCTCTGTCTCTCACCTCAAAAGCAAATTGCCCCCCCCCAACTACTGCGTCTCTTTCTATTTCCAATTGAATTCCTTTCTGCTGAGGTCACAGGGTGTGTGACGTCTCCTGTTTGTGTGTTTGCAGACAGACAGTTATTGTGAACTTAACTTTTATTTTTTATTTTTTTTGCAAGAAAAATGTGTTTGAAATACATTAACTGTTGGTTTTGCTGCAGCTTATCTGTGCTGAAAGCTGAAGATATTTTTAACAAGTTTCTCTCTCTCCTTCCTTTACAACATAGGAAACTGCAGTCTAATGATAACAGGCATACAGACAATAGGCTTCTGCACACTCACACAGACACACACTGTACTACTATAGCCAGAGGAGGTCAACAGGCCTTGTATAGACGTGCCAAGTCCTTGTTCGACTAACCGCTATGCGCACACACATAACATAACAGCGATGGCATTTTATGACAGACATTGAACAATGTGGAAATAACAGCAGTGTTTCAGAATGCTGCAAAAATGTGGAATAAAGAAACATGACGTCAAACAGAGACGGGGATTTCTTCTGTGTGAAATTCTTGCTAATTTGTTCCTTGGGACAAAATTTCCAATGCTTTTCTGAGCTGCCATTGAGCAATGGAGAATGGAGACTGTCCTGTCAACATCAGCAGATGGCAGTTCAATGGAGCCGAGGTCAAATCACAGTCCAGCAGATGGACTGAAAATTATGGATTATGATGGAGGAATAAATGTAAATATACAGGGATGAATATGTGAGTGGACAAACATATAGATGGAAGGCTGAATGTGTGTGTGTGTGTGTATATATATATATATATATATATATATTAGGGGTGTAACGGTACACAAAAATCACGGTACGGTATACCTCGGTATTTAAACTCACGGTTCGGTTTATTTTCGGTACAGTAAGGGAAAGAAATGCAAACATTAAACTGCAGGTTGTTTATTACTAAAAACTTTTTTTTAACAATTTGTTTACACTTTTTTTAAATACTTTTTAATAAAATATATATAAAATAAAAAAGAATATAAGTAAAATACTGCTGCAAAGTTCTCCACTAAATAAAATACTATCAGTCTCAAACCAATATCATATAATAAAATATAATGAAAAATATAAATTAATAACTATGATTACAGTGCAGCATTACCAATCCCAGTTTGTAGGCCTGCTCATATTTTAAAAATATAACTTTTCCAAAATGTAAAGTGCAGCATGAACAGTTTCAGTTTTTAGACCTTCTCAGATTTCGTTATTGCGTTGGACCGATCGGAATTAAGAGCAAAGGTCTGTTTAAATGCCGACGGGAGCTGCGTTTGAATTACAATAGTTTTTTTTCCTAGTTGTAGTGATGTTCACAATCGCGTGATGCCTTTTGAAAACCTTAGGCCGGTGACACACTGGCATATTGCACCTGTCAAACATAGTCTATTTTGCCGTCAATACTGTTGACGCTGTCCTTTATCAGTAGGCTTTATATTTATGCTCAACATGAAGTATAGATATTGTTGTCGTGAAGACAAGATTCTGGTCTGTTGGCGGTCTGCTTCTATGTCACCTACAGTAGCAGCAGCGCGCCAGCGCCGCGTCAGGCACGATTATGGTGTGTAAAGACACAGAAAACGCGAAGCAGCCGTCACGCAACTGACATGCAGCAGAAACCAGTGTTGGGGAGTAACTAGTTACATGTAACGGCGTTACGTAATTTAATTACAAATTTATTGTAACTGTAATTAGTTACAGTTACTACGAAAAAATGAGTAATTAGATTACAGTTACTTATGAAATTTTTAACGATTACAAAGGGGATTACATTTGAATATTTACACACATCCACATACAGATTTAACTGATTTCTTTCCCAAATTGCACTGACTATTCTGAGACATACCGCCCTAATAATTTCCGGGATGCGGAAATACAGTCTGGTTCGTAGAATCCAGTCATAAAAACGGAACGCGGACGGAATATGCCACATTTTGGATGACTAAATCAAAAGTAGGTCAGTACACTTGAATCAAAACATGACATGGACTAGTGTCTGTGAATATTAAGCCCCAAAAATGCAATAGCTATATGACTTGCACATTCTGCGTGTCTGTGGAAATCAGGCGCGGACTGGACATCGGGAGAACCGGGACAATTCCCGGTGGCCTGGCAGCCGATTTTGACCCACTATTTAATATCATTATTAATTGCCTGCCGAATGTACTAAAGCGATCATTTGCGAATCCGCCATTTGATAATTAAATCTCTTAATAAGTCATGAAGTGTTAGTCATGACTCGCGCGCTCTCCGCGCCTCCGCCAAACGGTTTGGATCAGACTCAGAGTAATCAATGCGAGAGAGAGAGAGAGAGAGAGAGAGAGAGAGAGAGAGAGAGAGAGAGAGAGTGGACTGTGGAAGCGCACAGCTGGAGCAGAGAAGCAGAACTACTGTTCAGGGTTTCAGGTCAGTTTCATCTGTAAAGATGCTTTTTTGTCTTTGTTTTTTTTTTTATTTAATCAAGCAGCAGCACGTTGCTCATCAGTCATCACTCAAAATACTATATAAAGGACATCATTATTATCTGTTGTAATGTTACAGTAGGAATTTATCTGAAAAAAAGTCCGATTTTATTATAGGTTTAGGGGGAGCTACGACAGACAACAACACAACCCTTACGAAAATTAACATTTTAATATTTAACTATAAATCCAGAGAAAATGGTTACTATTGTTTAAATGTGGTAACCAAAAATGTAAAATTAGTTTACAAATGTATTTATTTAAAAATAAATACAAATCCATTTGCAAAAAAACAAAAACAAAACAAGGTTATTTTACTTTTATATAGGCTAATAAAAGCATGTTTAACTTTTGTAAGGGAAAAACATGACTCGTGTACAGTATTAGGATTTTTCTATAAAGATATTGTAGTATTGTAGAGTATTGTATTGTAAAGTATAGTTTTGTTCAATCTTGAGTATTAAAGTCATGAGAGAGATGGATAACAGGGCAAAATAAAGAGACTGAAGAGAAAAATAGAAGTGAAGGTGCCGTTCAGGAGAGAACTTTTAATTATTTTGCATGTCCCCAAATTAAAGATTTAAACCTTTTTTTATGTCAGGTCCATACAAAAAAATAGTATTGTCCATGAATTTGTTTGTATGGGTTTGAATTTTTCAGTCTGAATTTTTTTCCAGTCCGCCCCTCCTGTAAATTAATGGCAAAGACATGGTTTCATTTACTACACATAGGCCTACTGAAGCTCGCAGTGTTTTCAACCTCTGCTGCCTCAATATAGGAGTACACGAGCACATAAACATAATTTCTAGAACTGCTCTGTGTCACTTAATGTGCATTTTACTTATTTTGAGAAAACTATCATCATATACAAAGAGACAGCAGTTTAAAAAAACACCAATGTTTAGGAGTTTATCACACAGAATACGTCACATGCGTTATTTATTATTTATTATTCTTTAATTTTCACAAATTTAGAAAAGTAATCAAAAAGTACTCAAAAGTAATTAGTTACATTACTTTAATAAAGTAATTGAAAAAGTTACACTACTATTACATTTTAAACAGGGTAACTTGTAATCTGTAACCTATTACATTTCCAAAGTAACCTTCCCAACACTGGCAGAAACGCCAGTGTATATATATATATATACATACAGGTGCTGGTCATATAATTAGAATATCATCAAAAAGTTGATTTATTTAATTTATTCCATTCAGAAAGTGAAACTTGTATATTATATTCATTCATTACACCCAGACTGATATATTTCAAATGTTTATTTCTTTTAATTTTGATTATTATAACTGACAACTAAGAAAAGTTCCAAATTCAGTATCTCAGAAAATTAGAATATAACTTAAGACCAATAAAAGGAAAGGATTTTTAGAAATCTTGGCCGACTAAAAAGTATGAACATTAAAAATATGAGCATGTACAGCACTCAATGCATACTTACTGCAGCAATGTGGCGTGGCATGGAGTCGATCAGTCTGTGGCACTGCTCAGGTGTTATGAGAGCCCAGGTTGCTCTGATAGTGGCCTTTACATCTTCTGCATTGTTGGGTCTGGCATATCACATCTTCCTCTTTCCAATACCCCATAGATTTTCTATGGGGGTTAAGGTCAGGCGAGTTTGCTGGCCAATTAAGAACAGGGATACCATGGTCCTTAAACCAGATACTGGTAGCTTTGGCTAAGTCCTGTTGGAAAATTCAATCTGCATCTCCATAAAGTTGGTCAGTAGCAGGAAGCATGAAGTGCTCTAAAGCTTCCTGGTATACGGCTCTGTTGACCTTGGACCTCACAAAACACAGTGAACCAACACCAGCAGATGACATGGCACTGCAAACCATCACTGATTGTGGAAACTTTACACTGGACCTCAAGCAACGTGGATTGTGTGCCTCTCCTCTCTTCCTCCAGACTCTGACCCTGATTTCCAAAGGAAATGCAAAATTTACTTTCATCAGAGAACATAACTTTGGACCACTTAGCAGCAGTCCAGTTCTTTTTGAAGCGAGACGCTTCTGACGCTGTCTGTTGTTCAAGATTGGCTTGACACAAGGAATGCGACAGCTGAAACCCATGTCTTGCATACGTCTGTGCGTAGTGGTTCTTGAAGCACTGACTCCAGCTGCAGTCCACTCTTTGTGAATCTCCCCCACATTTTTGAATGGGTTTTGTTTCACAATCCTCTCCAGGGTGCGGTTATCCCTATTGCTTGTACACTTTTTTTCCTACCACATCTTTTCCTTTCCTTCACCTTTCTATTAATGTGCTTGGACCCAGAGCTCTGTGAACAGTCAGCCTCTTTTGCAATGAACTTTTGTGTCTTGCCCTCCTTGTGCAAGGTGTCAATGGTCGTCTTTTGGACAACTGTCAATTCAGCAGTCTTCCCCATGATTATGTAGCCTACAGAACTAGAATGAGAGATCATCTGGGCTTCTTCGCCCGAAAACGGGCGAAAACTTGAATGTTTTGAAATGTTTAATTTTTTTTGCTTCATCGGATGGGGATGAAACTTGGTGACTTTTGTTGTATTACCTATATGAACACACAAAAAAATCAAGGAGATGATTCTGATATGTTAAAGGGTCGTAAAAAAAAAAGTCACACTTAGCTTCCTCCCGCCCGAAAACGGGCGACATAGGAAATGAATGGGAAATACGAAAAAATAGGAAAACTCAGAGAAACTTTTGGTGGTACAAGCTACAGATCAGCAACTGTGCTGAAAAAAAGTGTACAGCAATGAAGGGGTGAAACTCTAGAACATCAAGAGTGCAAATAAGACCCCCCCCCCCCACACACACACACACACACCCATGCACACAAACACACACACACATACACAGATAAACTGGCGACTGCAACAGCAAATTTGTAGAATATTCCACATAAAATCAATAAATGAAAAAAAAAACTTGCTCAAATGCACACACACAGACACACACACACACACACAAAGAGAGAGAGAGAGAGAGAGAGAGAGAGAGACTGGTAAGACTGCAACAGCAAATTTTGAGAATATGCAAAAATAAATAAATAAAAAATACAAAAGAGACTCTCTCTCAAATGCAACACACACACACACACACACACACACACTCACACATACACACATACACACACACACACACACACACACACAGAGAGAGAGAGAGAGAGAGAGAGAGATTAACTGGCAAGACTGCAACAGCAAATTTTGAGAATATGCTAAAAAAAAATACAAAAGAGACTCTCTCTCTCAAATGCAACACACACACACACACACACAAACACACACACATTCACTCACACACACAGAGAGAGAGAGAGAGATAGAGAGATTAACTGACTGCAACAGCAAATTTTGAGAATATGCTAAAAAAAATACAAAAGAGACTCTCTCTCTCAAATGCAACACACACACACACACAAACACACAAACACACACACATTCACTCACTCACACACACAGAGAGAGAGAGAGATAGAGAGATTAACTGACTGCAACAGCAAATTTTTTGAATATGCAAAATAAAATCAATAAATGAAAAAAAACATCTCGCTCAAATGCAAACACACACACACACACACAGAGAGAGAGAGAGAGAGAGAGAGAGAGAAGGCAAGACTGCAACAGCAAATTTATAGAATATGCAAAATAAAATCAATAAATGAAAACAAATCTCGCTAATATACACACACACACACAGAGAGAGAGAGAGAGAGAGAGAGAGAGAGAGAGAGAGAGAGAGAGAGAAAATGTACTGTTAGACTGCAACAGAACAAATTTTGAGAATGTAAAATAAAATCAATAAATAAAACGCTCGCACACACATAAATAATCATAAATAAATAGATCAAAAATCCAGCTACAGCCACAACATGGGTAAACCTGAAGGAGCACAAAGGGAACAACATCTGGGCAAACGTGTGGTGCTTGACCTGGTACACGATCTGAAGGGGCACATTGTCACGTGTGACAATTTTTTCACGTCTTATGCACTTGGTACAGAGCTCCTGCAAAGAAAAATAAGGATGCTGGGCACTGTAAGGAAGAACAGAGCGGAGCTCCCAAGTGCATTGGTGACAATGCAAAACAGGCCACTTCATTCTTCACTTTTTGGATTCACTGAGACACACACCATCGTGTCGTACTCCCCCCAAAAAAAGAAGAATGTGATTCTGATGAGCACCATGCATAATAATGCAGGAGTGAGTGACCGCGAAGACAGAAAGCCCATGATGATTCTAGATTACAATGCCACCAAAGGAGGAGTCGATAATCTAGACAAGGTATGTGGTATTTGTTCAATGCTAAAAATAATTGTACAATAATTACTTATATTCTAAGATAAATGATAAATTGAACTTGAAATGTATTGAGAAAAAAGTAAATTGCATTATAAAATAGATTTACTAAAATGTTGTACATGTTTGTGTAATATTACAGATTGTTGCAACATACACCTGTGCCCGAAAAACAGCTCGTTGGCCCATGGCCAACTTTTTTAACATCCTGGATGTCTCGGCCTACAACTCCTTTGTTCTATGGAGGGAGATTAATCCAACCTGGGGGCAGCAGAAAAGCTACAAGAGGCGGATTTTTCTCCAGGAGCTGGGGAAAGCGCTGGTCTATCCATTCATGAAAAGGCGTCCGCACATTCCTCGAACACCGGCCTCTGTGAGCTTCCTAAAAAGCGTAAAGGACTCTAGAGATGAGGAAGCTGGTCCCTCGTCTTCCTTGTCTGCCTCATCTGCCGGTCCACCTACAGCTGCCTCATCTTCTTCATTGGCTGGTCCACCTACAGCTGCCTCATCTTCTTCATTGGCTGGTCCACCTACAGCTGCCTCATCGGCCGGTCCACCTACTGCTGCCTCATCTGCCTCATCTTCCTCATCGGCCGGTCCACCTACAGCTGCCTCATCTTCTTCATTGGCTGGTCCACCTACAGCTGCCTCGTCTTCTTCATTGGCTGGTCCACCTACAGCTGCCTCATCGGCCGTTCCACCTACTGCTGCCTCATCTGCCTCATCTTCCTCATCGGCCGGTCCACCTACAGCTGCCTCGTCTGCCTCATCTTCCTCATCGGCCGGTCCACCTACAGCTGCCTCATCTTCTTCATTGGCTGGTCCACCTACAGCTGCCTCGTCTTCCTCATTGGCCGGTCCACCTACAGCTGCCTCGTCTTCCTCATCGGCCGGTCCACCTACAGCTGCCTCGTCTTCCTCATCGGCCGGTCCACCTACAGCTGCCTCGTCTGCCTCATCTTCCTCATCGGCCGGTCCACCTACAGCTGCCTCATCTTCTTCATCGGCCGGTCCACCTACAGCTGCCTCGTCTGCCTCATCTTCCTCATCTGCCGGTCCACCTACAGCTGCCTCGTCTGCCTCATCTTCCTCATCGGCCGGTCCACCTACAGCTGCCTCATCTTCCTCATCTGCCGGTCCACCTACAGCTGCCTCATCTTCCTCATCGGACGGTCCACCTACAGCTGCCTCGTCTTGCTCATCGGCCGGTCCACCTACAGCTGCCTCGTCTGCCGGTGCGTGCAGACTGGTACATCGACAAGCAGACAAAAAAAAAGGTGCCAAATGTGCTGGCCGGAAGATGTTAAAACCAGCACTATTTGCAAAAAATGCAAACTTCCAGTCTGCAAGAAGCACTTTGTCACTATCTGTGACTTCAGCAGTAATTAGTAAAACAATTAGGCTACAATTTGTATGTATATATTTCAAATAATATATAGCATTATTATTATTACCATATTTATTTTTTTATTAAATTTACGGTTTGATAATTATTGTTTGTTTTTATTTTAGCATATGAGTTCCTGATATATATTCCATATTCAACAATAAATAAAATAAATACAGTTTGTATGTATATATTTAAATTGTTTGTAATGTTTATTACGTCACTTCCTGTTTGTTGTTGGCGGCTGTACTGCGTTTGAGCTCCGTCACTATATTCTTTTCATTGACTATTTTTAACTCAAAAATCAATTTTATACATCATCGTTTCCGTTTATATAACGTGTGAATATATCCTCTATTGTATTCTACAACAAAAACAATCAGAGCGCCTCGCTATCACTAGTTTTATTTTGATCTCCCGGGTCCGCTATTAGCTTTTAGCCCATTAGCATCAGCGGCGTGGTTGCAGCTAACTGCGCTAACATTGCTAATACTCTATTCACACACATTACCACTGCTGTACTCACTGTTACTTGCTTTAATGGCGGATGAATGTCTCCACTCTGTGCAGCTCGAGCTCGAGGCCGTGGGAAAGCAGATTCGCGACCTGGAGGTGAGGCAGGCCCAGCTGAGAGAGCGGAGAACCGCGCTGGAATCATCCCGGGCTGACGCTCACAAGTCCGGGGTAAGTATACAGCGATCTGCTAACAGTCCCACCACGTCTACTCCGTGTGTTTCTCTGCACAGGCCCGGTGCACCCAGGACGCGATCTTCCCAGATGTCCTTCACTGCGACGCCGGGACACCACGGACCCTGGGTGCATCCACAGCGGAGGACGCGAGCCGGGTCCCGGGCGACGACTTCTCCCCCTCCTGCCTTCGACATCTCCATCCGGAACCGCTTCGCTCCCCTCCGCGAGACAGGACGCGACGCTGTGATCATCGGAGACTCCATCGTCCGACACGTAAGTGCTACGTTAGCCGAAGGTAAAGTGCACACTCATTGTTTGCCTGGTGCTCGTGTTCTCGATGTTTCTGCGCAGATACCCGCGATCCTGAAGGTCGACGAGAGCCCCAGAGCGGTCGTGCTTCACGCCGGGGTTAACGACACCACGCTGCGGCAGACGGAGACGCTGAAGAGGGACTTCAGCAGCCTGATCGAGACGGTTCGCAGAACGACGCCCGCAGCGACGATCGTCGTGTCAGGACCACTGCCCACGTATCGACGAGGACACGAAAGGTTCAGTAGACTTTTTGCTTTAAATGAATGGCTGTTGTCATGGTGTAAAGAACAGAAACTGCTATTTGTTAATAACTGGAATCTTTTCTGGGAGCGTCCTAGGCTGTTTCGCGCTGATGGATTACACCCCAGCAGAATCGGAGTGGAGCTGCTCTCTGACAACATCTCCAGGACACTTCGCTCCATGTGACTAGTAAGACAATTCTCTAATAACTATTATGATGAGTTTTGTTCCACCCGCTTAAATGATAAAAGTACTTGTGCTGTAAAAACTATTAAGACTGTGTCTGTTCCCCGAATAGTGAGGTCAAAATATAATATAGGATCTAGAAAAAATCTTATCGTAATTAAACCAGAAAAATGTAAAGTAAATGAACAAAAACAATTTTTTAAGTTTGGGCTCATAAATATTAGATCACTCACACCCAAAGCAGTTATTGTAAATGAAATGATCACAGAAAATAGTTTTGATGTACTCTGCTTGACTGAAACCTGGCTAAAACCAAATGATTATTTTGGTCTAAATGAGTCTACTCCACCAAACTACTGTTATAAGCATGAGCCCCGTCAGACTGGTCATGGCGGAGGTGTTGCAACAATATATAGTGATATTCTCAATGTTACCCAGAAAACAGGATACAGGTTTAACTCTTTTGAAATACTTCTGCTAAATGTTACACTGTCAGACATGCAAAAGAAATCTAATGTATCTCTTGCTCTGGCTACTGTGTATAGACCACCAGGGCCGTATACAGAATTCCTAAAAGAATTTGCAGATTTCCTCTCAGACCTTCTAGTTACAGTTGATAAAGCGCTAATCATGGGAGATTTTAATATTCACGTTGATAATGCAAATGATACATTAGGACTTGCGTTTACTGACCTAATAAACTCCTTTGGAGTCAAGCAAAATGTCACCGGGCCCACTCATCGTTTTAATCATACACTAGATCTAATTATATCGCATGGAATCGATCTTACTGCTATAGATATTGTACCCCAATGTGATGATATTACAGACCATTTCCTTGTATCGTGCATGCTGCGTATAACTGATATTAACTATATGTCTCAGCGTTACCGTCTGGGCAGAACTATTGTTCCAGCCACCAAAGACAGATTCGCAAATAACCTGCCTGATCTATCTCAACTGCTATTTGTACCCAAAAATACACATGATTTAGACGAAATTACTGACAACATGGGCACTATTTTCTCTAATACATTAGAAGCTGTTGCCCCCATCAAATTGAAAAAGGTTAGAGAAAAACGTACTGTGCCATGGTATAACAGTAATACTCACTCTCTCAAGAAAGTAACTCGTAGTCTTGAACGCAAATGGAGAAAAACTAACTTGGAAGTTTTTAAAATTGCATGGAAAAACAGTATGTCCAGGTATAGACAGGCTCTAAAAACTGCTAGGGCAGAGCATATCCACAAACTCATTGAAAATAACCAAAACAATCCAAGGTTTTTATTTAGCACAGTGGCTAAATTAACAAATTACCAGACGCCACCTGATTCAAATATTCCACCAACGTTAAATAGTAATGACTTTATGAATTTCTTCACTGATAAAATAGATAACATTAGAAATACAATAGCGAATGTAGATTCTACAGCGTCTAACACTTCAGTTTCATCCATCGCACCCAAAGATAAACTGCAGTGCTTTACAAATATAGGACAGGAAGAGCTAAATAAACTTATCACTGTATCTAAACCAACAACATGTTTATTAGATCCTGTACCCACTAAATTACTAAAAGAGCTGTTACCTGTAGCCGAAGAACCGCTTCTCAATATCATTAACTCGTCGTTATCTTTAGGTCACGTCCCAAAACCATTCAAGCTGACGGTTATCAAGCCTCTTATTAAGAAACCAAAACTAGATCCTAGTGTACTGGCAAATTATAGGCCTATTTCAAATCTTCCATTTATGTCTAAAATTTTAGAAAAAGTTGTGTCTGCTCAATTGAGCACCTTCCTGCATAAAAATGATCTGTATGAAGAATTTCAGTCAGGTTTTAGGCCCCACCATAGCACAGAAACTGCACTTGTTAAAATTACAAATGACCTGCTTCTTGCGTCAGATCAAGGCTGCATCTCATTTCTAGTCTTACTTGATCTTAGTGCTGCGTTCGACACCATAGATCATGACATACTCATAGATCGATTACAAAACTATACAGGTATTCAAGGGCAGGCTCTAAGATGGTTTAGATCCTACCTGTCCGATCGCTACTATTTTGTTTACTTAAATGGGGTGTCATCTCATTTATCATCAGTAAAATATGGAGTGCCACAAGGATCCATCCTAGGTCCCCTTCTATTTTCAATATACATGTTGCCCCTTGGTAATATTATTAGAAAATACGGAATTAGCTTCCACTGTTATGCTGATGATACTCAGCTATATATTTCAACGAGACCAGATGAAACTTCCCAATTATCTAAGCTAACAGAGTGTGTTAAAAATGTAAAAGATTGGATGACAAATAATTTTCTCCAATTAAATTCGGATAAGACAGAGATATTAATTATTGGACCAAAAAACACCACACAGAATCTTATAGATTACAATCTGCAACTAGACGGATGTACTGTTACTTCCTCTACAGTCAGAAATCTGGGTGTTATATTGGACAGCAATTTGTCTTTCGAAAATCATATTTCCAATGTTACAAAAACCACATTCTTCCATCTTAGAAACATTGCCAAGCTACGAAACATGTTATCTGTTTCTGATGCAGAAAAGCTAGTTCATGCATTCATGACCTCTAGACTGGACTATTGTAATGGACTTCTAGGTGGTTGTCCTGCTTCGTCAATAAACAAGCTACAGGTAGTCCAAAATGCAGCAGCTAGAGTCCTTACCAGGTCAAGAAAATATGATCATATTACCCCAATTTTACAGGCTTTGCACTGGCTACCTATTAAGTTCCGTATCAGTTACAAATTATCATTACTTACCTATAAGGCCCTAAATGGTTTAGCTCCTGCGTACCTAATTAGCCTTCTACCACGCTACAACCCATCACGCACCCTAAGGTCACAAAACGCTGGACTTTTGGTAGTTCCTAGGATAGCAAAGTCCACTAAAGGAGGTAGAGCTTTTTCACATTTGGCTCCCAAACTCTGGAATAGCCTTCCTGATAATATCTGTAAACTATGACACAAGGACTTGTCATTCTGATGGCACTGACATGTTCATTGACACAGATATTTATTTTTGAGAGATGAACTAAGGATTGGCTTTTGCAGGTACAGTAATCCATGGTGTTTTGCTATTTGTACGAGTTGTTTTGAGAAATGCACTTACTGACATGACATTAGCAACTGATAATGTAGGAAACAGAAGATAAATGTGCATAATCAATTGCATGAATGTACAAAAGCAATTGCAACTTGTTGAAAAGAATGAGAAACTGGTTTTATGATGTGTATTAATGACTAGATGATGTTGAGGTTGTATAAGTAGATTTGAGAATTCCATTTCTGATTTGAGAAATGCACCAAAGCGACTGAGAAAAACTGTAATACTACTGTGCTTGATGGCCAGCAAACTCACCTGACCTGAACCTCACAGAGAATCTATGGGGTATTGTGAAGAGGAAGATAAGTAACATCTGACAAACAAGAGAGAGAAGCTGAAGGCTGCTATCAAAGCAATCTGGGCTTCAGTAATGCCTCAGCAGTGCCACAGACTGATGGCCTCCATGTCACGCAGCATTGAAGCAGTAATTTGTGCAAAAGGAGACCCAACCTAATATTGAGTGCATTATTAAACCTGCTTTGGAGATCTTGAACATTCCTGTTTTGTAAATCTTTTTTGATTGATCTTTGAGAAAATGTTCACATTTTTTGAGATACTGAATTTTTTATTTTCCTAAGCTATTTTTTTACCTTTATTTTTACAGGCAAGTCATTAAGAACAAGTTCTTATTTACAATGGTGGCCTGACAAGTGTAATAACCACTTAGGCAAAGGGAAGTAGGGCTAAAATAAATACAGAACATTAGAAATACATACAGGGATAGCAATTACATAAATACAATTAAACATCAAACATCATCATCAATCTAATTGCTTTAAATATATATATATATATATATATATATATATATATATATATATATATATGTAGAGAAGCAACTGCATATGTCTGTGAACAAGTATGATATACTAGTTTTAAAGGATGAAATTGAAATTAGTTTATCCAGCTTGAGAATGTTATTCAGAGCATTCCTGTCGTGAGCGGCAGCAGACTGAAAAGATGCAAGACCAAACGCAGAGTTGGTTTTGGGAATGCTTAGTTGAAGATGAAGTGAGGACCGGGTGTTATATGTGACTGGCTTTGGCTGCAGCAGGTGACATAAGTAAGGATGTGAGTGGCCGAGAAGTTTCTTGTAAATGAAGGTGAACCAGTGAAATTTACGGTGATTGTGAAGGGAGGGCCAATTAACAGATGAATATAGAGCACAGTGGTGTGTATTGAAGGGTGCATTTGTGGCAACCCTGATAGCAGAATGATAAAGAGCATCAAGTTTTAATAGAGTGGATTTGCAAGCAACTCTGTATATAGAGTCTCCATAGTCTAACATTGGTATAATGGTCATTTGAATGAGAGTAAGTTTGGCAGAGGTGGTGAATGAAGAGCGGATTCTGTAAAGGAAACCAAGCTTTGCTTTGACCTTTGATTGCAGCTTTGATATGTGAATAAACAAAGAAAGTGAAATTTCCAACCAGATGCCCAAGTAGTTATATGCAGTGACTTGTTCTAGAATAGTCCCCTTGCAGGCGGTGATGTTAAGGGCAGAAGGAGGCATAGTACCCTTATGGTAAAACCACATTATTTTTGTTTTGGAGGTATTAAGAGTGAGTTTGAATTGTGTAAAAGACTGCTGTAGTTGGTAAAAGCTAGCTTGCAGGGTAGCTTGAACAGCATCAGGGGAGGAACCTTTGGCATAAAAGGATTGTATCATCAGCATATAAGTAAATGAGTGAATTACCAACTGCCTGGGGAATGTTATTAATATAAATTGAGAAAAGTGTAGGGACAAGGATGGAGCCTTGGGGGACACCCCTGGTAACCGGGAGAGAATGGGAGAAAAGGTTTGCAAAACTTACACGTTGAACCCGGTAAGATAATTTGAGAACCAAACCAGTGAGTGATCAGTGACACCAATGTTGCTAAGTCTGTGGGTGAGTGTATTGTGGTCCACAGAGTCAAAAGCTTTTGCAAGGTCAATGAAAATAGCAGCGCAGTTTGTTATCTAACACAGATGTAATGTCATTGAGCACTTTAGTGGTTGCTGTAACACAACCATACCCTGATCGGAAGCCAGACTGTGCCCCGGAGATGATGCCGTTCACATTAAGATGATTGATTAGTTGTTTGTTGACAAGTTTATCCAGAATTTTAGACACACAAGGCAAGATGGAGATTGGCCTGTAATTTTTTAGGTCAGCCTGATCACCACCCTTATACAGGGGAAGCACAACCGCAGGTGGAATCTCAGCTGTATGGAGGGAGAGATTAATGAGGGCTGTAAGCTGTAAATCATAACCATCAGAATTAAAACAAAAAACTCTTGAAATATTTCAGTTTGTGTGCAATGAATCTAAAATATAAGAAAGTATGCTTTTTTATTTAAATGATAAAAAAATAAAGAATTTTCCATTTTATTCAATTTTTTTTAGATGCACCTGTGTGTGTGTGTGTGTGTGTGTGTGGGTGTGTGTGTGTGTATATATATATATATATATATTCATAAAATGTATTATTATTCATTTTAATATAAATCATTAAATCTGTAATATAATGCATTTGAATTATTACTTATATAATCTATATTTAAATACAACAAATTATATGAATATTACATTACATTAATATAAAGTAAAGTATAACATCATCAGCACCAAGCAGCAGCATTCTTATATAACTCACTGCCAGTCACACTGTAGTACACACTCCATCCCTGACAACAGCACTGTCAGACCCTCAGAATGAGAGAGAGAGATGGGCTCTTGAAGATCAGTATGTCTTAAGTGTTTATATGTGAATAGCAGGATATGCTGAGATCAGGTGTTACATGTGTCACACTCATTCTCACACTCTCAGCAACTCAGCAAGTCACCCGGCTTGACTTCAAAGTGTGTGTATGTGTGTGCGGACTGACTCTGCGGGCTCAAAGACAGCTTTGATGATGACTTTGCAGTCATGCTGAAAGACGCACAAATCAAACTGCGACACACACGTAGGCACTTGCTTTAACTCAAATTCTTATGATTACAGTCAGTGTGTGATCTACAAAGAAGTCAAATTTTCCATGCATACCGCACAAACTCACACTTACATCTATAATCTTCCACCACATCACGTACAAAGCAGAAAGGACAAACAGCAGAACAAAGGCTTGTTGAGGACTGATAACAATGAGATAAATTTTTCGCTCTGCCAACTGTAGCCCTTCATTACCAATCTTTCCTGCCACACACACATACACACACTTGCCATTTACTTCAGGCTGTGTGAGCGTCTGTGTATTGAATTGTTTGAAATTTTTGTGTCTTCTGAGGTTAACAATAGTCTATTCTGTCCCGTCCTGAGGCGGGTGGACACACCCGAGCAGAGAGCAGACCACGGGGAGAGATTTGGGTACCATCCAGATAAAGCTCTGTGTGTGTTTGTGTGTGTGTTATACTATTCGTAGGTGTCATCTAGGTAGGCAATCTTTATTTGTGTCTGTTAGTCAGGGAGTTCCTGTCTAAAACATTTGTTTTTACCTTTGCAAGGTTGCTTTTGCACGTTTTATTGTTGTTGTTGTTTGGAAATATGTCAGAATGTCAGCATTCTAACACTATCAATGTTGCCACAAGGGGAGCTATAGCATATTAGCATAAAATATCTTCTTTTATGGTCCATTTTATGTCTCGAGTCAAAAGTTTCAAGAAAATATTGCTGAACGGTGTTTAAAGATAGTTAAAGTTGATGTGTTTATCGCTAGCTAGCTAAACACAAAGTTTATTGGAGGAATGCAAAACATTTAAAAGCAAACACAACATTGATTGGGAAAACATGAACATTTTTGTGAGTAAACACAAAGTTTCAATAAAGAATCCAAATATTTTTTGAGTGAACGTAAAGTTTCGATGGAGAACACAAACATTTTGTGAGTGAACGTAAATTTTCGATAAAGAACACAAACATTTTGTGAGTGAACGTAAAGTTTCGATAGAGAACACAAACATTTTGTCAGTAAACGTAGTTTTGATAGAGAACACAAACATTTTCTGAGTAAACAAAGTTTCGATAGAGAAAACAAACATTTTGTGAGTAAACGTAAAGTTTTGATAGAGAACACAAACGTTTTGTTAGTGAATTAAAAGTTTTAAAAAAGAACGCAAACATTTTGTGAGTGAACAAAGTTTTGATAGAGAACGCAAACATTTTGTGAGTGAACAAAGTTTCGATAGAGAACACAAACATTTTGTGAGTAAACGTAAAGTTTTAAAAAAGAACGCAAACATTTTGTGAGTAAACGTAAAGTTTCAATAGAGAACACAAACATTTTGTGAGTAAACGTAAAGTTTTGATGGAGAACACAAACATTTTGTTAGTGAATTAAAAAATTTAAAAAAAGAACGCAAACATTTTGTGAGTGAATGAAAAGTAAAAAAAAAACGCAAACATTTTGTGAGTAAACGTAAAGTTTTGATAGAGAACACAAACATTTTGTGAGTAAACGTAAAGTTTTAAAAAGAACGCAAACATTTTGTGAGTAAACTTAAAGTTTTGATAGAGAACACAAACATTTTGTGAGTAAACGTAAAGTTTTAAAAAAGAACGCAAACATTTTGTGAGTAAACGTAAAGTTTCAATAGAGAACACAAACATTTTGTGAGTAAACGTAAAGTTTTGATAGAGAACACAAACATTTTGTTAGTGAATGAAAAGTTTTAAAAAAAGAACGCAAACATTTTGTGAGTGAATGAAAAGTAAAAAAAAAACGCAAACATTTTGTGAGTAAACGTAAAGTTTTGATAGAGAACACAAACATTTTGTGAGTAAACGTAAAGTTTTGATAGAGAACACAAACATTTTGTGAGTAAACGTAAAGTTTTGATGGAGAACACAAACATTTTGTTAATGAATGAAAAGTTTAAAAAAATAACGCAAACATTTTGTGAGTGAACAAAGTTTCGATAGAGAACATAAAATTTTTGTGAGTGAACGTAAAGTTTCAATAAAGAACTAAAACATTTTGTGAGTAAATGAAAAGTTTAAATAAAGAACTAAAACATTTTGTGAATGAATGAAAAGTTTCAATAAAGAATGCAAACATTTTGTGAGTGAACTAAAGTTTCAATAAAGACCTAAAACATTTTGTGAGGTGAATGTAAAGTTTCAATAAAGAACTAAAAACATTTTGTCTGAATGAAAAGTTTAAATAAAGAATGCCAAAACTTTGTGAGTGAACTAAAGTTTCAATAAAGAACGCAAACATTTTGTGAGTGAACGTAAAATTTCAATAAAGAACGCAAATGTTTTTTAAGTAAATTTAAATTTCAATAGAGAATGCAATAGTTATGTGAGTGAACGTAAAGTTTCACAAGAGAATGCAAACATTTTGCCAGTGAACACAAAGTTTCTTGGGGGAATGCAAACATTTTGTGAAAGAATGCAAAGTTTATTGGAGGAATACAAGACATTTGTGCAAGACAGTTGCTCTGAGAAACTAACTTGGCATACCACTAGCTGATTAGCCAGCTAGCTCAGCCTATACACTGATCAAATGCCTAATTATACTTTCTGTTGCTTGATCAGGAAAGAGAATACCAGTAAAATTAATGTTGACAGCATTGCTCAGATAGTTTGGTCTTGGAAATAGCGAGAAAAATCATACTGAGATCTATCATTTCTGATGTTGATATAATTACAAATCTGAGAACAGATTCTACTGAATTGTCTTGTAAAACTTTACAGTACGTATGTGAGACTTGGAACATTCGAAAAGCAGGAAATCTTCACCAAAAAGCCTTCATTGGTTGCTACAGTTAATTTAGGAAAAGCTTTTAAGATCAAGTAATCTAGGAAAAATATTAAAGATATCTCATTAGTGAAATTTCTCTATTATAGGTCTCGCTTCAGGGAGTTTACAGGTCTTGTCGCCAGGGCCGGCTTTGCCGACAGGCGACACAGGCGGCCGCCTGGGGCGCCATCTGCTGGACAGGGTGCAAAATTGCAGAATTAAAAAAAAAAAGTTAATTAAATGTATGTATCGTATTATGAAAGCTGCGCACATGCTGTACACTTTTACTGTGCACTGTCCACACACTGCTTGCATTTGTCCATTTCTTTTACTAGATTTACAATCCTAAAAAACGACTGAGTCACTCTGACAGGCAGCTGTCAAACTCAGCTGCTCAGCAACCGGGAGTGGTGCAAAAACATCTGACAGCTGGTTTTAGCGCTTTAAATGATGGGGTAAATGAAAACACGTAATAAAATGAAAACACTATAACTGTTTTTCCTTGAGGTGAGATCTTAATGCTTTTCTATTGTTTTCTACTGTATCCTTCAGGTTGTTGCTTTTAAAGAGTTGTTGTGTGAACATTGAAAATAAAAAATGAATAACTATGGAATAACTGTGGAGTTTCTTTTTCCCGGGGGGGGCTCTCACCTTGGGCACCAAATAACCTAGAGCCGGCCCTGCTTGTCGCCCACTCTCAACCCTCCCTCTCGCTTCATTTCCTTCACAATTTGTCGTTGTGTAAAAATAGCGCACGTCCTCCCTCACACAGACGACACAGTTTAGCAGGTAGACTTGAGAAGGTCACATATCCAGCACTGCGTCCTGCAGCAAGCTGGTCTCCAGAAGCCTGTCTGGCCCACATTGAGAGTTACTGTCTGACAGAGCACAGGCTGAAAGAGTTTGAGATGTGTCAGCTTGAAGAGAATTACACAATTGCAACCAATAAATTTTGACTGACGGCTGGAATGTAGGATGGGGGCTTCACATTGTGTAGTCATTTGTCTTTTTGGAGTAAAAAAATAATAATCAAATTATTTTTTTTCTGTGTACTGACTGACTAGTGACAGACTGTCTCAGAAATAGACACATAAAAATCATTATTATCAAGCAGGTTGCACTTTTAGAGCTTATGCAGTATGTGAAGCACATACCTGTTTAATGTTAGTTACCTGGGATTGTGTATTCAGTGAGTGAACGTAGATCTCTAGAAACTGGAACGGTTCAGACAGAGCTGGAGGGACGGATGAATGTTCCAGTCTGTCTCCGGTGGTTATTTACGGATTGTGGCCTCCTGGATTGCTGACCTGCTGACATAAACTTGCGAGCATCTTCACGCCAAGACCACACCATCCCAAATGCCAAGTTTACCATCCCAGACACACACAAATACACAGAGTCAAAATATAATTCACCCTTGCCCTGAGGATGAGATCTGAGATCAAACATCCTCACGCACACAAAACCTGATTTTACAAACGAACTACGAACTGAGGAACAATAAGGCTGGTATGAGCATGACAAGTGTTGATTAAAGTAACAAACACACCCTGTTTTACAGTCAGCTCTGAAGATATGTGAATATCCTGTTCTATTGCATTTATATACATAAAGCTCAAGGGTGCTCTCTAGTGTACAATAAAGAAACAACATTTTATTGCATTAACTTGCAAGCATCACTACTATTGTTGCTACTGCTGAGGGCTGGATAATATTCAACCGTATATAAGGTTTAATATTTAATATTTACCCTATCGTGACAACAGACCCCATTATAAGGTCTGTATGTATTAAAGGAATCTCTTGGGTAATAACGGTGAAAATGTGAAATGTGTAAATCTGACCAATGGCCTTTATGCTCAGACACATTCTCTGGACATCGAGTTTATATTTCATATTTATGACCTTTCTTTTACCGTTTACAATTGTTTCTCGCAGTTCAAAGAAAGACGTCAGAATTGCGAGACATTAAATTCATAATTATTACTTTACAATTCTGAGGTTATACATCGCAATTCTGTCTTTTTTCCTCTGAATTCTGAGTTTAAATCTGTTTATTTATTCCCACTTTGGAATGAAAATACATGTAAAAAGGTAATTTTTCTTTTTATCGCACAATTCTGACTTTATTGTGACGATTGCAAGTTTGTATCTAACATTTCTGACATTTCTTCCCAGAATTGCGAGTTTACATCTCACAGTTTTGACTTTTCATCTCGCTGTTCTGAAATAAAGTCAGAACTGTGATATATATTAAACTCAGAATTGCAAGAAAATAAGTCGGAATAGTCAGATAAAGTCTCACTTACCCTTTTTTTTAATCCCATGGTAGAAACAAACAAAATTCCATACAATCGCATGTTGTACTAATTTAATTTAATCAAAATGAGGGAATGAATTAGTACAACGTGGCTGTGATTCAAAATGGATTCTTAATTCATGAACTCAATATACTTTTCTTTTTTATTATTTATTACATGATGTGCAGGGCCCTGTATGATGCTTTTTTTTAACTCCATCGTACTCTTGGATTTTAAACACTGTTTGAAAGTGATCCTGTTTTCATTTGATATATTTATAATAGGCAGTAATTATAGCTAGCATCATTTCTCTCTCTCTCTCTCTCCTGTTCTCTCATGTCATTGGTCATGTGTGTAGCCTAACTGTCACACCCAGGGGCTGGCTATGCTTTAACGAAGCCACACCCCTTCTCAACTTCCACCTCGAGGAGGTCCCCAAACCCGACCCAATGGCCAAACAACACGAGAACAAGTAAGTGATAAAACAATCTTTATTTAAATATTTAAAAATAGCTTGGGGAATAGGGAAAGGGCAATTAAAACTAAACTCTGACTCGGCCCTCCAGATGGGCTATGGCCGGGAAGAGGTCAGGGAGCAAGGGGGCCACGGGGATCCGGGGCGTGGGGCTCGGGCCCCGGCCTGAGTCTTAGGTATCCGTAGCGCCCTCCTTCTTCCTCCTCTTCGCTGAATACAGCTCACGGTAAGTACTGGTTCACACAGTTCGTTCTCGAGGTGCCCACTCTCTTTCTCTTCCTCCACAGGCAACGGCTCTTCGCTGATTACAGCTCGCAGTAAGTACTGATTCACCCAGTTCGTTCCTTGGGTGCTCACGCTCTTTCTCTTTCTCCACAGGCAACGGCTGGGACACACAGGCACAGTTAGTTCAGCTTGGTTTTGCTCTCACCTCTTCGCTGATTACAGCTCACAGTAAGTACTGGTTCACACAGTTCGTTCCTTGGGTGCTCACTCGCTTTCTCTTTCTCCACAGGCAGCGGCTGGGACACACAGGCACAGTTAGTTCAGCTTGGTTTTGCTCTCACCTCTTCGCTGATTACAGCTCACAGTAAGTACTGGTTCACACAGTTCGTTCCTTGGGTGCTCACTCGCTTTCTCTTTCTCCACAGGCAGCGGCGTAAGTACAGGTTTCCTCAGTCTCTCCTCGTGTTACCCACTCTCTCTCCTTTTCTCTCCACAGGTATCAACTTGGGCACAATAGCACAGTTAGTTTGCTTTGAATGGCTCTCACCTCTGGGCTGGACACAGCGTACTGTAAGTACAGGGTTCGCTCTATTCCTCCTCGTGTTATTCACTCTCTCTCTCCTTTTCTCTCCACAGGTATCAACTTGGGCACAATAGCACAGTTAGTTTGCTTTGAATGGCTCTCACCTCTGGGCTGGACACAGCGTACTGTAAGTACAGGGTTCGCTCTATTCCTCCTCGTGTTATTCACTCTCTCTCTCCTTTTCTCTCCACAGGTATCAACTTGGGCACAATAGCACAGTTAGTTTGCTTTGAATGGCTCTCACCTCTGGGCTGGACACAGCGTACTGTAAGTACAGGGTTCGCTCTATTCCTCCTCGTGTTATTCACTCTCTCTCTCCTTTTCTCTCCACAGGTATCAACTTGGGCACAATAGCACAGTTAGTTTGCTTTGAATGGCTCTCACCTCTGGGCTGGACACAGCGTACTGTAAGTACAGGGTTCGCTCTATTCCTCCTCGTGTTATTCACTCTCTCTCTCCTTTTCTCTCCACAGGTATCAACTTGGGCACAATAGCACAGTTAGTTTGCTTTGAATGGCTCTCACCTCTGGGCTGGACACAGCGTACTGTAAGTACAGGGTTCGCTCTATTCCTCCTCGTGTCATTCACCTCTCTCTCCTTTTCTCTCCACAGATATCAACTTGGGCACAATAGCACCGTTAGTTTGCTTTGAATGGCTCTCACCTCTGGGCTGAACACAGCGTACTGTAAGTACAGGTTTCCTCTGTTTCTCCTTGTGTTACTCACTCTCTTTCCTTTCCTCTCCACAGGTATCAACTTGGACACAAAACACAGTTACTCTGCTTTGGATGGCTTTCACCTCTGGGCTGGACACAGCGTACCGTGCTATCTCCGGAGATCTGAAGCACGCTCACAACATATACTGTACTGAACTAGGCTAGGGCCAGCAATCTCCTTGTCCTCCCACGCCGAAGTGCGTGAAGGCGGGGGTTTATCTGACAGGACACACGGCAATACACAGCAGCCCACAGCAATATACAACACCACGTCAAAATTATAGGTTTTCACAGCACGAAGACTCACCCACCACACTCAGTGTACGGAAAGGACACCCGTCTTCCTTCACTTCGCTTGGTTCGGATCTGGCGATGGAATATGCGGCCTAGCTAGTGATGTCGTCGTTGCGACTACTTCAATAAGTATTCCTTCGGCTCTCCCACCACACTATATTAGGGGTAGGGCCACCCTCCTCCTCCTGGAGAGATCTACACAACGCCAGGTCGATATACAGGGCACTTTCGACTGGCTCTTAGTACTCACATCAATGCCACTTCCAATCCCCTTTTTCACGTCGTCTCAGTTCGCCGTATAATCTGTTCACTTCTCAACCTTTAAGGTTCGCGATGTCTTCACAATCATACAATTCCAGCCTGAGGGAGAGAGAGAGTTAGACAGCTACCAGCAGCGTACCAAGACGGGCACAACCCAGTGCTTCACACACACCAAAAAGAGCTTCCTAGACTGTGAAATAACTTGGCCTTAAGTACTGCCTTGTCCAGCGTATCCTCCAATCACCAACCGCTGTCCCTAACTAGGCACAGGTGCATCGAATTCCCTGATTTTCCTTCTTACGGCGCTACCGGAAGTTCCGGTGTTCTGTTTTTCCGGTCCGGGCGGAAACACTTCCGGGCGGAACCAAACTTCCCGAATTTTGGTTCCGCCCCTAAAGATCGTCACCTTGTGACATCCTCCCCCGCCAATCCGTTCTAGTCCCTAGAACGTCCTCGGGCTGTCCACTCCCCATAGCGGGCAGGGGGTCGGCCTCGGTTCTCTCGCTGGGATCGTCTCACTGGTGAATCGGGCTCAGCTTGTTCAGGGGCTGCTTCTGGTTCTCTCGGGGCGATCGGGGGTGGTGCCACCACGGGTCTCCCTGGTACCACAGCCCAACCTTCAATCCAGGGGGCCGCTGGTACAGGTTCCGTGGGGACTTCTTCCACGGCTTCAGGGTAGTTAGGGCATGGGCGAATCATGTTCCGGTGCACCACACGGTCGGGGCCTGACTTCCCTTCTGGCCGGATGGTATAGACCGGCTGCCCCGGCCTCTGCTGCCGGCAGACTACATAAGGGGTGGCCTCCCAACGGTCACTCAGTTTCCCCTTCCCCTGCCGCCGATTATCTCTCACCAACACCCTCTCTCCTGGCAGTAGAGGGGCTTCTCTAGCAGTCCGATCATACAACCGCTTACTTTTCTCTCCTGCCGTCTGTATCCTTTTCGACACCTGCTCGTAGGCGAAATGCAAGCGCTGGTGATGGCGCCCCACCCACTCCGTTACACTTGCTTCCTCTTGGTCGGCTATCACTCCTAGGACCAGGTCAGTAGGCATTCGTATGTGTCTGCCAAACATCAGGTAAGTGGGAGCGTAACCCGTAGTACTATGTATACTGTTGTTATAGGCCTGTAGGAGGTTTGGCAAGGCACTCACCCAATCGTCCTGCCGTTGTTGGTCCAAGGTCCCCAGCAGCCCCAATAGGGTCTGATTGAATCTCTCACAGCCGCCGTTCCCCTGAGGATGATACGAAGTGGTGTGAGTTTTCGTGCAACCGTACAACTGGCATAGTTCTCTAATTACCCTGGACTCAAAGTTGGCTCCTTGATCGGAGTGCAGAAACTCCGGGCATCCGAACGTCTGGAAGACGGCCCGCCATAAAACTGTAGCGGTGGTGGTTGCAGTCTGGTCGAGGGTGGGGATAGCCCAAGCGTACTTTGTGAACAAATCCGTTATTATCAAGATGTTCTGGTAGCGATCTCGTGGTCGGCCCAGTGTCAAGAAGTCCATAGCCATGATATGAAGGGGGGCCTTCGCATGGATGGGTACCATTGGCGCTCGGACCTCCCGTCTGGACTTAAACAATATGCATCTCGGGCAAGCTTGAATTAGGGCGTGCACCGATGCCTCTAGCCCGGGCCAAAAGAAGAATCTCCTAAGCAGGGACACGGTCCTCTCCTGTCCCTGATGCCCCAACTGGTTGTGGTACGCCGAAACTAAAGCCGTTACCTCATCTGCGGGTACCACGATCTGGCGTACTTCTTCGCCCAACTTCGGGTCACTGACCCTTCTGCACAAAACGCCATCTCTCAGCTCCAGCCTGTCCCATTGCCCCAGCAGCCTCCTCCCAGTATCCGTCTGGGCTAACCTCTCCGCTGGCGTCAGCCGTCGGCCCTGTTCCAGCCATTCTCTTACCAGCCGCACATCTTGATCCCTGGCCTGTCTCTCCCTCCACCGACGGGGATCCCATCCCCAGTTCTCAGGCACGGCCTCTTGTCTGCTGCCTGGTGCCTCTACTGCTCCTACCATATAGCCCTCCTCCGGGCTGGCCCCTCCGGGGCTTTCCGCTTCGGGCAGCCTTGAGAGGACGTCCGCGTTCATGTGTTCACGCCCTGGTCGGTACTGTAGTTGATAGTCAAAGTTGGCCAGTTGGGCCACCCACCGCTGCTCCACGGCTCCCAGCTTCGCCGTCTGTAAGTGTACTAATGGGTTATTGTCTGTAATGATCGTCACCTTGGCACCCCAGAGGTAGTCTTTAAATTTCTCACTTAGGGCCCACTTCAACGCCAGCAGCTCCAATTTGAAAGAACTATAGTTCGCATCGTTCCTCTCGGCTGGGTGGAGGCTCCGGCTGGCGTACGCGATGACCCTCTCAACTCCGTCCTGCCGTTGAGCCAACACCGCTCCCAGCCCGAGATTGCTGGCATCTGTATACAAAAGGAATGGTTTTGTGAAATCTGCGTATGCCAAGATAGGGGCCTGTAGCAGCTCCTGCTTCAATGTCTGGAACGCCGACTCACAATTTGCATCCCAGTCTACGTTGGGCGACCCCCGGCCCCGGTTACGACCTGTGCCAACCAGCAACTGATTAAGGGGTTTAGCAATTTTTGAAAAGTCCTTTATGAAACGCCTATAGTATCCCACAAATCCTAAAAAGGATCGCACTTGCCTCACTGTCCTCGGGGCCTTCCAGTCCTTCACGGCCGATACCTTTCCAGGATCTACGGACACTCCAGCCGCACTGACCACGTGGCCCAGAAAGTTGACTTCTCTCCGTAGTAAGTGACACTTATTGGGCTGTAGTTTCAATCCGTACTTCTCCATGGCCCGAAAGACTTCCTCGAGGTGCCTCAGGTGTGAATCAAAATCTGGGGAGTAGACAATCACATCATCCAGGTAAACTAATACTGACTCCATTAACTGACCTCCCAAGCACCGCTGCATCAGCCGCTGGAAGGTGGCCGGAGCGTTACAGAGCCCGAAAGGCATCCGGTCCCATTCAAATAGTCCAAACGGGGTTGTAAAGGCAGTCTTCTCCCGGTCTGTTTCGGCCACCTGCACCTGCCAGTAGCCACTGGCCAAATCTAGGGTAGAGTACCATGCCGACTGCGTGAGGCTGGCAAGCGAATCTTCGATCCGTGGCAAAGGGAAAGCGTCTTTCTTAGTCACGAGGTTCAGCTTACGGTAGTCCACGCAGAATCTCCAAGCCCCCGTCTTCTTTTGCACCAGCACTATGGGGGCCGCCCACGGGCTGCTGCTTTCCCTAACAACTCCTTGCTTCAGCATGCCTTGCAGGAGTGTACGTACCTCGGTATACAAAGTGGGCGGAATTGGGCGATACCTCTCCCGGCTGGGCCCTGCATCCCCGGTAGGTATATGATGTTGTACCACCTGGGTGCATCCGTAGTCTTCATCGTGGGTGGCGAACACATGCTGCCATCTCCGAAGGAGGGCCTGTAACTTCTGTGTCTGTGCCTGCTCTAAATCCTCCCCTTGTAACGACTCACCCGCCAGGTGGCTCGGCACACTCCTCTCCATACCACCCCATGGGGTGTCTACTTGTGTCAGGGCCACCTCGATGACAGTGGGGCACACCTGACGAAAACTAATATCCCTCTCTTCCCTTACTTGGTGGGATGTAACCGTTGTCAGACGGGCTAATCGTTGGTGCCGATGTAGTTGCACCGCGTATGGATGTACATTCCGTATCCTCACGGGGACTCTCCCCCGCCGGACCGTCGATAGTCCTCGTGCCACTTCCACTTGTGGACAATCCACATGGGGCTCCACCAGCACCCACTCTTCTGGGCCCGCTCTTCGGGGCGGTACTCGCGCCCACACAACAGCCTCACTTTTTGCGGGGACAGACAAAGCAAAACGACACATCACTCTTCCTACCTCTTCCTGTTCCCTGCGGACTTGGCTCATTTGCACCCTTCGACAGTCAGCTACCACACACTCCCACTTGGGCCTCTCTGCAGGTGGTATCTTCGATACGGGCCTAGCCCGAAATAGCTCTTCCCAGCAATCAGCGAGGACATTCATGCCCAACAGGGCTCGATGTGCACCCAGACAATGGTCTTGCACGATAATCACACCTTTCTGGGGGACCATCACTCCGTGAACCTCTAGGTCCGTCAATCGGTAGCCAATATATGGGATGTCGAGGCCGTTTGCGCCCTTCAGAGTAAGCCAGGGGGCCTCCGCCCCTGGTGCCCCTTGTTTCCCAAACACTTCTTCGGATAAACTCTCAGCAAACAACGTCACTTGGGAGCCTGTGTCTACCAGGCATTGAATCTCCTTGCCGCACACTCTCACCTTCGCCACGGGGCTACGCCCAATCATCTGGCTCCTAGAGCCATATCCTCTTCCAGGGTCTTCTCGAGGGGTCCCGGCCACACGACCCACAGTGGCCGGCCGACCTAAAAACCCCCTTCTGACGCCCTGCGGGGCCCACACTGGCGGCTATAGTGACCTGGTTTGCCACAGCGGTTGCAGATGGGTCGCCCTTGCCCGTCCCATTCGAAACGGGGCCGGTTAAAGTGGTTCGGGCGCCTGAACGGCTCTCGGCCTCCCTCTGAGTACACTCGGTCTCGGGGCGCCGGCCGTGGTTCCTCCCGCGCCCGTCCTTGGCGCAATTCTCCTACGAGGGCTTTAGACAGTTCAGACATCTGATCGCGGACATCTTTCAAAAGTTCAGCCTTCAGTGCTTGCTTCCAGTCAGGGCCTCCGGGTTGTGCTGGTGCTACTTCACTGACAACCGCACACACTGGGGAACCACTCACCTCAGTCTCATCACCTTCCAGGGCCAGTGCCTCTTTCTTCAGATCTTCAAACGTAAGACCCGGGTCCCTTCGAAACTGGATACGTAGGCTCTGTCTCACCGGACCCTCCTTCAACCCCAGAAGAAACTGGTCCCGCAATAGAGTCTCTCCATCTCCCAACCCGTGGTCCCGACGGGTCTGTAGTCGGGCGAATTGCTCTCGCAACCTCAGGGCGAAAGCTCTAATCGGTTGGCGGGGGCCCTGCTTACAATTGAAGAACTGGGAGCGAAGGGCAGCTACGGGGGTGTGGTCACCATACTGTTCAGTGAGGAACTGGAACACGGTTTGGGCGTTGGCTCTAACGGCTTCGGGGGCGGCATGCACCTCTCGCCGCGCTTCTCCATCCAGGGAGTTTAACACAAACTGAAGCCGCTGGGCTGCACTAAGGCCCTGTAGGTCGGCCAAGTACTCTAGTTGAGCCTTCCATTCAGACAATCGTACCTCGGATTCTGTCCCCCCATATTTTTGAATCCAGGGGCTCCCCATAAAAACGGGCATGGCACGGGGTTGGGCTGAAAGCCCCGCGTTGTCGGTCATTGGACGACCTTGGTTACTCAACTCGAGGTGGAAACCCTGCCGACTACGCCAAATCTGTCACACCCAGGGGCTGGCTATGCTTTAACGAAGCCACACCCCTTCTCAACTTCCACCTCGAGGAGGTCCCCAAACCCGACCCAATGGCCAAACAACACGAGAACAAGTAAGTGATAAAACAATCTTTATTTAAATATTTAAAAATAGCTTGGGGAATAGGGAAAGGGCAATTAAAACTAAACTCTGACTCGGCCCTCCAGATGGGCTATGGCCGGGAAGAGGTCAGGGAGCAAGGGGGCCACGGGGATCCGGGGCGTGGGGCTCGGGCCCCGGCCTGAGTCTTAGGTATCCGTAGCGCCCTCCTTCTTCCTCCTCTTCGCTGAATACAGCTCACGGTAAGTACTGGTTCACACAGTTCGTTCTCGAGGTGCCCACTCTCTTTCTCTTCCTCCACAGGCAACGGCTCTTCGCTGATTACAGCTCGCAGTAAGTACTGATTCACCCAGTTCGTTCCTTGGGTGCTCACGCTCTTTCTCTTTCTCCACAGGCAACGGCTGGGACACACAGGCACAGTTAGTTCAGCTTGGTTTTGCTCTCACCTCTTCGCTGATTACAGCTCACAGTAAGTACTGGTTCACACAGTTCGTTCCTTGGGTGCTCACTCGCTTTCTCTTTCTCCACAGGCAGCGGCTGGGACACACAGGCACAGTTAGTTCAGCTTGGTTTTGCTCTCACCTCTTCGCTGATTACAGCTCACAGTAAGTACTGGTTCACACAGTTCGTTCCTTGGGTGCTCACTCGCTTTCTCTTTCTCCACAGGCAGCGGCGTAAGTACAGGTTTCCTCAGTCTCTCCTCGTGTTACCCACTCTCTCTCCTTTTCTCTCCACAGGTATCAACTTGGGCACAATAGCACAGTTAGTTTGCTTTGAATGGCTCTCACCTCTGGGCTGGACACAGCGTACTGTAAGTACAGGGTTCGCTCTATTCCTCCTCGTGTTATTCACTCTCTCTCTCCTTTTCTCTCCACAGGTATCAACTTGGGCACAATAGCACAGTTAGTTTGCTTTGAATGGCTCTCACCTCTGGGCTGGACACAGCGTACTGTAAGTACAGGGTTCGCTCTATTCCTCCTCGTGTTATTCACTCTCTCTCTCCTTTTCTCTCCACAGGTATCAACTTGGGCACAATAGCACAGTTAGTTTGCTTTGAATGGCTCTCACCTCTGGGCTGGACACAGCGTACTGTAAGTACAGGGTTCGCTCTATTCCTCCTCGTGTTATTCACTCTCTCTCTCCTTTTCTCTCCACAGGTATCAACTTGGGCACAATAGCACAGTTAGTTTGCTTTGAATGGCTCTCACCTCTGGGCTGGACACAGCGTACTGTAAGTACAGGGTTCGCTCTATTCCTCCTCGTGTTATTCACTCTCTCTCTCCTTTTCTCTCCACAGGTATCAACTTGGGCACAATAGCACAGTTAGTTTGCTTTGAATGGCTCTCACCTCTGGGCTGGACACAGCGTACTGTAAGTACAGGGTTCGCTCTATTCCTCCTCGTGTCATTCACCTCTCTCTCCTTTTCTCTCCACAGATATCAACTTGGGCACAATAGCACCGTTAGTTTGCTTTGAATGGCTCTCACCTCTGGGCTGAACACAGCGTACTGTAAGTACAGGTTTCCTCTGTTTCTCCTTGTGTTACTCACTCTCTTTCCTTTCCTCTCCACAGGTATCAACTTGGACACAAAACACAGTTACTCTGCTTTGGATGGCTTTCACCTCTGGGCTGGACACAGCGTACCGTGCTATCTCCGGAGATCTGAAGCACGCTCACAACATATACTGTACTGAACTAGGCTAGGGCCAGCAATCTCCTTGTCCTCCCACGCCGAAGTGCGTGAAGGCGGGGGTTTATCTGACAGGACACACGGCAATACACAGCAGCCCACAGCAATATACAACACCACGTCAAAATTATAGGTTTTCACAGCACGAAGACTCACCCACCACACTCAGTGTACGGAAAGGACACCCGTCTTCCTTCACTTCGCTTGGTTCGGATCTGGCGATGGAATATGCGGCCTAGCTAGTGATGTCGTCGTTGCGACTACTTCAATAAGTATTCCTTCGGCTCTCCCACCACACTATATTAGGGGTAGGGCCACCCTCCTCCTCCTGGAGAGATCTACACAACGCCAGGTCGATATACAGGGCACTTTCGACTGGCTCTTAGTACTCACATCAATGCCACTTCCAATCCCCTTTTTCACGTCGTCTCAGTTCGCCGTATAATCTGTTCACTTCTCAACCTTTAAGGTTCGCGATGTCTTCACAATCATACAATTCCAGCCTGAGGGAGAGAGAGAGTTAGACAGCTACCAGCAGCGTACCAAGACGGGCACAACCCAGTGCTTCACACACACCAAAAAGAGCTTCCTAGACTGTGAAATAACTTGGCCTTAAGTACTGCCTTGTCCAGCGTATCCTCCAATCACCAACCGCTGTCCCTAACTAGGCACAGGTGCATCGAATTCCCTGATTTTCCTTCTTACGGCGCTACCGGAAGTTCCGGTGTTCTGTTTTTCCGGTCCGGGCGGAAACACTTCCGGGCGGAACCAAACTTCCCGAATTTTGGTTCCGCCCCTAAAGATCGTCACCTTGTGACATCACTGATAACATGTGTCCCATCAGCCCCGTACAGACTGCACACAATCATGTTGACATCCAGTCACACGTTCAGACAGATTTATTATTATTACTGCTGAGACGAGTAAACGTGCGGAGAAGAGCCGTATGAAGGATTGTTTACAGAAGCTGTGGGAAAATCCCACATGCATGCAGATAGTGTTCACGGTCTCAGAGAAATGCTGAATCTGTCATTCGGTGTGTGTGACAGGCCACAGAACATACATAACGGCAACGTTTAAAACGGAGTACGACCTTTGGAAACAGAGAGCGAGAATTTCAGTGATTCAATCACCCATTCATAAAGACAGTCACTTGCTACGTTCCTGAATAAATCAGCCGTTCAAAACAATAATTTGAATGAATGATTCAGTGATAAAATCAGCCACCTGCTGACAGTTATGTGTATGTGTGTGTCATTTCAGTCATTTCTGTTATTTAAATCATTTCAATCAAACAATAGTTATGTATTCAACATTTTATATTTAAAACGTTAATTTCACAACATTGTTATGAATTTAAAACATTAACAAGTCTGATTACTTGTATTTTTATTTTTATAAATAAAATATTTTGTATTATTTTATGGTACTTTTTTGTTTTCTTCCGGGTTTTTTTTTTTTTTTTTTTGTATAACAGCAATAAGAATATTGAGAGGTAAATGTGCTTAAAATGTTAAATAAAAATAATATAATATTTACACCTTTAGTACTAAAATGTTTTTGCTGTTGTTGTTGTTGTTGTTGTTTAATGTTGTTGTTGATTTTAATTATGTGGTTAAATATGACCCAGAAATGTTAATTATATTACATTCATATATCATAAATTATTAGTTTTTATTAATTTTTGTCTAATTCTGGGGTTCTTTTTTTATAATATAATATAATATAACATTAAATAAAAATAAAGAAAACAACAACAGTAATAATTTATATTTATGGCCCTAAAATAATAATAATAATAATAATTAATAATTTTAATTATTATGATTTTTTTTCTTCTTTTGCTTTCTCTTCGTCTTCTCATTATTTTTTATTTTAAAATAAACTGTAACCCATATTTTTCCCATCTTGGTGGAAATATAGTAAATATTAAATTATTATGTAGTCGCTCTCACAGGACAAACGGTTTAGACAATTCATAGACGAATGGTTATTTGGCCCACATTTTCACTTCACAATGACTGTTTTTGAGTTCCAGATGAACGAATATCATTTTCCATAAGATGCTGTTTGACATTTCTTAGTAAATATCATGTTGTTTAACATCCTCAGTAAACTATTAGTGCAGCCTCACCATACATCTGCATTCGAGGCCAGCATGCTTTGTTAACAATTCAACAGATGGTGACAGAGCAATGTGTTTGTACTTAGTTGCTAAGTAGAAATGAACATTGACAAGGTTCAGGTGGGTTCAGAGTCCCAGGATTGAAACAATCAATGCTATTCAGCTATTGCTGCATCTCAGTATGGTGGAAATGACTCATGCTTTTGTAACCAAAGTGTTCCTTTACCTTGACAGATTGCATGGTATTATACGAAAACATACTTTGTGGGTCATTTATGTGATCCCCCCCCCCCCCATAAAAGGCTTGAACTATTGAGCTTGACAGTGTAACTATAATAAAATGCAGATAAAATTTTTTGCATTACAGAGTTCAATCTGTCACGTAATGCAAAGTGAAATGTCCTGTAGTCAGTACTGAGAATGTCCCTGAACATTTGACTTTTATTATTCTATGATGATTTACACAAACGAATGACTTAAAGAATTGTGACATTTGACTGATGCTTCAAAGAAAAAGAACAGCGAAAGAGCAAATATAATATAACGAAGTTGATAAAGTACCAGGTGTGGATTTTTTATGTATTTATTTAGATGCAGTATTTATTTCAGACAGAAGAGGGCCCTAGACCTTCATTCCGTCCTCCTGTCATTCATTATGATAACTTTTATTCATCGGTCTAAAAAATATTTTATTCATCTTGTACTTCTATGACAGAAATGTATTGGGCAATTTACATTAGACATAGATACAACTAGAAATCAAACAAAAACTATTTTTACTTATTAAGATGTTAAAAAAAGTATATATATGTGTGTGTGTGTGTGTGTGTGTGTGTGTGTGTGTGTGTGTGTGTGTGTGTGTGTGTGTGTGTGTGTGTGTGTGTGTGTGTTAGAATTGGATAAAGACAATTTCATAAATTTTTAACTTAAACCACTAAACTTGTATATTAAATGCATATTTGTCAGTCGTATATTAAATAGGCATGGTTTCTGCACTCAAAGAATCATGACATAGTTTACTGTTATCTATTTGCAGCTTGCTTTTATTAAAAAATAATCATATTTTGAAAATGCATTTATTTAAACAGATTTTATTGTGAAAACAAAATAGGCCTGGCTGTGGGAATTTTTTTGTTTTTTGTTTTTAATTAAAATGTATAACTGGATTTATTAATGATGAAAATAGTGTGTAAATGTTTATTTAAAACATATTTAGTTTATTAGTATTGTTACAGAAATATTACCTGCAATGAAAAAAATATATATATTATGAAGAAAAGGCAAATAACACAGTGAATTAAAAAATAAATGTAAAGACAGTTTTTATATGAATACTTGTTTTTTTTTTTTTGTAAAATGTGCTTTTTTACAGTGTGTTTCATTTATGTATGGCTGATAAATATGCATCAGATTAAGTTTATTATTTTTTTATTGAAAAACTGTAATGGAAGCAATGCATGGAAATTTAGTATGCATTTCAAATACAGAAATTTAAAATCTAGGCCATTTCTTCTATTGTATATAACTCAACTTAAGGTCTGTTTTAACATATAGTGACCAATACATGTACTGTATAGGCCAAGAGACGTGTGCATGGAGCATTTAAATAATGTGATGACGGCTGTGAGTATGTGCATATGTGTGTGTGTGTGTGTGTGTGTGTGTGTGTGTGCGTGTGTGTGTGCGTGTGTGCGTGCGTACGTGCGTGTGTGTGTGTGTGTGTGTGTGTGTGTGTGTGTGTGTGTGTGTTGTGTGAGCAGTGGTGTGTGTGATCAGTAATGAAGACAGAGAGATACTGCTGACCTCATGTGCTACTCCTCCCACGTTAACACCTGTGAGTCATCTTCATCTTCAACAACTGTGTGTGTGTGTACGAGAGAGATGGTACATTAGAGAGAAAGAAGATCAAGGTGGAGGAGGGACAGAGTGACATGACAATCAACTTAACAGGTGTTTGTGTCTCTTTTCACTCTGTTCTTTAGTCTTTACACATTTCTGTAATTCAATGTGCGTGAGCAACTAAAATGAGGACTGACCTCCCTTTCTTCATTCCTCATGCTCTCTCCTATTTAAAATTATTGGCAGGATTGTCTTACACAATGTAATGGCAAAGCATCTATGCAAAGAGCAAAAACAGTGGGACCCACTTTAGGCTACTTTATAGATTTTAAGGAATAAATTATACATTTCTAAACAACTTTAATTTGTAACAGACAAAAGAAAAAGGAACATTGTATCAAAGACACTTGCAACAAAAATATATATTGTTTTTCGAAACAACAACAATAAAACAAAGCAAAAACAAAACAAAAACAACAACAACAACAAAAACTAAACAAAACTTAAACAAAACAAAGCAAAAACAACAACAACAAAAAAAACTAAACAAAGCTAAAACGAAACAAAGCAAAAACAAAACAAAGCAAAATTAACAACAACAAAAAAACTAAACAAAGCTAAAACAAAACAAAAACAACAACAACAAAAAAAAAACTAAACAAAGCTAAAACAAAACAAAAAAGGAAACAGAGAAAAAAAACTATAGAACAACGATCCGTGTAGTTTTTGGTCCATTTGTTTTTTAACCATGACAAGAAAAAAAAAGAAAAGAAAAAAGAACAGTTATTGTATTTTTAAATGCTAAACACTGTGCTTAAAAAAAAATTCAATTAAATTAGAACCGTGCCATATCCAAGTGATGCCATTTCATGTGTAAGGTGAATTTATTTAATCAAAGAAGAAAGCCCTGTCTCAACTCTGCCCTGATACAGTTTGTGTCGAGCCATTCGTTGGTTGATGAGAAAAAGAAAGAAATCTATCTGTAATAAACGCTTTATGCATCAATACAGCAGAGGACTATTATTCTCCTGTACTGAATTGATGAAGAACTGATGACTGCACAGTTTGATCTTAGCAGAAAAATGATCAGTTCGCAGAAAGGGGCTTTTTATTCTTGCCCACATTTAAAGATTGAATATACAAGATGTTTACTGATTTTCTACCTCTGAATGCAAACACAAATAATAAGACAGAATCCTTGTTTTAATTTTTTAAGAAATGAAAAGGAAAGTTACTGTTTTCTTGTTTTTCTTTTTTCAATATTAAATCAAATCAAATGAACGAATGACACACATTTGATTGTGTCTGTTTATTCTATTCATCAGTGTTTTAACCATCAAATAGAAAAACAGAAACACTAAGCAAAAGCAATACAATACAAACAATAAATCAAACAAATAAAACACAAAACAATATAATCAAAACAAAACAGCAACAAAAACTGAAAAAAAAAAAAAAACTTTGTACAAACAAAACAAAAATAAAATACAAGGCAAAAACAAACCAATACAAAGTAAATAAAAAAAATTAAACAGAGCAAAAAATAAACAAAACAAGCAAAACCAAAACTGCTGGAAAAAGAGCCCCTTTCCAAGTTAATAATAATAAGAAGAAGAAGAAGAAGAAGATAGAAAGAAAAGTAAAGTAGGCTAAAGTAGTAAAGCAATAATTTCTGTCTGTGGGTGTGTATTTCAAGGACACCTGGAATACATTTTCCCGCAATAACTGACATCATGCAATAACAAATGCATTATATGTTTTTTCTTCAGCTTATCATTTTCTCTCAGTCTGTCTCGCTCTCTAGTCATTGAGCTGAGTTTACTGGTACAGGAGCACCTGCTGAGGTCCCATCATCCTCAGCTGCATGCTGGGAAAATTCCTCAAGCTGGACGGAGGAGAATGCACTAATGGGCTGATGCTGTCCCAGCAACAGGGACAAAAGCATGATTCACATATTGAGAAACACACAGACACACACACTGGTGCTGACACATGCAGACGCACTGCCTGAACTTTTACACACTTATAAAAGCATAAGAGCTTGGTCCTTTTAGTGTGTGTACATTAAAATAAAACCCATTATCCAATTGTCCCATGTCTCAGTGGATTTTTACATACAAACCTGCTCAGCAACCCTCGACATGTTCAGTATGCATGCTGTTACCATATTTGAAACAGGAGAACATGTTTGTGCTGACATCGTTTGCATTAGGATCTAATTACCCTGAATGTTAAACACAGGCATGATCAGCCTTTATAAATCACTCTGAACTTTTGCACAAATGAGAAAAACAAACCTTGTTTTCTTTATGTAAAAGGCAATGAAATATGATGAAATATGCCCTAGACATGCTCAGTGCTTTTGAGATAGAGGGAGAGAGAGATGGCAATCTCCAAATCCTTAAACTTTTCGGGACTATTTTGGGTCCCCATGAGAAAACAAGGTTATAAATCATACAGAATGAAGTTAGGGCTACTGTAAGGGGATAGAAAATACTGACTGTACAGTTTATAAATCATTACGCCTATGGTATGTCTCCGTAAAACATGGAAACCCAACAAGTGTGTTTGTGAATGTGTGTGTGTGTGTGTGTGCGTGTGCGTGTTAGTAAGTGAGTGATTTTTATCCCAAAAACGTACCAAAAAGCAAATCCACATTCGTATGTTGCAGCAGAAGGTGACTCTCTAAGATTTAACAGGATTATGCCTGACAGATCCAAAGATGGCGACGCCATTTCCCAAATCCACTTAAATGTTGAGGCTAATTTCATTTGTTTACCATGTTATTCTGTGATTGTTAGGGTTTTCTAGGTGGTTGCCAGGGTATTGTTTTGCAGTTGCTAGGGTGTTCTGTATGTTTCTATACAATTGATTGTATTGAGTGCTCTGAATGGTTCCCAGGGTGTTGCTATGCAGTTTCTGTGTGGGGTTCTGAGGACTTATCTAGCATGTTACTATACAGTACAATTGCTTGGGTATAGTGGGTGGATGCTAGGGTGTTGCTATGAGGTTCCTAAGGTTTTCTGAATGGATTTTAGCATGCTGCTATACAATTGTTTGGGTGCTATGGGTGGTTGCCAGGGCATTGCAATGTTGTTGCTAAGGTGTTCTGGTTGTTTTTTGTTTTGTTTTTAGCACGTTTCTATAACAACTGTTATGAATGTTCTGTGGTTGCCAGGGTTTTGCTTTTCAGCTGCTATGTAGTTTTAAATAGGCATTTTACTATATAATTGTTTGCATGTTGTGGATGGTTCCCAGGGTATTGCAGGGTGTTGTGATTCAGAAGATAAAGTGTTCTGAGTGGTTCCCAAGGCATTGCTATGCTGTTGCTAAGCTGTTCTGAGTGAATTTCAGGGTGTTTCTATTGAGTTGTTCAGTTTTGAGCATTGATATGTGGTATCTAGGGTGATCATTGGTTGCCAGGGAATTGCTACGTGGTTGCCAAGGTGCTTCACGAGACTGAGCAAATTTAATTCACTATAATATGTTTCTCCTTGAATTTGAGAGTGTTTTTTCCCAAAAACACACAAAAACAAATCCTTACTTGTATGTTGCAGCAAAAGGTGAAAGTTTCAACAGGATTATGCCTAAAACATCCAAAGATAGTCCTGCCAGTTCACCGAATCAAATGATGTCGAAGCCATCTTTTCTAGAACGTGTTCATTTCAGTGAAACTTTGTTATCTAAGGTCACTATCACAGAAGCCAAGTTTGATGAAACGCTAAAACCAGACGGTTAAGCTTGGCTTTGTAAATTGTGACTCTAAGATGAAGAGGGGTGAAGAGATGAAGAGGTTCAGCAAAATGCAATAAGATCTTTATTGTACTGACTCTGCCTTTATTACACATGACTGTAGTGTCAGCTATCTCTCCTGAATCATTGCTGCTGAATTGATTATGCTGCTAAAAAAAAAATATATATATATATATATATATATGGGGCTCAGAAATTAATATGTCAGCAAAGTGGATTTATTGATCTGCTTCACTAAGAGCTTATTGCATTCAAAACCAAAGCCTCATCAGTCTCGCATCTAATATCGTTCAGAAGAAATAACCAACATTCAAAACCAAAACAAACAATTATCATGTTATAAATTCACAGTCACTATCCAAATTCATCATCATGAAGGATATGAACTATGATTCTTTTGATTATTTTGATGAAATAGAATTTAACCGATGGAAAACCAATGGACATGAAACAAGTGCAACTGACAATGAAAGGCGACGCGCCTTACACTTTAAGTTAATGAGTTTAATTCTCCACGTTTTGATACCTCTGGTAATGGAGTATTTATACTGATGCCGAGGCTTTTTAAGTCGAGTAGAATCTGTAATCTTTGGCCCAGTTCGTTTGCTGCTTTCCATGTGCTCAATACGCTGTGTTTTCCACCAACTGGCAACCTGGGGTGTCAAAATATTACTGGGTAAATAGGCAGTGGGCAGAATCAAGCAGACCAAAACAAAAAATAGACATTCCAACAAGGAACACACATTTGAAGGTAGAATAACTGGCTGTAACGTTGTTTATCAGAGAAACTATCATGTGAACCTAGGATATTTCCAAAATATAAGCAAACATATTATGCTATTTTTATGCATTAGTATGTCAACAAAATTACATACAGCATCTTTAAATTGAAGAAGGATATCCAGATGCACTAGTATTTTCTTGTGATATGGAGCTGTGGAAAGTGAAAGTGTCATCTCTGTGTGTGTGTTATCAAGCCCCTGGTGGCATAACCTAGAGCTCAAGGGTGGTCTGAAGCTCTCTCGCCAGGCCTTGGCTATGGCACATCGATTTTTCTCCAGCTGCTTGTTGTCTAATTGCCCTTATCAAAATCATGACCTGCTAAATGATGGTGTCTGTAATCTCACACTCTCTAGCCAGTGGGCATTGACATTTAGTCCGATTAATTATTGCAAACATCCAGAGAGAGAGCACGAGTGGCTCGTCTCAATGGAAGAGAAGAACAGAGAGACTTGGGGAGTTTTGAGTGTCACCATCTGTCGTTGTGAATAACTGCTACCCAGAGACTAGAGGCCGTGTTACAAAGCCGATATGGGTGCTAGAACCAGATCAGCTTTGCTCATCGCCAAACTGCTCAAAGTAGCTACAACTGATCCAGACTGACAGAAACACAATCCAAGATCAACTCACAAATTGGCAAATGAGTTTTTCATACAGACTCCCAATCCATCTAGTTATCATTCTGCTTATACACATGTATTCATTTTCTCAGGTGTGTGTGTGGACCGCCAGGCAATATCAGTCTTAAATTTCATTTGTTATGATGTTAAAGAAACTCTAGACGGTGGGAAAAGAAACTTGGCTCAGTTATAAAACAGCAGTTCATCTCTACATATTATTAAAGAAATGTTATATAAGGGTGTTGCGGATGGTTGACAAGATGTTGCTATCCAGTTGCTAAGGTGTTATGAGTCATCAAGTGACATGGCATCACTGTGCTCTTGCTAAATAGTTGTGTCTAGTTTTAGGGGGTTGCTGTGTGAATGTGATTGACAAGGTGTTGCTATGCGGTTGTTAACTCTTTCCCCGCCATTGAAGGAATTCACTGATGTATGATAGGAGGCGCTATTATGCATCTTCTCAAAGAGTATTGAACGTCTGGATCAAAACATGGTGAAGAAGAATGGTGAAAAATAACAAGGTCATCAAGTATTAAACAGCATATAAATCAAAACTGTCTAACCTTACCGAATGAAATGACTATCCAGGAAGTGGTATTGAAACGTGCAATTTGGATGTGTTGACGGAAGCGATCTATCCCATCATCGTATTCATATTCAAGTGTTGATGAAAAAGAATGTATGACATTGCAATGAATTTCTTTTTTGTAAAAAAAAAAATTGTTGTTTGTTTGTTTACAAGCAGAGGCTCTGTTCTTTGTTTAAACATATTGCATGTTCAGTTATTCATACAAGAAAATATTTTGAGTGTTTTTCGGGGTGTTGCTTGGCAGTTGTTAAAGTACTGTACATGGTTTTTAGCATGTTGCAATTATTAGCATTTTGTGGATCTTTGCTATGCAGGTGTTTAGGTGCTGTGAGTCACCAAAAAAAGTTGCGCAGTGTATCATCAGCTTTAGTGTGTTTATGGAGGTTGCCAGTGTGTTGCTGTAAAATATTAGTAATAGTGCACTACTCAAAAAACCACAAATAACAAACAACACTACAAATGAGTTAATTGTCAAAGTGTATATTTCAAATCCTTTACCCCAAGTATGAGCAAAAGTAATAGTGATTCTTTCCTTAACAATAATAGCTAAAAAGTGTGTTGATAAACATCAAGTCCCAATGAAATCAACGTTTGCAGTTTTTGCAGTTTTGCAATTTTTAACGTTTTAAAAAAATTGACGTAAAAAATTAACGTTTTTTGGGTGTTAGTATCAATATGTTAGTCTTAAGGTTATCTATAAGGCAGTGTGCTCCAAAACAGTGACAAAATTCACATTTAGAAGATATAAGCATTCAAAGCTTGCAGTTCGTCACTTCCGCCAAAACAGCTCAATGATTTTTTTGACGTCACATCGTACTTCATCTTCTCATCAAACCTTCTGACCAGTCATATGCTCTCTAGAATGCGAAGTCACCACCCCCTGCACTTGAGATCGGTCACTTGTTCAGTGTAGTATGTCCTATACAGTGAATGGTTTGTAGTGTACAGTATAGGCAATAGGGAACGATTCAGACAGGTTTCACGTTGTTTCATGCAAACCGCGGCAGCGCACACAGTCTGATCCGGACTTTGGCTCCGGCCCAGAAGTGATTACACGGAGCGCATCAAATGTGCAAGTCGGCTATATTAAAAACTTTTACAACTACACAGCCTCAGCATGACTATGACCCTATATTTTGTTTTACTAACAGTTTCATATTGAATCTAGGCCCGAGCAGATATAAACAAAATGCTATTGGCTATTTGAAAAGGGGGGAGGGGCTGATAGATATGTCCCGCCATCTCTTCCTGTTTCAGTTGAAGTTACGTCACCACATAGAATAATGCTGCACGTTTCAAGGCACCTCAAGGGACCTTTAAGTATTAAAATTACCGCATGAAACGAATAAGGGATTTTATGTAGATCGTTCAGATATAATAATGATAATAAAAAGACAATACTTAGAACTGCTGATACAACAAAATATCTTGTGTCCAAAATCCAATCACATTTTGTGGCAGAACAAAAGTGTGCAAAAAAAGTTTTAGAAAAGAGTGAGAGGCATCAGCAAGAGAATAAATTTGACAGTTGTCCACAGACTGTAATGAAAACAACAATGACATTGTTTCTATCTATCTATTTCCAGCTTTTGAAACTCTTCCTTCAATCTGACCCATCAGGAATAGGCCTTTCCTCAATGGGTAGTATATTAGGAAAGAAGAGATACTGTGTGAAAGACATAGAGGAATGGAAAGAAAGTGCGAACAGGATCAGCGTATACCAGACCTAAAAGGCTGGATTTTTCCCTGAGAGCCTCGATTGATCCAGAGTTGGTAGAGCGGAGGTCAGCGGTTCAGCTTTGTTTCTCGAGATGAAATGGAGTTCTGATGCATTTCCCAAAATCCATTCATACTGCTGGGCACAACAGCAAGCGTGGTGTAAAATCCTGTAGTGCTTGTTGATGTTGTTTATGTCACTAATCGCAGTGCTATTTGCACGGCTGCAATTGAGCTCATATGTTCAGACTCCTGTGGGTTTGTTTAGACATGTCACCCCGCTATTTTTGTAAATGCCTAATCGTACAATTTACTCACCCTGCCACAGACTTTTAAAAACAGTATTTTTACAAAGACAGAAGCTGCAATTTAAAGCTGTTTATCAGCGGTAACACAATGATCCAGCCTGAACGTGAAGCAGCAGTATCAGTCATGCAACACAGATTATAGTTACCTTTCAAGGAAATACAGGCCATATTTGAAACAGGTAGCTATTTTAGACATCCAGGTCCCATCTGCTTGAATGGAGAAATCCTGGAATTTCAAAACAATTGCTATGAATTAAATGTATCAAATCAGCAACAAAATCGGACATGAATTGCCCCATAAATATTGTTTCTGTTGGTCAAAACGTATTTTTCAGGCTAGACCAGCCAGCACAGGTCACTTTTTCTATGCTTCAAACAGCGGCTGCAGTGATTCAGTGACTACACGTGTTAGCGACTGGATTTTATTTAGAAGGCTGGACTTATTACTCCATATTACACTTTCTCCCATTTATAAGTAATGTGAGTGATATCTGAAGTATTTGACTTCTCTCTGTTTCCATGCTCTCTCACACTCACAAAAGAGTGTGAAATTAATAATGCACACCTTGTATTTTCATTACGTCTGTGATGCTTCACCAGGCACAATGCTTTTTATGCATCTCCTTGTGGAATCCCAGTGATTTGTCTCATCAAATTTGATTCTAAAGCTATGTTTAAATGACAACAATGTACTAATAGAAGTTATGCACAACAGACTTCTGTATCCTGTCAACCGGATCTCATCGCTTCCGGTTCATTAGTTTTACATATGCTTCATTAAAGCAGTTTTATTCAATGAAAGTCATAACCAAGGTCCATCACATATGTGGACTGCTATCAAACAATAGTAATAGCTCGCAAGTTTAACTGATTATCTTCAAAGTCCAGATAACGCTATTATTTAAACCGGCTGTAAACACGTTCTCCGACAAGCGGAAGCGATGAGACCTGTTTCCCGGGTTTGGTAAGGTGACCTTTGACGTATACCCTATGATGGAAAATATTTGGAAAAGTTTAGTGTATAGTAGGGGTGTGCGATATAACGATATAACAAACAGGTTGCTGGTCCACATTGAATTTGATCATAGCAAAAAAACACCGTGGAAGTCACTGTGAACCAGCAACTGTTTGGTTTTCCACGTTCCTCAAAATAGCATTTATGTTCAGAAGAAGGTTTAAAACCACTTTTGAGCGAGTAAATGGTGGTATAAATAAAAAACACTATGACAAAACTGACAGACAGTAATTAAATTTTTATTTTTGGGATAACTATTTAATGTAAATAAAACAACCAAACACAGAGAAAAATCACTCACTGCTCTTTACCTGAAGAAATGTTATTCAGTTACTTTAGGAATCAGTTTATATAGTGTTTTATTTTTTATATTTGTTCATTCAATTTCTTGAATGCCCCTGCTAAATACACCTATTGTGCCTGAAAATAAAGCACTGTTTGTTTTATTTGTATATTATTTGTAGTTTTTATGTGTCATTTTTATCTTCATTATTAAAAAATAAGAACAAAGATTTTTGTCTTTGGCCTAAATATCTTCCATTCTTTTCTTTTTTCTTTTCTTTTTTTTACCTTGAAAGGCTTTGTCTTTATAATAGGGAAATTAGTTTGTCTGTAAAGCTCAGACAACTTGCAAAATAGTAAAGCCAACATGACAAAGAATCGGGATAAAAATCGTGAATCGTGACATTTCTAAAAAAAGATCGTGATATGAATTTTTTTCCATATCGCCCACCCCAGGTGTATAGATGTCTACGTTGCCAGAACAATCCACGTTCACTTGGATATCAATGTCACTTTGTTAAGAAACACGCGTAATATACATGTGCATGACGTCATCGCTTTCAACAATTCACATTTTTGTAGATTACATGGTTGAGTTTCCATCATCCAGCTTAATTCAGTTCAAGTTTTGCTCTCATTCATCTCAGGATGAAATATGAAGTAGAGCTCCTGTTTAACAAGTGCAAGAGACATGAATCTTAAATTCAAGATAGACAGATTAAGGATGTGCATAAGGAGATTGTGTCCTTATTCTGTCCCAACTGCAGGAACTGGGTCAGTCTTTGTGTGTGTGTGTGTGTGTGTGTGTGTGTGTGTGTGTGTGTGTGTGTGTGTTTTCTCTCTGAGATCTAATTATTTTGTATTTATGATGGCACAATCTTGAGAAACTGCCATGGATGAACAATGAGCAACGCACCTTTTTCTTCAATGGTATACAAGTAGTCAAACATATGTATTGTCCTCAGCGCCTCTGTGGTGACTTTGAAAATTTGTATTAATTCCATTCCGTTGTGGCTTATTTTCATTGTGTTGTGCATCCCTGAGCCACATTTTGGTCACAAAATCCATTTCAAATTCCTTTGCAGATCAATATAACTGCTTTGAAAGAACACAAACATGTTTCCTCCAGGATAAAACAACTGAAAATGATTGCAGATTATCATCAAGTCATCAAATCATGCTGCTTTAGTACAACTGAAAAATAACTACAGTCCGTCTTTGCATAGTCAAAAGTAAGCAACATTTTTAACTCGTCAAGATTAGCAGTCACACATTACATGTTTGCCAGCTGAAAATCATCAGTTCATTAAGGTGAACAATTTCCATAAGGCAGTAGAAGATCAAGATTTATGGTTTCCCTCGGGGGGTAACCATTACCATTAAGCATGAAAGAGATAAAAGAGACAGAGAATATTCATGAAGAATTTGCATATTGCTTTTGCTGTTAAAAGTTCCACAGCAAGAGTTTGACCTCTTGCATGTCGACATCTCATTAATTCCACCAGTTCATCAATCTGTCACTCTCTCTGTTCCTCTTTCTGCCTGTATTAGCTCTCTTTGGCTTTTAAAGGAGGTATTTAAAACTACATTTATATATTCAGTGAGCATTATTGTGTAACCCTCCACTCTAAGGTGCCACTCAGAATGTTTTAAACATAAGATAAGATGGATTTGCACACTTATTTCAGAATCAGCTTAATTCATCTTCCATTGCACAGTTAAAATCATTCATTTTGGTTTTGACAAGTCACTCAAAGGTTCTTCTTTTGCGTGTCATTGAGGTATTTTTCACTTAAAAATTGTTTAAAACATCTTCAATGCCTGCATTATGGATGAAAACATAGTCATTCTACTATTGAATTTTAATCGTACTGAATTAAAATATAATATCCGAATAATAAAATATTATTAATAATAGTGAAATAATTAAAATATAATATATTAAATTAAGTGTATGCATTTAGCAGACGCTTTTATCCAAAGCGACTTACAGTGCATTCAGGCTAACAATTTTTACCTATAATGTGTTCCCGGGGAATCGAACCCACAGCCTTGCGCTTGATAGCACAATGCTCTACAGGAACACTATATATATATATATAGTAGTTTTATGCTTCTGAAGTTATCGGTTTCATGTTGGAGAAGCTACAGTTCTTGTGAAGAGCTGGTTATGTATTGTTCTGAAAACGTAGCATTAATCTGAGATGCCGCTGAACAAATCAGATGAATTATGGCAAACAGTTTGGTTTTCAAGTGCAAACCCCACCCACCCCCAACTCACGCACGCAATTATCTCCACTTTCTCCATATACTATAGACTGGAGGGAATCGTTTCCATGACAATGCTAGTGTCTGACGGTTAAATGAAAGCAGACGCTATTCCAGATGCATCCGAAGTGCCTTTGTAGAAAAAAAACCACTCTCTGCATTCTGATCATCGGACGGCTTTCAGATGGCCCTCGGAGGAGAGGCGTCCGGTAATCAAAGAGCTGTGAAAGAGTGGATAAGTAAAAGTATTTTCTGTCTAAAGCCAGGTGACGCTCTCCTCACACGGCGGTCTGTTCAGAGGTGGTTAATGCGTTTTAATGACAAAAATGGGGGTGTGTGCTGCCCTCTGTCTAATGCTGAGGACCCTTGCTGTTCTCCTAATGGGAGAGAGAGAGAGAAAGAGCAAGGCTGGTTGTATCGCCCAGAGGCTAATAGCATGCACAACCACATTAGCCGTGTCCTGTGCTATCTCTTGCTCAGTACAGCTCTGTGGCTAGAGAGGATATTAAAGTGTCCCAACAGGTGCTGCTGTCCCCTCGCCACACGCACAAACCCACCAGCTCTATAACACCCCACCACACGCTCTGTTAGCATCCCATTCAATACAAATCAAGTTCACGAGTACAGCATGCTATTATAATATCAAAATATTGGTCAAATAATAAAACATCTCTAAATCTGAAGCTAGAAATCTAGTTATTTGTATTAGAATTTATCCATGTTATTTTTCTATATTATATACATGCCTCTTTGATCATTCATATTTATTTAGTACACACACACACAAAGGTGAATAAGGATTGTTTTTATACATTTTGAATGAATCTTTTGATCATAATCTATAACTACCTTTGATCAAAAATATTTTTCTAAATTGATGACTCTGATAACGGTGTAATATATGTTTCAATGTTCCTGTAGTTCAAGTGGTAGAGCATTGCATTAGTAAGCGCAAGGTTGTGGGTTCGAATCCCAGGGAACACAAGTTAAGAGAAAATTGTTAGCCCGAATGCAATGTAAGTCGCTTTGGATAAAAGTGTCTGCTAAATGCATAGATATACACATATATATACAGACTTAAAGATTTATGAAGACTTATTTTTATATAAAAAAATTAAACCTAGTGAGCTGCCTCACTGCCTACATAGACAGCTGCTCTCTAAGGCAGCATATTAACTGAAATGTTTACTTGAATCTGGCATCAAGTCCTGTCCATCTATATAAAGTGTACATGTGCAGTGGCTTTCCAGCTGTGGGGATATGGTGGGCCTCTGCGCTGAAGGCCCCTGACTGTCAGAGGCCCTGAGGGACTGATCTAGTATTGACCCGATGCATTATCCATCCTCGACTATACCTGTTGGATTCCTGTGTCAATAAGACAGATGCTCTTAACGTTAGTTTGGAGAATATGAATAAGAGCGTGGTCCACTGTGCATTACCGTAACGCCTTTACAGATGAGAATTTTTTTTTTTTTATGGCTATCTGAGGTAATTTTATTTTTATTTTTTTATCACTTATAGCCGTCAAAATTGGAACCCTGTGGAAAATACCATCAAAGGTGATATACATATTGTGTTTTGGATGGAAAATTTGATCCAAGTGTTCCTGTGGCTCAGTGGTTGAGCAATGCATTAGAAGCGCAAAAGGTTGTGGGTTCAATTCCCAAATTGGCTTGTAAAAAAAAATGGCATATAGAAAAAATAGCTATTAAAATCACAATAAAATATCATTTAAAAATATATATTTATATGATTTCTCTATATATTATACTTTATAAGTGAAATGTTTTTTTCTAGATTCTTATCTATCTTCTCTATGGACTTCTGCTGTACCTTCATGGACCCTTGGTTGGAAATAGTTTCAAATTTGAATAGGTTATAATACTAAGCTCAGTGAACATCTATGATTTACTGTGTTAATCGACACCCATAGAGACGACGGATCTTAAACCTGAAACTTTCCTCAATTGTGAGTTTTATCACGTATGACCAAATGTTCCTTCACGAATGTCACGCTGAGAAACGATTACAGCCTGAACGGGGCTGGAAAGTGTATTTTACAGCTTAGTACTGTTACACTGTGATCTTTTCCTTTAATTTTAAAACACATAGTGTGTTCTGAAAGGATTTAATGCAGAATGTTCTATGAATGACTAAGAGCTGTCATCATCCACTCCGTCAATTTCCCCATTATTAGCTCCTGTGGTGGCCGTGCTCTAAGCAACAGCGATTGTCTAAGTGTTATTGTTCGCCCTGGCTTGATTAAGGATCGCCGCTCTGAGAGCTTCTGGTGGTGGCTCTGAGTCGACAACAATAGATTGGGAGTCTGGGAACACCGTGTTTTCCATGATGTCAGTCTAATACAACTCTAGAACTAGTGCGTGGCTCTTTCTCCACTCAACTGTATTTTTTTCCCCTCGTTTTTCGATTTACTCCACCCTCTCGTGCTCTTCATGATATGTTTCTGGTACTGTGTGCATGTCTTTGTGATTTTATGTACAGAACATCCTAACCCCAATACTGAGTGATGTGTTTACTCTACTCTGTGTAATCAGGATGTGACCGCCCACGACCCGATACAGTGCAAAGATGCACACCAACTCCACTTGCCAAATGAGCCATGCTCTGGCTAATATATTTGAGTTGCAGCCCTGAAACACACTTTACGACCTGTTGGGCAGGTCCATACTGGAGTAATGAAGAACACGGGTGTGTTGAGCTCTGGGAAAACACCTGAAAACCGAGAATGAAGAGAGCCTTGAAACATAATGAACATGATCCGTTTGTCCAGGATGCGAGATTGTGATATGATCTAGACACAAAACCCAATATGTGTGCCGTGCTTGAAATGTTATTACTGTGAACTAATATTATCAATCTGCTTTGTTGACATGTTGTTTTCGCTTTATTTGCATTCAAACAAAACAGACTAGATTAAACAAGGAAGTTCGGTGAATTTCTTTCGACGCTAACCCTTGCAAAGACTAAATGCGGTGGGATTTCCGTTTGGAGCGTGTCGCGCAAGTTTAACCTTAATCAAGTCAAAGAAGCATTAGAGGAATATGTTCTTGCCTGCTTTGTGGCTATTTTAGGTGCTTTTAGTGGGATGTGATAGGGTTTGTAAATCCTTTGTTTGTTGTTGCATCCATAAATGATAGGGAATGGTTGAGCATGCATAAAAAAAAAAAAGTGGACGCTTCCCTACTTGAATGATAATTATGTTGCCGTGGGTTGCCTGGATACAAACCATGTGAAATCACTGGGGGCCTCAGAGGTTACAGCAGAAATGCGGATCTCCTTTGTAACAGTAAGTCGTGTTCAATATGCAGAACAAAATTACCACCTCACTGATATCAATTTACGACAACAATTTGTGGACAAAACACAGAATTGGTTTAAAGCCACAATGGAGTCGGATGCGCTCGGTCCTAACCCCATAATTGAGTTTTTGTTATGAAATCTCCAAATAACATCCAATCCACAATAACAAGCCAATATTTAAATTCTTTTCAGATGTGATTACCTTCTTAACAGAAACTTCAGGAGCATCTGACCTGCAGTTTTCACAATAAGCAAAAATGCATGCACCACAAGAGGAGCTGCAAGCATTAATCACTTTTACAAATTTCATTGGAAGATTTCAGGGGGAGAAATCTGTTAGTTTCTGAAACTCTATGTCCCAGATTGTTCCTTCTCCACTGACAGAAGTGAGCTATGCCACAGTAGAAGGTAAATCCCATGTGGATTTAAAAAGCACTTTCTGACAATCCAAAGCCTTCGTATTCCTAATAACTTGCATGCATTAGCAATGAAGATTAGCTACAAATTTGCACCCTTGGCAAACCCATTAAATCTAGTGCAGACGTAGGCATCTTGGTAATGAGTGAAGTTTGCATTTTGCCATGCTATATTGTTTTTGTTTTTGTTTCAGCTTCTATTTTTGGCAAAACAGCCTTTCTGCCACAAAGAGGTTTATTACTAAAGTGCATCTAGCCAATTTCACACTGCTGCTTCAATTAACATGGGGTTTGTCTATTAAAAACAGGTAAGTCCTAGCTTTTTAATTCAGTAATTATTATTTTTTTTATATTATTATTAAAAAATGTTGCCATTTAAGTAGTTTTTTTCTATTTTTTCTTTAAAAAAAATTTAATCAAATTCTATATATATAAAAAAAAAATAATCAAATAATAAATAAATGAACAAATAAACACTATGAACATAGGTATAAATGCACTCTTTCTGCTATGCCCAAACACTGTTCAAGTGTCAAATTCAAGTGAAATACATTTTTCAAGAAAATAAAACTGACTTTTTTAGGGACTGCTGCATAATTCATAATTTAAATTGCAAGAAGTGTGACCCTCGCAGTTTTACCTGACATTGGAAATGTGAGCAAATTCAATGAAAGACATTTAAGCGCTCTACTATAATGTCTGTGTAATAATGATTGGAAGTGTTTTTCCATCTTCTCAGATCTTATCCGATATGGATATTCTGTCCGCTTGGAAAGAAGTTAAGTGACAGACTACTAACAAAATGGAAAGTAAGATTAAAGATTAAATTCTATAAAGTGATGATCAGTTAAAACGGGATTCGAAGAAAAGATTCGTTTTGGTGGCTGCACTGTGATCTTTCAATAGAGTTGTTTAATGTCATCTAATGATTCTGGTTCTATATGCCTAATGACATTTTTTGATATATGAACTATTGTTACACTGAATGACAGTTAAGCGGGTGTCTTCTGTAAATCATGGTAAAAAAAACATGAGTCGTTATTTTTTGCTCAGAAAACAATGCAATTAAACAAGACACATTCTAAAGTTTGGGGAGGGAGGGAACTGTAAAAAGCTGTAGTGAACTTTTATCATCATTTTAGCTTTTCTATTGTAACTTAACTGTACAAACTGGCTGAGCACAAATCTAAAACCTTCTCCCGAGTTGAAAGTATAGTATATATTTGGATGGGAGATTGGACAAGCGGACTGGATGAGATCCAGAGAGTATTAACTCAGAGAACTGGCATATTCAGACAGAACCTGTTGTGGGTAACGGAGGTTCGGCGAGACTTTTCAATAAATAGCACACCATCTGTAGTGGGATGTAGATCCAGGTGATGGCTCATCTCTTAATGCCCAACACTTTCACCAGGCTTTGTCTGGGACAACTTCATGGATTTGCGTTTCAGTTGTACGATTGTGTACATCTCATATATAAATGTTGACAGGTTGTTTAAAAAGGTGTGTGCTGGGACATCAATATTTCATTTTCCAATAATGACAGTGTTTACTATTGTTTACTGACTTTTTGAAGAGATGCCGAGCTGAAGTGATTATGGCAAGGACAGATTCAGCCAAATGCTTAACTTTCATTTTCTTACTGAGAGTTTACTCAATAAATCAACTCAAAATGCTTTATTGATGACAGTTCATCATACTCGATGTATTGCACTTTTTGAATACTTATAAAGATATGAAATGTTTAATTAAATAAACATCAAATTAGAGCCATGGTTATTTGCATATGTGCCTGAAAATTAATTAATAAATGAATGAAAGATAATCATATTTAAAGATATGTATATATATATATATATATATATATATATATATATATATATATTTATATTTATATATATACATACATATTGATATAGTGAAATACTTTGGGCCATGAAATGCGATAACAACGATAAATAACAGATTTGTTTATCATTTCATTTTGTAAACAAGTACTTTATTTTGATAAATGTAATTTTGTATAAATTAACAAATAAATAAATAAAAGTTTATATCAAATGGATTTAAAAGGCACAACCCAAAATAAAATAAATATTCAATAAAACAATATATTATGGAACCAGTTAATAATAATAATAATAAGAAGGGTTTTCTGGAGCCATTTGTGCCCATTTGATACAAGCTGTTATGTGAAGATAATTGTTTGGATCATTGTGTACTTCTACCTTACACAAAGCTTTGTTTAAATATTAATAAAACACAGAAATCAAAGTAGGAGCACATTACTCTTCTAATTCCTCAATTATTCAGTCCAGTGTTTAGCGACACATGAGCGAGGAGCTATTTTGAGTAATTCACCTTTGTGGTTAACCATCATTTAACTTACACAAGAGCCGTTTAATGTACTCTGGTGACGCATTTTTAATGCAAAAAGGGCATGACTGACATGTTCCTGCAGCGCAAAATAAATGTTTCGTCTAAATCAATTAATAATTCTTCATCCAGCATGCTGTATTAGAGAGATGAACCAATGTTGTGGGAAAACAGCAGGCAGTTTAATGGCCAGGAGGTGTGAAAAGTATTAAGAAACTGAGGGACTGTATCAGTCTGGTGACCTGTGTTACGCTTCAGAAAGATGCATGCATATATATTTCTACATTTGGAAATGATTCTGGAGGACGGAGGGCTGCTGAGCTCCAGATACTCCACAAATGCGTCGGCGCTAATAAGCTGAAGAGCCCACAGCTGAAAAATATCGGCCAATAGGATATCCGGAGAGCGCTTGCATCACAGCCACAACCTAATGACACTATATAGATGACTAAACCTTGAATCAAGTGTGAATAAAGTGGTTTACAGAACAACGCATGCATTGTTGGCGTGATAAAAAGACAAGGGCTAATCGAGTTAAGCTAACAGATGAATAAACATGAAATCAAAAATGACACTATTTAGTTTCATAATGCATGTTCCTGATCATATTGTGCACATCTAGCAATGTATCTTATATTTTAACAACATAGCATTGATTTAGCTCCACTTTGGTACATATAACACCATCCAATCAATCAGTTCTCAAGTAAATGTCTTGTTTAATGGTCATTAAGATGGTTGCACTGGAAAACAAAGACTTGTGCAATTGCACTGGCATGCAAAATGTGACTCTCTTGCCACCCGCACGAGAGCGCAGCGCTCTTCTTAATTAGCTGCCAAGTGTGGATTTAGCTAAAGTGACTCTGGAAGAACGTAACTGACAGAATGGCTCTTGTTTGGCAGGAACGGGGGGTAGGGGGTTTGGAAACTAATGCATCCAACAGTGCATCAAAAATCAGAGTGGGCTACAGAGGCGGCAAAAAAAATGCTCTTCAGAATGTAAAACTTCTAATGTAGAATCACACGTTCATTGTGATAGCCCTCCTCAGCTACACAGCAAATAAAGAGCCACTCAACTTCACAATCAAGAGGGCCACATAAGAGAACTGTATGGTGTGTGTGTATACAGTATATATATTATAGAAATCTTTTTTCATACAGAATCTGTCCTGTTTAATTCAATTACTTTCTGAGCAAAAAGTAAAATAACATTTGGTATGATCACTTTTCACATCTTCATTTAGTTTCATTTGATTTACTAAAATAACTCAAACTAAAATAAAAACGAACAAAAAATTGCTGGTTTGACTCTTGAGCTCTCGTGATAAAGAGTTCGCTTTATTTTTGTTAGTTAGAATGATACTGAACTAGACGCTATATTAAAAGTAGACTGCCGTTTTTCACAATTCGTACTACTCAAGTCTAATTTTCATGCAACTTTTAGGAAAGAGTTCATTATAATGAGCACATTCATAACTAGGCATGACACAAGTCACAAAATAAAGCCGGATGAGACTGTTGGAGCACTATGGCATAATTAAACCTTTATTTAACTTTAAATCAACTGCGGTTCTTTTAAACTCTGTGAATAACTGATTGGTCATATTAAATACCTAATTCATCATTTCATGCTTTCAGAAAAACAAATCTGAAAAGAAACAAACTAATTGCTTGTGGAAAATTAATTTCCAAAATGGAGCAATTCTGACCTCAGGGTTATGGCACATTTATGAGCCCATCTCTGCTGATGACTGCCCTCTGTCTTTACACACTCGAGTCAATTATTCTGTGCGCATGAGTGTGTGTGTGTGTGTGTGCGCGTGTTTGATTGCGGAGGAAGGTTTAGGTCTGGGATTCACACAGTGAGAACATCAGGATCGCCATGTGAATTTGATTCTTGAGTTGACTGATATGGGAAACAGAAAGCGGAAGTGTGTGTCAACACTGAGTAAACTGATGTGATTGAATGGTGCAATAGTACTGGACACCTTGTGCTCTGCTAATGAAACACACATTATACCTCCCAGTCTGGCTCTCTATGAATGAATCACAATGAAATAACATACGGATACAGTAATAATTTAAAGGAATAGCGCACCCAAAATAAAACCTTGCTGAAATTGTACTCACTCTCAGGTCATCCAAGATGTTGATGAGTTTTCTCCATGGGAACAGATTTGGAGAAATGAAGCATTGCATCACTTGCTCAGCAATGGATCCTCTGCAGTGAATGGGTGCCGTCAGAATGGGAGCTGATAAAAACAGTAATCTACAAGTAATCCAAACCACTCCAGTCCATCAGTTAAAATCTTGTGAAGTGAAAAACTGTGTGTTTCCAAGAAAAACATTCATCATTAAGGCGTTTTAACTTGTTTAACTGTTCCTTCTGGCCAAAATATGATTCCATAATCCATAATAATGCTTCCTCCAGTGAAAAAGTCCATCTCCTGTTCTCCTCTCACATCAAAACCCACCATTATATTTGTTGAGAACTGTTTTAGACCGTTTTCACTATTAAACCGTGCTTGATCTGTGCATATTTCTCTCCTGAGTCAGCAAACCAGACGACTTTTTCCCTGGAGAGATCATTATTATGGAGTGGTGTGGATTATTTGTGATTCATTGTGATGTTTTTATCAACTGTTTGGACTCTCATTCTGACGGCACCCATTCACTGCAGAGCACCCATTGATGAGCAAGTGATCTACATTTCTCCAAATCTGTTCCCATGAAGAAACAAACTCATCCACATCTTGGATGGCCTGATGATGAGTAGATTTTTCTTTTTTGGGTGAAGTAAGATAAATATACAACAGCACATATTTCATGAACAACATTATTTCTCCTTTCTAATATTAGTCAAACATTCATGCGCCAAAACCAGTGAGAATGAATTTAATATAATCGTATTCTTCTAGTGTACATTAATATCTTTGTTATATATAACAATACTATATTATATTATACTATATTATATTACATTTATATAAATAAAATATCACATCACCAGACATTCACTGTTTTCAAGTACTGCTTCTTTAGATTAGAATCAGCACTTCATGTCAACTCTCTTTCTCTCTCCCTCACTATATCTGTCCCCTAGGGACCCCAAAAGACTCCGCCAATTACCTGAGCATGAATTATGGCGTGTCCTCAAGAGTGGGCATGAAAGAATGAAGGGAAATTGATGCCACCACTGCCCCAACCCATTATTTTTCTATTTTTATTTTGAAATGAAAATCCTTTTGAATGAATCATGTTCAGAATTTATATAATGCTATATATTGGTACTTGAGACCTTGTTCACCTGGATTAATTCAACGCATTTTTTCAGTAATGTCCAACATGATTCATCTGCTGGATTGGGAACTTTGCAATAAATTAACTGACATCTCAAAAGGGGCCAAGATATATTAAGGCATTAACAAAAGCATGAAATGGAAAATATTCAATAAAAATGGTTTTAAAATGGATTGGGACATGATTTGCATAGCAAGTACACAGAGGAAACTTGCTCACCATGGTCTGTTCATCTCGTTCTTTAAAAAAAATTATAAAGAAATATTGGTGATGTGAATCACATGCGTTCAGATGATTTCAGTCAGAACTTTCCAGACAAATTTATATTCCTCTTTTAGCACTAAAACAACGATATAAAAACAATGGATGCACATTTTGTGTGTACTTGATGTTTTGCTGCCAGGGGGAATCATGGGAAATGTAGATTGATTGCACAAGTCTGTCAGCTCGTCAACCAATTATCTATCGCTATTCTTCATCAAGAGGAAACAATATAGACTAAACATCAATTGCATCCTTGATTATAAATTTACATTTGTCTACAAATTGACTTTGCCACCTCAGACGTCCACCACATCTCCTCTCTAGAACCATTTATTTTTTATTTTTTTCATTTGTTTTTGTTCAGCATTAAGACAGAAGAGACGAACGCCTCGGGTAGAATGGTTAAATTTGTCTATCTTAGCTGTGGCATTATTAAACCGAATGAGACTGGCTGGCGTGGATTCACGACCGGCCTGCTCACAGAAGCTTTTCTCGTAGTGATTAGATTACTATTAATTTATGTTGGCCATGTGTGCAAGGTGCCATGAATTCTCTCATTTTTATGACAAAATGAAGCAAATAAAAGAATTTAATAAAACCAGTGGTGAACTACTGGCAAAGATTTATGAGCGTTTTCAAGTAAAACATTAAAATTAATGTTCTGGGTTCAATAAAAGTTAGGCTGTATCGACAGTACCTGTGAAATACCATCACTTACCACAGTGTTTAATTTAAACTCATCATTCATTTTGTAAAAATGAACAACTAACCAGCAAAAGACTACCCACAGACTGCCTTTAAGTGTGAAGCTGTTACCAGCGTTTTTTACAAACTCAGCAAATCTAAATTATTTCCTGTGACAATGAACATTGTTATATAGACCCCTTAATCGCCTACGTCCCTGTGACGTCACCGCTCTAGCTGGAGGCAAAACATAAGGCAGAACTCATAGCAGGTGCGCTAAAAGTTTGAGGTTTTGACTTTAAAATGTCTTTTTGTTGGGTTTTTGGCTGCCAGAATAGAAGGAACAGCACTTTTGTTTCAAAACTAAAGTTTTACCGGATCCCGGCAGACATTCCTTCACAGAAATCAAGAAGACAATTGTGGTTGAATGCAATATGGCGTACAGACTGGACGGAGATGATCATAAATAATGCTCGTGTTTGCAATGCACACTTCATATCAGGTAAAACAGTCTATGCAATTGAACTGGTGTGTTGGTTTTATCTAGTAAATCAGCAAGTTTCTGTTTTATAGGTGAAAAGTCGCCAACCTTCAGCGCACTAGCTAGTTTAAATGTTAAACAAACATACAGCGATAGATGTGTGTGCCATCCTTTGAATGGTCTCTTAAAATAATACACATTGCTAATCATAGTTAGCCCAGCGATAGGTTACATTAGAAAATAAGCCTTGACAAAATTGCCCATACCACCCAAAAGTAATTCATGGCCGTATGGCATACGGGTCAGGTAGCCTGCTTCCATCCGCGAGAGTTAATTAAAAAAAAAAAAAACTGTCACGGTCCCGCAGAGTCAGGGACTGTACATATTCGGACAGTTTCGAACCTTCTTCTGCATCCATGTTTAATAAATCCCTCCTAAAACGTGCTATCTTACGCTTGTCAACATTGCGTCCGCGCCACTTTTTGCCTCCAGCTAAGCCCCGCCCACCCGGAGACGTTGGAATGTTTACAAACTTTTAAGGGGTCTATATTTACTGTCATACACTATTAAATGCTGTTGACAGAACTTAAAAATTGTCAAACGTCAAGTTTTCCACACTGAGAGTAAAACTGCTCCCTGAGGTAAACGGGTAACAGCCAATCAGATTTAATTCTTAATATACAAACACATTGAGCGGGACTTTGGACCAATGAGGTTTTGCTATGGGCGGGGCTTCCTTGCCTGACGCCGCGAAAACAGAAACATGAGGGAGTAATGAAAGAAAGTCAAAATTCAGTTCTTAAGAAAAGGTTTCAAAGTCATTATGAAAAAGCTTATATTACTGTTCTAAGTTCGTGTGGGCAAGGAAGAGGACAAAGGATATTAAACAGAAAAATAACTTTTTACTCTTTCCGGTTTCGTTTCCGGCTTCGTGTCAGCAGTCCGTCTCTCTCTCGCTTGCTTCTGACTCTCCTGGTGTTTTATACTCTCTCCACGCCAATTACTAGAACCAGAAACAGGTGATGATAATTTTCGCCCAAACCACTCACTTACCGCTCGTCTCCTGATTCTCTCTCCCGCTGCAGACTTCGCTGAACCACGCCCCCCCTGCCACATACCCCCACCGCCCGACTCAGGCCGGGGAGCCATCCCATTTCTGGAGAGGAAGTCGGCCACCGCCATCTGAACACCCAGCCTGTGGATCACCTTGAACTTAAAAGGCTGAAGAGCTAGATACCAACGAGTGATCCGCGCGTTGGTATCCTTCATGCGGTGGAGCCACTGCAGCGGAGCGTAGTCCGAACAGAGGGTGAACTCCCGTCCCAGGAGATAATAGCGGAAGGTGAGGACGGCCCTTCTGATGGCAAGGCACTCTTTTTCGATGGTGCTGTACTTAGCCTCTCTCTTCGAGAGCTTCCGGCTAATGTACAGCACCGGCCGTTCCTCTCCCTCTATCTCCTGGGACAGGACTGCCCCCAGCCCCCTGTCCGACGCGTCTGTCTGCAACAGAAAAGGGAGAGAAAAATCAGGAGAGTGTAACAACGGCCCGCCACACAGGGCAGCCTTGACCTTAGTAAAGGCCTGCTGACACGGCTCCGTCCACTGGACCGTATCTGGCACCTCCTTTTTAGTGAGGTCAGTCAAAGGGCTGGTGAGGTCCGAATAATTAGGAATAAACCGTCTATAATATCCCGCCAGCCCCAAGAACTGCCTCACCTCCTTTTTGGTCTTGGGACGTGGGCAGGTCGCAATAGCGGCTGTCTTATCAATTTGGGGACGCACCTGCCCATGCCCCAAGTGGAAGCCCAGATACCGTACTTCCACCCGCCCAATCGCACACTTCTTTGGGTTGGCCGTGAGCCCCGCTCCCCTCAGCGACCTCAGGACCGCCCTCAGATGCTGCATATGCCGCTGCCAATCATTACTAAATATAATGATATCATCTAGGTAGGCAGCTGCATACGCAGCATGGGGCCGTAGGATCCTGTCCATGAGGCGCTGAAAGGTAGCTGGAGCCCCGAACAAGCCAAACGGAAGGGTAACAAATTGGTGTAATCCAAATGGCGTTGTGAAAGCTGTCTTTTCTCTGGACAATGGAGACAAGGGGATCTGCCAATAGCCCTTTGTTAAGTCCAATGTCGAATAAAAGCGAGCCGTGCCTAGCCGATCAAGCAACTCGTTAACCCGCGGCATTGGATACGGGTCGAATTTCGACACAGCATTCACCTTGCGGTAATCTACACAGAAACGGACTGAGCCGTCCGTTTTTGGAACTAAAACTATCGGGCTCGCCCAGTTACTATTAGATTCTTCTATTACCCCCATGTCAAGCATAGCGCCTAATTCAGCCTGAAATACTTTTTTCTTGTGCTCAGGTAAACGATACGGCCGGCTGCGAACTACCACGCCCGGCTCGGTCTCGATATGGTGCTGAATCAGGTTAGTACGGCCCGGTAGGGAAGAGAAGACGTCGGCAAACTCTGCCTGCAATTTCGTTAAATCAGTGAGTTGGGACGGCGAGAGGTGATCTCCACCTGGAGCCAGGGCGAGGGATTGTGGTTTGATAATCGCCTCTGGCCCGAGATCATCCTCTCCACCAATCACCGTTGCCAACATCACTGATTCCGCCTCATTCCATTTTTTAAGGAGATTGAGGTGGTCGATCTGACGGGACCCATTCCTATCGGACCGTATTACCTCATAATCGAGATCTCCGACCTGTCGTGCGACCTCGAACGGTCCCTGCCACTTAGCCATTAATTTGGAGCTCGACGTTGTGAGTAATACAAGTACTTTCTCTCCCGGTGCAAATTTGCGTAACCTAGTTCCCCTGTTATACAGCTGACTCTGGCGGTCCTGGGCTTGTAACAAATTCTCCATTGATAGCCGCCCCAATGTGTGGAGTTTTGTTCTCAAGTCCAGCACATACTGAATTTCGTTTTTGCCCTGAGATGGTCCCTCCTCCCACGTTTCTCTCAGTACGTCGAGCACCCCCGGGGCTGGCGTCCATAGAGAAGCTCGAAGGGGGAAAACCCCATGGAGGCTTGCGGGACCTCTCGCACAGCGAATAACAAGGGCTCTAGCCACCTATCCCAATTTTTGGCGTCTTCGTGAACGAACTTACGGATCATGGATTTAAGCGTGCGATTAAATCGTTCGACCAGGCCGTCGGTTTGTGGGTGATAGACGCTAGTTCGAATCGACTTAATGCCCAATAATCCGTACAGTTCGCGTAGCATACGTGACATAAACGCCGTGCCCTGATCGGTGAGGATTTCTTTTGGAATCCCCACCCGGGAGATAAGACGAAACAGGGCATCCGCAACACTTTTAGCGGAAATGTTGCGGAGGGCCACCGCTTCAGGATATCGTGTTGCATAATCAACTATGACTAGGGCAAAGCGATGTCCTCGTGCCGATCGCTCTAATGGCCCGATGAGGTCCATACCAATTCTCTCGAAGGGGACCTGCATTAAGGGAAGAGGGCGCAAAGGCGCTTTTGGGGCGGCCGGTGGGTTTACCAACTGACATTCCGGACAAGACGCGCACCACCTGCGCACGTTGTCATGAATGCCCGGCCAAAAGAAACGGGCCATGAGGCGATTTAGTGTTGCTGCCTGTCCCATAGGATTAGAATGAGCCGCGTGGAAAAGCATTTCCCTGCGGCCCTTTGGAATTAACAATTGGGTTGTATTCAATTTTGTCCGAGCGTCTTGGGTCACTCGATACAACCGGTCTTTTAAAATGGCGAAATATGGATAGGAGAGCAGGAGGGCAGGTTGGAGGGACTGGCCATCGATAGCACGGACCTGTTGAAACGCATGTTTTAGGGTCTCATCCTGAGACTGCTCCAGAGGAAAGTCATCACGCTCGGAGAGAATCAGTCTCCCGATTTCGTTCGGTTCCCCTGAAGCAGAACCCAGCGGTCCTGGATCAGTTTCCCCCACCTGTACCCGCGCGGTCTCCTTCCGCGCCTTATTTCCCCAAGAGGCATCCGCACACAACGACCCCAATAAAACCGTAAACGCTGGCCAATTCGTTCCCAAGATTATTGGATGCCGGAGGTGGGGACTAACCGCCACCTCCACACTATGCTTTTGTCCCCGGAATTGAATTATAATTGGGACAACCGGATACTCCACCACATCCCCGTGTACGCACCGCACCTTAACCACGCGACTTGTATCCAATGTCCCCGGTTGAATCAGGCTTTGATGGATTGAGGTTTGGTTACATTCTGAATCCACCAAGGCCGGATATGTACCCCCCTTGATACTCACAGGTATTTGGTACTCGCCAGCCTGACCGGGGGTGACCTGTGGGATGTCCAGGACCCGGATCATCGTCCCCACCTCCATCACTGGACACCGGTCCACGAAATGCTCCGGGTCCCCGCAACGCCAACAGGCCAGCCCAGACCTACCCGCCGCCCCAGTGGCAGGGAGTGGATTGGAGAATTGGCGCGGAGAGAGCGGAGAAACGGAAGCACTGTCCCCTCCGGCAGGCACAAGCCCCTCCCCCGGGGCGGGGCACGAAGAAGGCCGGGTGGACGGGACCTAGGGAGAGGGACAGGGCGAGAGAGAGAGGGGGGAGAGAGAGAAGGAGAGAGAGAATTAGTAGCTGGGGGTGCGCCGACCCCTGGGCACGCCACCATGTGGTCCTCCGCCAGATGGATGGCCGAGTCCAGCGACGTGGGGCGGTGGCACTGGACCCACTCGGCCGTCTTTTTCAAACAGTTCCAGGAAGGCCTCCGGATCGTCCTGGGCCCCCATCTTGTGCAGTGGCAGATGGAAGGGGGCGGCGGGCGGCCCGGCGGCCTCGGCGCGAACTTCCCGATCAATCCAGCTCCGGAACCTCTCGCGGTCCTCCTGCTGGGCCTGAACGATGGCCTGGAATCGTCTTTCCTGATCGTTCCTCAGGTCCAGCAGGGCCTGGTGTTGTTCGCGGTGCAGGGCCGCGAGGGAAGCAATAACGTCCGCAAGTGGCGTGGAGGACGGGCTTTGCATGGCGGCGGCGGCGGCGGTCCTACTTCCTTCCCAGGTTTCGGCACCAGTGTTGTAAGTTCGTGTGGGCAAGGAAGAGGACAAAGGGGTCGGCAGGACTGCTGACGTATTTATTAAACAGAAAAATAACTTAAACTTTGCAAACACCAAATGGTGACTTCTATTCTGGCACGTTGTCCCAGCACTTCCGATTTACTCTTTCCGGTTTCGTTTCCGGCTTCGCATCAGCAGTCCGTCTCTCTCTCGCTTGCTTCCGACTCTCCTGGCGTTTTATACTCTCTCCACGCCAATTACTAGAACCAGAAACAGGTGATGATAATTTTCGCCCAAACCACTCACTTACCGCTCGTCTCCTGATTCTCTCTCCTGCTGCAGACTTCGCTAAACCACGCCCCCCCTGCCACAATTACTAACAGATGACAGATTCCGAAAAGAGACGGTTTGAGCATCAACTGCTCGGACCGATTCAGTCCAATTTGTGATTGAATCATTTAGTTTGGTTTGTAAATGAATCGTATAGAGCATTTTGTGAACCTGATTCAGTTAAAAGATGCTATTCAAACGAGTCTGTCGCTTGTTCCAGACATGTATATATATATATATATATATATATATATATATATATATATATATTTGGAAAATATTATGAATTATGCATCTGCCATTAAAATAAATGGGAATACTAACGGATAGATCTCCAGGTACAGACCTTCATGGATGAAGTGCATCTAGACGTTCTCCAATATTTTTCATATTAGAAAGCATGTCAGGGGCTCTTTCCAAATCACTGGAAGAAACTACAGCATAATTTAATTCAGTAGCATCTAATGGCCTCATTAAAACTAAAACACTTATTTTCCACTGCTTGTGTTCCCTCGGTGATCCAATGTTTACCTCAATTTCCAATTTGTTCTGTTTTAATATTGACAAGCACACACGCACACAAAATGCACGTAGGTTCTAAGAGAAACATGAATTCTCCGTCTGGCAGGTCTTCAAATTCTGCAGCAACTTTCCTCTTAGCAAAACAGCCACAAGGGAACAGGGCAACAGATGCAAAGAGGAAACCGTCTGAAACACTGTCTACAGATTCCCAGCGGACCCTGTGTGAACGGACTACCGGAGGAGCCTGCTTTTACTCCATGCTGATTTGCTCACCGCAGGAACTACTTACTTTTTAAGTGTCTCATGACATTTGTGGCCTTCCTCATCCTAACCACAACATCATCATAACAACATGAAGCTATCTGACCTTTAGGCCATTTTCAGTTCATGTGACAAAATTTATGAACATTCTCCAGGGACTAAAAACTCAAGGTTAAATTCTATTTTTACATCTCAACTCGCAAGCTTTCCTGAGTTCAAAGTGACAGCTAGCGTCTTTGCGATGACCTGGTTGTTGAATGAATGTAAAACATCGACAACAGAGGCAATTGGGATGTTACAGGTCTGTTTAGATACCACTGATTGGGAATCCATGCGTGCTTCTTGTGACTCTATAGACTCATATACAGACACTGTGTGTTCATATATTTCATTCTGTGAGCAAGCTTGTATTCCCACCAAAACTGTGGTGAAATATAACAACAACAAACCCTGGTTCACAAAATCCCTCAGGCTGCTCAGGGAAACCAAAGAACAGGCTTAAAGGGAAGGAAATGGAGATGAATACAGGCTGGCCAGACAAAAGTTAAATTTAGCCATTAGGAAAGCAAAAAGTGCCTACAAAGTGAATATGGAGGAACAATTTGGCATTAATGACTCCTCTTCAGCTTGAAGGTCACTGAAGAACTTGACAGGCAATAAAAATTAAAAACAACAAGTCACTCCATCTGCTAAACTGGCCAATGAATTCAATGTTTTTTACACAAATTTGAGAAATCTCCATGCCCTCATCCTTTCCCTCCCGTGGTGTCACACTTAAAGAGGGGGAGAACATTGGCCCTCAAGACCAAGTCACCTCTGATATTGACATTGAAATTGAGGAGAAGGATGTGTATCGGCTATTTAGCCGACAAAATGTAAGGAAAGCGAGTGGCCCTGATGGGATTTCACCTGCCACCCTGAAGTACTGCGCTAGTCAGCTAGCTCCAGTTTTTACGGACATTTTTAATCAATCAATTGTTTTATGAAGGCTTCCGAGTTGTTTTAAGTCATCAACCATTATTCCAGTGCCGAAGAAAAACAAATCTGTGGACCTAAACGACTACAGAGACCGGTGGCCCTTACATCAGTGGTCATGAAATGTCTGGAGCGGTTGGTTCTGTCACATCTTAAACCTATCACAGCTCCTTATCTTGATCAACTACAGTTTGCTTACAGGGCAAACCGCTTGGTAGATGATGCGGTCAATTTAGGACTGCATTATGCTCTGGACCATCTTGACTATCCTGGCTCCTATGTAAGGATGTTGTTTGTAGATTTCATTGCAGCCTTTAACACCATTCTACCCAAGCGACTGTGGGAGAAGCTGTCAATGATGGGAGTGGGACCCTCTATCTGCCGCTGGATTATGGATTTTCTTAGTGACAGACAACAGTATGTGCGGCTTGGCCAGCACATGTCTGATCCTCAGACTACTAACATTGGAGCACCTCAGGGGTGCGTGCTGTCACCATTTCTCTACTCACTGTATACCAATGATTGCACTTCCAATGATGGTTCCATCAAGCTGATTAAATTTGCAGACAGTACTACATTAGTCGGCCTTATTAAGGGAAACGACGAGTCTGCTTACAGGCAGGAAGTGTCTAAATTGGTTGCGTGGTATAATGAGAACAACTTGGAGCTTAATCAGCAAAAGACTGTGGAAATGGTGATAGATTTTCACAGAACACCCGCCTCCCTTCCTCCTCTAACTATCAAGAGCTCTGTTGTGAAGAGGGTGGAGCCAATTAAATTTTTAGGCACTGTTATCACAAATGACTTGAAATGGGAGGAAAACAGTTCCTCCATTCTTAAGAGAGCTCATAGTGGAATGTTTTTTTGAGACAGTTAAATAAACTAAACGTTTCCAGCTCTGTTCGGTCTAGATTTTACAGAGCCACTGTGGAAAGCCTTCTTTTAGCATCCATTACTGTTTGGTTTGCATCTGCATCAGCCCAGGCGAAGGTCAGACTACAGCGTATTGTGCGCACAGCAGAGAGGCTGACTGGACAGAGGCAGCTGTCACTTAACGACCTATATGAGGCCAGAGTCAGGAAGAGGGCGGCTAAAATTGCTGCTGATCAGTCCCATCCAGCAAGTGACATTTTTAGGCTGCTTCCTTCAGGAAGAAGGTACAGAGCAGTGAGGACAAGGACCTCATGCCATCTTAATAGTTTTTTTCCAAGAGCCATTTCCCTTATGAATAGCTGATCCAGCACTATTTTTGGACTATTTTATTATTTGATTTGATTGTTTTAGGCATGTTTTTTGCAGCTATACGCATATATGTTTGTGTGTTGAGTTTGTGTGTTACTGATGGCCATATCAAATTCCTGTGTATCTGCTGATGCATTTGGCGAATAAAGTGATTCTTATCTTATCTTATCTTATCCCCAGAGGAAACTTTTACTACTCAGATGTTGGTCTTTTTTTTACAGCTCAGGTGATCTAATAGAGCTCTCGGTACATTTCATTTTAAGTATCATGACGTAAATGAAAAAGTCCAATGTAAAATTTAAAAAAAGGAAGAAATAAAAATAGATAGGCTATACAAAATACTGAACACATGTATCGCACATAGAACCTGTCCAACCTGGTTTCATGAGAACTTGTAATAATTTGTACGAAATGGCAAAACCTAAAAATGGCAAAAAAACCTAAGACCCGAACCAAAACCTAAGCATTAAGCCTAACCTGTAAATCTACCCATGATTGTTGTAGGGATAAAAAAAAAGTATTAAAGTTGTACAATATATTATGGTTTCGCAAGCTTTTACAAATTTTGAGATTTTACGAATTGTCATTGAATGTAATCATGTGTCTTAAATGCTCCCAGATTTGCATAATTCCTTAAGTGAATCTTTAACTAAAACTATGCAGACTGCAAGTAAATTCCTGATTGTCCAACTGTTCATGAAAAATCATAATTTGTATGAGAAGGCTAAATCTGAAGTAAACTTACGACTTGGGTCATGAAAAAATGTAAGACCCAAACATAAACATCAAGCCCAACCCTTAAGCTACCAATAGCCACGTTTCCACTGTCGGGCCAAAAGCGGGCGTGCTAGTGCGTGCCAGGGCCAGTCGTGTTTCCACTGTTACTTCCGGTGCTTGATCGTGCCTCGTCGGTGCTTCCCCAGGGCCAACGGCCCGGGTTTTTTGGCCCGACGAAAACCTTGGGCCTAAGCAGGCCAGCCGGGGCTAGAGGAGTGGTTACATTTAAATTTAGTCATTTAGTGGGAAGATCATTCCACCAGCCAGGAATGGTGAACGAGAGTGTTCTGGAAAGTGATTTTGAGCCTCTCTGTGATGGTACCACGAGGCGTCGCTCGCTAGCGGATCTCAAGACTTCTGGAGGGGATCTAGATTCGTCATAGTGAGTGGAAGTAGAGGGGTGCTGAGCTTGGGGCTGTTCTATGTGGAAGCATCAATGTCTTGAACTTGATGTGAGCCACAACCAGTAGCCAGTGCAAGGAGATAAAGAGAGGTGTAACATGAGAGATAAAATATGTTACTAAATAAATACACAATTGATAGAGAATAAGAAGCTGACGTCTGATTTCCCCAGCGGTCATATTTCCCATGTTTACTGTGGTAACGTTAATGGCTAGCATGCATAGTCTTTTGCATTGCTTATAAATATTTCTGCCTTGTATGGTGACTATAATCTACATCGGATCAAGTTATTACAAACACTCCTGCTGACTGAAAGTGAGTTTTGAGCTCAACTTATTTTAAAAAGTCTTTATTCTGGTGTTAAAGCTGTAAGCTTCATGAAATGGTCCGTGGCGCTGACGATCTCCAGACGTGGAGAAACTCCGCCTTTGTTCATAACCACCTTTGATGACCAGCTGACCTTCATAGTCCACATTGCAAAGACTTTTGAGCTTGCAGGTTTCCATTGCACAACATCAGAAAGATCAGGCCCTTTCTAACGGAGCATGCCCTTTCGAACATCTCTTTCAAACATCTAACATGGGCTCTTTTGGGCGCATTGAATACCAGTCATTCCACTGCATTCTGAATAATTTGTAGAGGTTTGATTGTGCTTGATGGAAGTCCAGCCAGAAGACCATTGCAGTAGTCCAGTCTAGAAATGACAAGGGCCTGGACAAGAAGTTGTGTAGCATGCTCTTTTAGAAAGGGCCTGATCTTTCTGATGTTCATATTTCTATGTGACTAATTTTCAATCCTGATAAATTAATTCATTGTGATCAGTGTATCTCTTATTATAGTAAAACATTGATGCTTTTGGGTTTTTGGGTGAAAAACATTCAAAAGTCATATGAATTACATGGTTTTGCAAATTCGTAGAAATTATGACATTTTAGGAAATGTCATGGAATTGTCCATTGCTCACTATATAACATCATTGGAGTCTAAAAGAAACATTTGAAATGTTCTTTTTCAAATGGTGTCACTCTCAAACTTTGCGCACTGAATTGAAATAATGGACCCTATCAGCATTCATCTCATGTCGTTTGTGTCCCCGCTGACTAATTTTATAAACTGCCTTCTGCAATTAAACACTCGAAGCGCTGCATTTCTTCTGTTTGTTTTTCTCAAATGCACTGTGAGACTGCTTCACTGTGCTTAACACACACACACACACACGCTGACTCTCTGGTACACAGCTGCATTTCAGTGGATTTAAGTGTATTGCTCATTTGACAAACACAATTTGATTTCCCACAGGGTGGATTGCGAGCAAAAAGTAGGGTCCAGGATGGGGCAAACAAATTCCTCTTTTCCGTTCCCTCCCATTTCCCATCGCTCTCTTTAATAATAAGATGTTTGCTTCTTTGTTTGTCTGCTGTAAAAAAAAAAAACACAAGAGAGAAACTGTCAACAACATTGCATGAAAAAAAGCCGCGGGGTATCTTTTGAAAGTGCTCAGCCTCTGTTTAACTTGACCTTTGAAGCTTCTCAAGTTTCATATTTAAAGTGACAAAAAACTCAGATCTGTTATACCTACGCATGCGGATAGCTGCGAGCCAAATCTCAAATCTGGAGCCCAAGTGTTTTGGCTGTTGGTTCTGTCATTCAGTGCAGTCATCTGCTGCGGTGAGGTACAAATAAAGTTTATCATGCAGTGCAACATATGCTAGCTCTCAAAAGCCATGATGTGACGCTCATTTTCTCAGTCATTTTGTCTAGCCTGCCTCCTGTTTAAGCTTGGATTATTGTCCTGGGAGGCCCCGGGAACAATTCTTTGAAGGCTCCCAGTTGCTTTTAGAATTCCACATAGACTTCCATTTCTAAAGTTCATTATTTTAGATGAGATGGTTGTCACACACAATGGTAATCAGATGCTGTCAATAGAGATTACAGAGAACATTCCTTTAATTAAGTAAGCTCATTTCAACCCCAGAATTCAAACTAAAGGCAGATTTATTTAAACATACATTAAATAATTAATTCATCACTCACAGGTATGTAAAATATGTGTACAAAGTCTAATATTTCTATGCATTTCATTTCTCGAACTAACCATCATATGTATATATATATATATATTTATTTATTTATTTATATATATATATATATATATATATATATATATAAATACAACAAGAATGATAATAATATCAATAATATTATTTTTGTTATTTTAATTTTGATGATTTGAAATGTAATTATGATTATTAACTTAAATTCAAATACTAATACATTTTATTATTATGATACTTAATGCTTATGTAATAATAACAAATTAAAGAAATTAGCGTACAATATATGGACTTACTACTTTCATTATTATACTTTTTAATGTATATTTTAAAGTCATATTTAATGTATATATTTTTAAGTTCATATAATAGTTATTGCAACAATATTTAATTGCAATTTAATAACAATATATTAAATAATAATTATTATTATTGAATTCTTTCTTTCCTTTTTTATTGTCTTTTTACTTTATTCTTTCTTTAATTTTTTTATTTTGGGATTTTACTAAGGCGTAACATTTATTTTTATTTATTTTCAGATTTTTGTTCAGATTTATAATGTTGTTTTTTTAATTGTATAATGTGTTATTATTATAATTGTGTAAAGGTATTTTAAAATAAAACAGCAACAACAATAATAACAATAGTTGTTGCTGTTCTATAAAATAGTACAATATATTATTATGACAATAATTGTACAAAGGTATCTATAAGATTGTATTAATAATCATTATTATTATTTAATGTTGATATTGTAATTTTTTTTTCTAAACATTAAATTATAAGAATTATTGTGATTCTTTTTTCATAAACACCAAGGAAATTAGCATAAAACATGTAGACTGTTATTTGTCAACACAAAAGTAATAAGAACCAATCATTTCAACTGTTTTGTCCAGAATTATTGGGGTCTGTTCATTGAAGAGTGGCATGAAGCATAAACCTTCCCTGATAATAATAACTATTATTATTACAATTGTTAAATAATATTAAAATATTACTTGTTTGTCTGATTGATTTTATTCACAGCCCTGTCTTTGTCAAACTAGCAATTGAAAATCCTCTCAGCCCTCACCTGCGCTGATGTAATTAACTATCAAGTTTTTCTCTCTCTCTCTCAAAGTTGACCAAAACACCCTCCTTCACACTTTTAAGTGCAGCTCATCAACACAACCCCCTGCACTCCCACTGACCGTCCCTGTCCATCAGCATCTCTCTGCTCTCCCACACACTCTTCAGGACGGCCCGCAGGATCACACACCCTCCAGCTCATATCAGGTCATATATCTCAAGCGCTGTGGTGCTGCCATATCTTTAAAGTTCCCATTTAATGCTTTTATGTCAGTTCGTAAAAGGTTCGGCACCGGCGCTACAGGTTCGTGTAATAAAAACCTTATTTTAAATTTCGTAATTATCACCCCGCTGTCTTGACGATTTAATGATGATTATAAATGAGACTTAATTATCTCGATCCATCGTAATTATGAAGGTCTCTGTACACTCTCTCCAGCATATAAATGTATCGCTGCCACTAGGGATCTTCACCGCGGGCGCGGTTTTACGCTATTTGTTAAATGCTATTCCTGAATTTGCTCTCAGGGGGGAAAAAATTAAATGCGTAAATCACATGCAGAGCAAATAGGCACACAATCGACCGGGTTTCTGGGGTGAACGGTCAACTGAGACATTCAAGTCAAACTGAACTGAGATACGGGCAAAATAATTGAAACTGACGAGATAATCGCCCGCAGATAATCGCAACTTTTCTCATTTGTTCATTAAATGTGAGAAAGTCGAAGAGATTGAGCAATTCCATGCGATTATCAAAGGCTTAGGAAAGGTACAAAATAAGAGAGTTAGAGGAATATTATCAGATTAACGCGTGATTGGTCAGTTTGCATGTCACTCAAAGTCTTTTCTAGAATAATCTACGCTGTTAGTTGATGCTGTCAGTCAGGAATCCGTCTATAGCTACGTAAAATTTCTGTTTTAATACTTTCAAAACTGTGTATTTTGATATTTATCCCAGGCAGTGCTTTGTTTCCATTGTAAACGCATTGCTGTAAACACAATTTTTGATTTGTGAAGACACATTCAGCTCTTTCAGAGTCTGATCCCGTAAGTGGAGCTTTGCTTTTCATTAGAAAAATTCTCCAGTTGCCTTTCCAGAATGATTACAGACAGACAAAAAAAAGAAAAAAGTCTCTGCACTTTTTATTATTTATATTTTTTGAGTGGTTTTTTTTTCTCTTTTTATGTGCTTACACCATTTTTTTTCTCAGACCTCAATGGTTGAACACGTTGAAAGCACAAACTGAAAACCAATATATCTAAGTGAGCCATACATAGGTTTTTGAGCTATGGCAATAACGCACAGTGACAGGTAGTTTTGTAGATGTCATTCAAGACCGACTGGACACCCACTCTTTCTCTCTACAACTGGATCTGGGGACACCACACGCATCCCAAAGAGGAAAAAAAAACACCTGACCTCATCTTGACCTGGAGAAACTCTGTTGTCAGTCATTCGATATCCTGCTGAATATTGCACTTTATTTTGTTGTGCAAATCTGCCAGCCTGTTTGACACAGTTTATCAGTTGCAGGCTGACACTATCCCTTGTTGTGATACTAAAGATCCATCCATTATGTCTATGGTGACAGATATAAAGTACATCAGAAGCCGGAGAAATCTGTTGTGACACCGGTCTGTCAGTTTCCAGTCAGACGAGCTCAACGTCGTTTTGCTTAATGGTCCACAGCCAGATTTTAAATGAACCGTTACTGGCAAGGATAAAAAAAATACAATAAATCCACCAAACAATATCAACACCTTCACAATTAATTACGCAATATGTCAGGGAAAATAAACGGGCCCTGCGAGAAAACACATCGACATGCACGTTGCAGCAACAGTTTTGCAGCACATTATGAAGCTCGTTTGTAGTGCTTTGACATTTAAAAAAATAATAATTCACATTTTAATCAGCATCCAGCATGGTTTGTGTTGCAATGTCTTTGAATATGTCCCCCCACGTTGGCGGATGGCTAATTACCAGAATTACGAAACTACACCAACTCACTGTATATCAAGAGCGACACAACAATACACTTCAGAAATGGACGAATCTGAATAGTGCTCTAATTGCATAATCATGCATTGTCGCGATTGTACAAAGCATGTAAGAGTCCATTTTTTCCTCTTCAGACACGTTGGCTTACTGTACACAAGTACTTCCTATAAACCCCAGGTGATGAATTGCACTGGCTAAAAGAAAAAGCAACCCATTCACACCCCTCTCCTGTTATCTCTCCGGCAGAGGATCTTCTTGAAGGATCTTCGGAAGTCGTTATTGAAGATGGTGTATATAATGGGATTGAGGGAGCTGTTGCAGTAGCCGAACCAGAAGAAGAACTTGAAGAGAGTTTCCGGCACACAACTTTTGCAGAATGCGGTCAGCGTGTAAGTGAAGAAGAACGGGAACCAGCAGACGACGAACACGCCTATGACCACTGCCAGGACAAACGTGAAGCGCTTCTCCCGGTTTTGACGACCCTTCCACCTGCTGGTCTTGGTGGTCTGAAGGACCTCGCTCTTGTCGCCGTCCCCCGGTTTGATTTGGCTCAGCTTGGTCTTTCCTTTGGAGCTCTTCTTCTTGAGGGAGCAGGGGTTGGAGACCTTGTGGTCCGAGGAGGACGATTCCTCCATGTCCACGCCGTTTATCTCACCCTTGATGTCCGGTTTAGGGTTGGGATTCCCGTTGAGCTTCTCATGGGGATCGTTCTCCTTCTTGCCAGCTTCCTTTTTCCTCCGGTCCCCAGGGGGCGCTCTGGTCCTCTTCTTGGCGATCTGGTAGATTCGGATGTACACGAGGACCATGATGATGCAGGGCAAGAAAAATGAGCCGATGGAAGAGGAGACAATGTACCATTTTTCTTCGTTGATTTTGCAGGTGTTCCCCTCTTCCTTCTTCATGGTAATCAGAGGCGGGAAGGAGATCACGGCGGCGATGATCCAGACTATAAAAATAATGCGCTTGATTCGTTGCGGCGTGCGCTTGAGATTATACTCAATGGCTTGCGTGATCGACCAGTACCTGTCCAGACTGATGGCGCACAGGTGAGTGATCGAGGCCGTGCAGAAAAGAACGTCCAAAGCCAGGTAGATTTCACACCAAACCTGTCCGAAGACCCAGCATCCCATCAGCTCATTCGCCAACGAGAACGGCATCACCAGAGTGGCCACCAATATATCAGCGGAGGCCAGCGACACCAAGAACAGGTTCTGGGGAGCCCGGAGAGCCCGGCTCGTGAACACGGCGATGATCACCAGCACATTGCCAAAGACTATGAGGAGGATGAGGAGCCCCACCAGGACGCTCATAGGAAGGGCCACTAGCAGGGTGTATGGCGTATCTGTCCCATTGGTCGAATTGTCACACCTCATTGCTGAGAATACCAAGCTCTTCCTCTCACAACTGAAATTATGTTTTTGGTTGATGACACGTCATTTTTTCCATATAATTGAAGACAAAAGTGACTTTTTTGGTCATTTTGTCATCTAAAAAAAAAGAAGAAAAACAATTTAAATTTCAATAATAATTATATATATATATATATATATAGAAACAAAGGTAAGTAATAATATCACAAATATAATCGATTTAATTCTCACACTTTGTTCAAAAATACCACAACTCGCAGCAAAAAGTACGACAGGAATGGACCTTACCTTAATGAAAAAAGCCTGATACGAAGCACCAACTTATGAAGCCAAGGAATCTTTCCTCAGACTGTAACTAAGTCGCCCAGCATGAGAAAAACGGCGTGATTAATTTCTCGCATCTCGTCGGTGGAGCATGTGAAGACGGCGCTTCATCACCAGCTCTCAAATCAGCTGTGCGCGCACGGAGCTAATCGAGGCGCGAGCACGCGTGCCTGCTGTGCGCGCGCTGCGTGTGTGCGCGGGAGAGACGGGCGTCTGGCAGAGTGTGAGTGCGCGCGCGTTCTAAACGACCTCCCTCGCAAGCCCCGCCCTCTTTCCTCCGAATCCACGTTGTTTAGCAGCCACCAAGAGAGGCGCGGCGGGAAAAGCGTGTCCAGAAACCACTGAAAACACCTTTTAAACGCGCCTGACTGGTTTAAATCAGTTAAACTATTTGTTGTAGTGTTTGCCTGAACAAGAGATAATAAACTATTTATCACTGACAAATTATCATGGATTTATCGGTCTAAAAATAAATACACACTTGTTTTTACACAGTTACAACTTAATAATCTATGGCTGAAAACCAACCTTTTTAAAATTCCATCACATTTCCATGACCGTGGGATCCCTAATAATATCTGAAAACTTTACTAGAAAATAGTTTTTAAAGGATGAGGAGAAGTAATGAATGAGAAAGATGTAAACAATGCAGCTGGAGCGAGGAAACAGTGACACCTTCCGGCAACACAAGCACGCTGTATTCACACTGTATGTATTTAGCCGGAAACTCTGGCCGCTGAGATGCACTTTACTGCAGATTTAAGCTTTAATCCCGAGCAGAAGTACCTGGCTGTAGCTTTATTAGGCAGATGCATATATGAAAATAAAACACCTAACCCTAAAAAAATTATAACAAAAGGTTTCTCAGCTGTTTTTTGTAATATTAGGTATCCTTAATAACATACTAAAAGTTTACCAAAGTTTGACCACTAGAAAGGTGTAATATTCAAGATGGTGTCCAAGATGGGCAGGGAGCCCTTAAAATATCCTAAATCCTTCATTTTTTGACTATTTGAGTATCCTAATCAGTACCAGTTTTTTTTTTTTTTTTTGCTAAAACACAGACTTTACATTCAATGTAAAAGTTATTTTACCCCAAAGTAACTTAAATTGGAGTTGTATAACTTTGATCATAACTTTTTATTATAAACAACCCTTTATTAGCCCAAACAGCGGCCTGTGTGTGAAACCTCTAAAATGGTCACTCATTTCAATTTTAATAAGGTAATACATATGTAATGCATCCTCTATAGATGTTTTGAGTATAAAGGTGGCATTATACGAAACCCAACAAAACTAAATTCACAATTTTCAGTAACTCAGAAGATGGTAGAAGTAGAAGAGAATACTGACATTTGATATTGCTTGACTCATTGTAATGTTGTTGGCAGCACAGTGTATATTATTTTGCTCAAACAAAATTCATCCTTGACTACTTAAAAAAAATAAAGTTCTTTATTTTTTTGTAATTTAATTCAGAAAAGTACTTTTGTATATTCTAGACTCATTGCACACAAACAGAAATATTTCAAGTTTTTTGTTTTAATTCTGTTTGTTACGACTTACAGCTTAGGAAAATAAAAAAATCAGTATCTCAAAAAATTTGAATATTTAATTTTGAGCTTGATTAGTTTTATTAATTATGAATATAAATACTGGGTACCTCCTGGGCTAGTTCAGAACATGCAACCACAATTATGGGTAGGACTACTGACTTGACAGTTGTGCAGAAGACAATGATCAACACCCTCCACAAGGAGGTGAAGCCACAGAAGGTCATTGCTGAAAGGGCTGGGTGTTCACAGAGTGCTGTATCAAAATATATTTATAGAAAGTTGACTGGAAGGAAAAAGTGTGGTAGGAAATAAAAGGAACAGCTAGGGGAGGCCACTGGGAAAGCTTCAGGAAACAACTGGCAGAGTACTTGGCAACAGAGGGGGCAGCAAAACCAGGCTGATGGAGAAGACCACACAAGGCACCAAAGAGCAGAGCTCAAACACTTGTTGACCACTGACTCTGAAACAGACCAGGTGCCAGGTAGGTAGAACCAGTGCAGGACACACGGGGACAGGTCAGGAACTCAACACAAGGAACACAAGACAGGACAAAGCTCCACAAAAACACAAATTAAACTCAAGACAATGTAAGATATAAGCCAATGAACTAATAAAAGGTTAAATAACAAAATAAGAAATTACCAATTTAACCAACTTATAGAATAATCAAACAAAACCAAGAATCAAACAGTGCTTTCTCCACCTTCAATACCACGACTGAGGTGCCCTCGAGCAAGGCATCGAACCCCTAACTGCTCCCTGGGCGCCGCAGCATAAATGGCTGCCCACTGCTCCGGGTGTGTGTTCACGGTGTGTGTGTGTGTGTGTTCGCTGCTCTGTGTGTGTGCACTTTGGATGGGTTAAATGCAGAGCACAAATTCCGAGTATGGGTCACCATACTTGGCTGAATGTCACGTCACTTCACAAGACCAACCAGACAAGGAGACACGGACACATATTCAGCCACAGACAGCGACAGAGGAGGTGAGAATGACAATGAACCAGCAAACACAAAAGGGTAAGGGGCGCTATAAATAGGGAGGAAAATACATGAGGGACAGGTGAGCACTATAAGACTAACCAGGCTAACAAGAGGGTGTGGTAAAAAGGAAACAAGGAGGAGGGGCTAAAGGAGCACATGGCCGAGAAAACAATTAATAAGTCCATGTGTTGACACTAGACACAAGAAACAAAACATAAAACAAAGTGACAGTGCAAAACTCTGACAACCTACCCACAGTGCCAAAACCACTTCCAAGTGATTTGCTGACCATGATATTACTGTGCTTGACTGGAAAGCCATCTCACCTGACCTGAACCTCACAGAGAATCTATGGGGTATTGTGAAGAGGAAGATAACTAACATCTAAAAAAAACAATACAGAGAGACTGAAGGCTGCTATCAAAACATCCTGCAGTGCCACAGACAGTAATTGCAAAAGGAGCCCCAACCAAGTATTGAGTGCATAATTAAACCGACTTTGGAGATCTTGAACATTTCTGTTTTGTAAATCTTTTTTGACTGATGTTTTTTGAGATACTGAATCTGTAAGTCGTAACCATCAGAACTCAAACAAAAAAACTCTTTAAATATTTCAGTTTGTGTGCAATGAATCTAGAATATAAAAAAGTTTGCTTTTTTAAATTAAATTATAAAAAAAAATAAAGAACTTTTCCATGATATTCTATTTTTTTTTTTTTTTTACATGTACCTGTACTTAAGGGAAATTGTACATATTTTTCCCATAAATATGCTTGTAACCAATTGCTTTAATATATAATTGGACTTGTAATCACTTATCTATAATGCAAATATGCTAATTAGAATATTACATGGCCAAAACATGTACCAGGCACCAATATTTTTGGTCTAGGAGGAATAAGGACCTGCCGGCTGCCATTTTGAAAATGGGGCCTTTCTTGGAGTCAAACTTTGGTAAACTTTTAGTATGTTTTTAAGTACATTTGATACTACTGTAAACCACTGAGAAACATTTTGTTAGACTTTTTTTGGGGTCAAGACATATTTGCAGCTGACTTTATGGTAATCTCGAGGATCTTGATGAGCTTGCAGAGGTGGAAAGAGTACAAAAGTACCATAAATACAAGTAAATACAAGTACCAGTCTAGAAATTAAGTAAAATTAGCTCATTAAAATTGACTTAGTAAAATTACTTTGTTAGATTTTAACAATGGGAGGAAGGCAAAAATGAGATAGACCAATGGCGTCAAACTCAGCGCAGCACAGTTTAGATATAACCCTAATTAAACACATCTGATCCAGCTAATCTAATCATTTAGGCTCATTTGAAGACTACATGGTATGTGTGTTTGAAGCAGGGTGGGAACTAAACTCTGCAGGGCTATGGCCCTCCAGAAACTGAGTTTGACACCCCCGGGATAGGCCTATTAATCTCAAACTAGTTGTTTTTAATTAAAGGAGTCAGTAATTTAGAATAATAAGACATTTGGGCTGTTACCAGGCAAATTAAATCAGTATCAACAGAATTAATCTTTGCAGTGCAGAGGAAACACAGAAGCTTCTTCTAAAGGAGCATTTAGATGTATTTACACACTGTTTAATAAAGGACATGATTGCATTTAACCTGCAGTTACAAATGCAGAAATAATGTTTTGATATATGAGACGTAAAATGTTGAATAGCCTACATTTGAAATTTTATATATATATATATATATATATATATATATTAGTGGTGGGCTGTTATCGGCGTTAACGTGCTGCATTAATGTGAGACTCTTATCGGGCGATAAAAAAAATATTGCCGTTAATCTATTCTCAAAGTTAGGTTGAGAGCTGGGTCTATACTACGCTAGCTATGATGACTTTCACCTTGATATTTTAGCGCGGTGTATACGCTAGAATCCGTTAACATGGGTGCGTAAAAAAAATACGCAATGCATATGCACTGCAGACGGATTATGTGTGAAACAGGCGTAAGGTTGTTTGCACCTTGTGCAATGTGGAATTAGTTTACAGCTTTCTCAAGCACTTGTGATGCATTTTGGAAACAGGAGATGAGTCCCTGGTCTAATGCACCACCTGTCTTGAGAAACCCGTTCTCAAAGACTTAACGTTACTTTTAGTCATTATTTTATTTAGGTAGCACACATATTCTGAATGCCTTCGGCAGAATTCAAATGAGCCATTTTAATCTAGATTAATTCCAAGATTACAGTGAGATTAATCTAGATTAAAAAAAATAATCTATGCCCACCACTAATATATATATATATATATATATATATATATATATTATTTTAAATGTGAAATTGAAAAAGCCAGTAGGTGTCAGGAAGTCACTGTTAATAAGTGAGTCATTGGGATTGATCTGAATCATTCAAACGGTTGATTCACTCAGGAGCGAAACACTGTCATTGCTCAAAAACGAACAACTTTGCTATGATGGTGGCTGTGTTTGTGCAATACTTAAGACAAAATATACTTAAGTAAAAGCTAAATTACAGATTTTAAAAATTACTTTAAAAAAAATTAGAAGTACACAAAAACGCTGCTCAATTCCAGTAACGCGAGTAAACCTCTGAGTTTGTTCATGTGTGTTTGATGAGGGCTGAAGCCAAACTCTGCAGGAAAGCGGATCTCGAGGTCCAGAGCAGCTCACCTCTGACTTGCACACATTGTGGAGATGATAGATGGGAATTATTTAGTGAACAAATGTGAGCAATGTAAAACAAATTCTCCAGCTCATCATGGGATGCATTTTAAGCAGTATTGGAGTTCACATATATGCTGGTCATTTTTGGGATGTTTTCCTTCAATATCATTTTAAACTCATCAGTTAAGAATATTTACATTTAAATTTAAAGTGCCCCTATGGGTAATGAAAGGTTCATATTTTGGTTTTGGGAGCCCCTAACAACAGGTTGACATGCATATAAGGTCAAAAAACACTTTCCATTTTTAAAAATATGTAGTTATTCTTTTCTTTACTTGCTCAACGTCTCCCAAACGATTCGTTTAACTATTATATTTTCCCAAACCCCTTCTTTGCGTGAGGCTAATCTGCGGTGACTCATTTTCATTTCATCTCATCTGTGATGCCCGATAAAGCAGTGTTTGTGAGTGCAGTGCTGCTTTGTTTACAATGTTACCAAGGAAACAGCTATTTTTACGATCCAAAAGCGACACCTAGTGTCAAAGGATGACTTTGCAGTTTCATTCAAACCAAGTGGGTGGGCAATATGCTAATATTTCATGTTGACGTCAACATTAAGCTTGGGAATCGTTTTAAAAACGACTCGTTTCAATGATTCAGAGTCGACTCTTTCTTTTGAAAGACAATAACTTTATACACGGTGCCCTTTCAGATTTAAAACTGCAGATGTTTTCATTCACTTAGAGCTTTGCATCACACACTGCATGAAAGACTGTAATTTTCAAAAATCCATAATAGTGGCACTTTAAATTGTGTACTAAAAGTTTATATCAACCAAAATCCAAACATGTAGAGGAAAATATTTTCATGATCTTCAGCTATTCCAGTCATGTGTTTAAACATTTTTACTAAGATAGATAGTCTCTGACAGAAACGGTTTGAGTGGATTGTTGATCAGATCGATTATTGATCTGTACTGATCATTTAAAACTGTATGAGGGGTGAGAGAGGACTTGATCTGATGGAAGAGTGTCCTGTTACTCGCTCGCGCTGAGTCAGTAACAAAGAAACCTAGAGTCACCTTTAAGGCTGTTTTTCTAGAGAAAAGTATGTTAGACATGTCCGCACAACACTTGATACCCTATGAACTGTCAGAGAGAGAAAAAAAAAAAAACATTTTGCAGTTAAGAAAGAGCAACATTTTTATCTTGTGTACTTTTTTTTTTTTTACATCCCTGTCCAACCAACCAGACAATTCTGAAAAAAAATGAACGAAAATAAACATTCTTGTTTCCTATACATAGCAAGGCAAGAAAGAAAATGCAGAAAAACATAATATTCTTATGTTTAAAACAAAAAAAAATAAAAAACAAAACCATGGAAAATGACCTTCATTATACAATTTATATGACCTAAATGCACAGACAATATATATAAAAAAAACTCCAATCATAAGGATTCACCAGAAAAATACAAGATCAAAATTAAAATTGCCACCTCGGCTGATTATAACCGCGCTGTCAGTATTCACCATTAAAAGTACAATTATTATGTGTTTATTGTCTTTTTGACTACATTCCTGATTTGTGATGCATTCCCATCCGATCATACTGTTAACCTACATTAAATCCAGCCCAACTTCCCTGCATAAATGGCATATAAATGCTGAGGCGGGGACAAAATTAAACTTAAATGGGAAACGTCACAAGGCCACGTCCCTAATACACGTCTCACTTGAAGTACTCAAAGGCATTTATTGTCACATAATAATTCCATTTTGTTAACATCTAACTATTCCCTCACACACACACACTCATACGCACTCACACAAAAGAAAGCTTTTATACAAAACCAGGAATGCAATGCCTCTGGTGTATAGTTAAGCATGAACAGAGAAAGCCCTTTTTACAATGTTTGTGTTTTTGTCGTTTTTTTTGTGTTTTTATTCAGCATCTGCATCAGGTGCAAGATATGCACCGAGCAGGTCCAGAGGGATTTCGTCTGTCGCAGAACGTCTGTGCTGGTAGAAACCGGCCCGAGAAGCCAGTCCATAACGCGGGCCGTTCTTTTACAGCATTACGTTTCTAGGAGGTCCATAAGCAGCAACAGGTTCTGCTGGTTTGATTTAAAAAAGCAGCGATTTGTGTCCTTGTCATGGCCCCACGAACGCGAAGTGCCTCTCCGAAGCCTTTCCACTGCTGCCGATGTGCACAATGTCCTTACGAATCAAAGGAAAGAGCGAGGAAGAGGAAATGTAAACCAACAAAGAAAAAAGAGAAAATGTGGACACAACACAAAATACATTTGGCTTGATCGACTAAAGTAGAGGTGGAATTTACAGTCACTTGATATATAATACTAAACCAAAAGAACTTCCATCTAGAACAAAACAACGTTGTAAAGGCGGAATAAAAGTTTGCAAATATGTAAAATGGCCACATTTGGGTTTTCAATCGCAATACTTTGATGATCTGCACCATTTGAAACTGATATGAAGTTTTAAATATATAGAAACACAAACTAGTCAGAATCTGTTTAAACCAAAAACATTTAATAAAGAGAAAAGGCATCAAAGCCTTGAGAAAAAAAAAGTTCTTAAGAGAATGTTATAGTTGGAATTTGCTGAGGCAAACATTTTCATTCACTGTTTTAAAATATACATGATCGAGAACTCAAATAAAACACTTCAGAAATAATAATAATAAATGCCCCCTTCCATATGTTTAATCGGTAACATGAAATACCACGACCCTTTTACTTGAGGGGGATGCCGAATATCAATAGAAAGTGCATTAAAAGCAGCAGCATAAGAAGAGCGGTATGTGGGACAAATGGTTCGAAACCCCCCGGTGACCACTGTTTAATATTCTGTGAATTTAAAAGAGCAGAAAATCACAGGGAATGGTTTCAACCGGTCCGATGACACTGACCAGATCCTTCAAATGTGGAATTTAAGAAAAGGACAGAAGTGATGTTGAATGGGCGCTTGGCATTCCTCACAGTAAATGCGGGCCTTTAACTGCTAGCACTGTTCAGCACCTGATTCATAGATGCTGCTCTCACCGACCGGACACAAGCAGAGCGCAAACCTGTGGACGTGGCAGACAAGTGAACAATCACAAACCCCACGCCCAGAACAGAGACGCACACGCTAGACCGACTGCTATCAAAAAACATCTGCGATTCATCTGTTACTTCACTATTTCAGAGAAAAAAAAGGATTGTGGATTCATCATTTCAAAACGTCACACGCAGCAACACGTCCTGACAGCGAAGAGGAATGAATATTTCCAAAAAGGGCGTGACAAAATAATCGACAACATGAATTACGGAATAAATTATACTTTTGTAAATTCATCCTTGTTGCATTAAAAACGTCTCGGATAATAATGTTCAGACACAAACCACCCAACTGCACTGAATAGGCACGATTCTAGAATAATAACAATTAATTAATAGTAATACAAAAAAAGAAGAACTAAAATTTGTTCACTGCTTCCAAAACAGGTGCTCTGTACAATACAAATCTTTTGGTTGTGGGATGACAAAAAAAACATAAAACCTCTCACATACAGTATGGCGGGAGCAGCAAAAATGAAATGTTCTGTTTTTGCATACAACTGTTTCCTGGCGTCGAAACCCCTGTAATGACTTTCAATAAATTGGCAAAATGACAAACTTTTTTTTTTTTAAGAGCGCCTCTTCAGAATCACTAATGTACACTGATTTTGGCAAGTGAAGTCTAGACATTGTTTTCTAAGGAGACCTAACTGGCTTTGACTCTTCCACCGATAGGAAGCCAGTTACGCAGTTTCTTGTCCTAGATATAATGGCGACGAAGGTAACGTCGTGTGTGAGCCGTCTCAGACCATGGCGCGGTAGGGACCCTGCATCTTGAGGAACTGGATGATGAAGGACGGGCCTCCGGCGACGATCTGCGGCGGGAGGTGGCTGAGGGGGCAGTTCTCGATGCTCATGATGGACAGCTTACTGCAAAGCGCCAGCTCGAACGGCAGACTGTGCAGGTTAGGGTTGTCGTTCAGGTACAGGTCCTCCAGGTTCTCCAGTGTACCTGAGGGTTGGAGAGAGAGAGAGAGAGAGAGAGAGAGGGTGTAAGCGAGCTGTGTATGTGAGCGTTTGAGGACAGCGGTGAGCTCGTACCGATCTCCTCAGGTAGGTGCTGCAGCAGGTTCTCTCCCAAGCCCAGGTATGTCAGGTTGGTCAGGTGACCGATTCCTCTCGGCAAAGTGTTCAGCTGATTATTGGTCAACACAAGTTTCTGCAAATGAATGGTGGAAATGGGTTTCACACCAACCACTATAACAGCATCTATACAATTTGTTTATGAGTGAGTCTATCGTTTTGTTAGCTTAGCAACATACTAACAAACAAGCTCCAACTGCACTGGCTTAAAAAACCTGCCTACCTGCAGATCCTTAAGGTAGGCGATCTCGTTTGGGAGCGACTCCAGTTTGTTCTCCTCAAAGTCAAGCTCGCGCAGTTTCCGTAAGTTTCCTATCCCATGAGGCAACTTCTTCAGGAGATTGTTGGACAATATGAGGACCTGAAGGTACCAAAGGAAAATCATGAGCTAAAACACAACGGCAAGAATGTGAGTGATGTTAAAATACAGAAGAGGGTCACCTCTAAGGACACCAGTCCACAGATGTCCTCTGGAATCTTGGTAAGCTGGTTTGTTGCCAGGTTTAGCTCTACCATACTGGTCCATGTCCCAAAATCCAGCGGAAGAGACGTTAACTGGTTGTCCTGTAAACATAGTTTTAAAAAAATTTACAGATTGGTATTATAATTTTTTGCTTGGGCATGCAAAACTAGCAACAGCAATGCTAGGGTGGCTGATTATTGGTCCAGGTCAAAAAAAAAAAAAAAAGACTCACTAACAACCCTCTTCCAAATTCTGGTCTCTAGTTATGTGTCTCCGTCAGGGCGAGTTTGTTACCTTCAGCAGTGAACGAGTGGATGCGCTCTCACCTTCATATTGAGTTTGCTGAGCACTTTGGCTCGAGAGAAGATGCCGAAAGGGATCTTGTTGATACGGTTGTGCTCCATGTTGAGTGAGTAGATGGTGGAGAACTGGGACGGTCCGCCCACTGGGTAAGACTGGAAACAGTTTCGTGCCAGCGTCAGACTCGTCAGGTTCACCAAACTGGAGAGAAGACCCTGAGGAGGAACGGACAGGGACCAACGTAATATTTATAAAAGGGGACAATTTAAACCACTGATTTTTAAAAGCTGTACTGAGCTGAACTAAGCCTCACCTCTGGTAACACTGAGATGTTGTTGTTTTCAAGGTTGAGCTCCTCCAGCTCTCGGCACTTCGATAAAGATCGAGGGATCGCTGACAGACGGTTGTACCGCAGACCCAGACGGTTTATACTCGACAGGTTACCTAAAGCAGCGAATCATCACAGTTTATGATTCAAATTTGTAAACTGTTGATTTAATCTAATTTACAAAAGCAGAGCCGTTTAGCAATAAAGATTCGATTCTCACCTATAGTCTCCGGTAGGTCGAGAAGCTCGTTGTGCTGCAGGTCAAGGTTGGTGATCTGAGTGCAACTCCCGATCTCTTTAGGAAGGTGCTCCAGCTGGTTGTGGGCTACATCCAGCGTGATCAAGTTACACAGCTCACCTAGAACACAAGCCGGCAGAATCCCCGCAAATGAACACTGTACTGTCATACACAAATATGATACAAGAGACTGTGTGTAATGATGTAATGAAGAAGACTGTGGGTCCTTCTGCCTGTCAATCATTTTGTAAAAACCCAGAGCAGCCCATATATGGGAAGCAGGAAACTGATATGATGCAGATATTGATTTTGAGATTTGCTAATCATTCTGAAATTTTAATGGCATTAAACTGTTATTAAAATATGTTCAAAATGGGTCAGTTTAACTTGAAGTGACTGCTAGATGATGCCAAATGTAAAGATAAGGGAAATGTACTTTGAAGAGTTCAAATGAAAAGTTACTAGTCAGCAGCTCACTCACCGATCTCTGCAGGCAGATGTTTGATCTTGTTCTCTCGGATGCTGAGCATGGTGAGTTTGGACAGATTCTTGATGTCCTTCTCCACGGTGGTGATCCGATTGAAGCGCAGGTAGAGCGTGGTGAGGGAGGTGACGCGGTAGACCACAGCTGGGATCTCCCGCAGCTTGTTGTGCCGCAGGTCGAGCATACGCAGCTTCTTCAGGTTGTCCAGCGAGTCAGGCAGGCTGGTGAGAGAGTTCTCGCTGAGCGCCAGCGTCATCAGCCCCGACAGGCATCCCACCTCGGCCGGCAGGCTTTGCAGCTTGTTGCTGTACAGGTAGAGCTCGGTCAGCTGGGTCAGCTCCTTGATGGAGGAGGGCAACAGATGGATGGATCTCTTGGACAGATCCAGGCGCATCGAGTTCTCCTCTCGGCACTTGTTCAGTTCCTTGCTGACCTCTGCATTGCTGGCTTTTTTGCGCGTGCTGGGCGGTGGGTTGGGTCGCTTTATCGTGCTGTCCAAAGTGAAGGCCACCGCGGGCGAAGCGCCGCTCGTGTCTTTCTTCCCGTCTTTGGCATCTTTCCCTTTGGTTTTGGATTTCCCTTCAGCTTTGGGTTCTCTCTCCTTAGAGTCTTTATCTTTGCCCAGAGTACTGCTCATGGCGAAAGCCCCGCTGCCCAATGGCACATGGGACCCTCAGTCTCTCACTCTCTTTCTATCGCTCTTGTGTTTTGTTCGTTATTCGAGGGTAGTTCTGGCGTCGAACCAAAGGGAGGGGCGGTTATATCTGCGTGTGCTCATACATACCCGTGTTTCTTCACCAGCCTCGGTGGACCAAGCAGTGTGTACTCCAGCAGGGGTTAAAACTCCATCGGGACAACGTGTGTTTGTTGTAGTCGGTGTGGCGAGGAGGCCAACAGCCTCATGCCTGTTTGAACTGCACTCTTTCCCTCGGCTCGGCTACAGCTGTTGTACACAGACAGGTCGTCGGGATTCACATCCTGTGGCTGTTAAACAAAGCAAACGGTTACAGTTAAGACGTATAATGCTGGAAATGACTTGCAGACAAAAGGTGCGTTCAGTTTCAGATGTGAGAAAGGTATGAGCTTTCCTCTGACTCAAACGTGTGAGCCACGAACTAATAAACATTCAGTTCCTTCCTGTATGCTTGTACCACAAGTGCTTTCAGGAAGAAGCGGCTTCAGGCCGTCTATGGTCATCCATTTGGGCAATTAAGTGCAATTAAATCTCAAATCTTTTTCGGCGATGCATCAGATGATCCTTTACTGGAGGATTTGCGGGAACTTATTAAGCACCCTGGCAGAAAAACGACATGGGCTGGTTTTACACTAGGAAAGGTTTGCATTAGAGCCAATGTGAGGATGTGGAACAAGCCAAGCCGTTTCTTTCTTTCTTAATCAAAAACATAACTGGACCCGTCTGATTCCAAAATAATACAGCTGGGTTTAAGATTGTCATCATACTAAAGTAAAGTGTTTAAGTGATAGTCCACCCAAAAATGAAAAGTCAGTATTCTTTCACAGTATTCTCCAAGTGTTCTGAAGGCATGTGGTTTTGCTGGAAAACAAACCAAAACGTAAATGAAAAACAATATTAAAACCAGAAAATCCTGACTTTGGTCATTGGGTCAGTCTGTTCATGAGCCCAAGTTCACCCCAGCTTGCCCAGGAAAAGCACACAAGTGCACCATTTTGAGTATACATGTAGCCAAAAAAGACTCTTTTGCTCTTTACTGCCATTATATGCAGGACATTTTGATTTGTTTTGTGATCTAAAAAGAAAGACGGTCATTAGAACAACATCAGGTTTAGTACAAATGGCTTGATTTTTATTTTTAGGTGTACTATTTAAATATTCTCTGGAAAATATGTCGATATGATGAATTATGCATCATATTGTTTTCATTCATTCCCAATAAAGGCAGCTCCGGCTGAAAAACAGCATCCAGTTAATCAGAAAATAATTCATAGATCCACTGGGAAACTAATCTAATAAATAATAATAATAATAACTAGATAAATCAATTGTCAAAATAATCATTAATTGCAGTCTTACTTAACAGTGTACCTGAGACACTTGCTTTATAATGAATCAATCAAATAATTTAGTTTAATGACTTCTTATTGGTTAAATGGTAATATCAAATTTGCTGAATATATTTATTTATTTAAGTGGACATTTACAATGACAGCCCAAAAATAAATTTTCTAAAATACATTTTTCTGTAAAATTTTTCACAGACCTTTTTTGCATCCCTGAGAAACCAGTTTGAAGAGCTCCGCACAACTGTTTATTTGCTCATAAAAAGACAAAAGCAGTTTTGCATTGGCTTTCCATCAATCACAGGAACACAAACGTTACACCTTTTCCTGTGAGATGCTTCAAAATGTTCATTAAATCACAAATGACATTCAACACCCAGTAATCCAATATAAACCCACAACCAGCCCAAATCCGTTACGCCTCAGTACTCTGTGAGATGCTGTCTTTACATAAGCACTTGTTCCACTGTCCTGTATTGTGAAATTCAAAAGTGTGTGTGTGTGTGTGTGTGTGGCTGAAGTGCTCGGCGTGCGTGTGCCCAGTCCAAACCCAGATCAGTTTAATGATAATAAAGCAATGCTCAAAGTGCACATGAAGACTCGCATGTTAAGATACTGACAGATGGCACGTGCACCAAACTCACATTAATGGAACTGTTCACATACAAAAAAATACAAATTCCTTTAAATGTACCCCCAGACCATCCAAGATATACACAATTTTCTTCATGGGAACAAATTCGGAGAAATGTAGCATTAGATCCCTTGTTCACCAGTGGATCCTCTGCAGTATATGGGTGCCGTCAGAATGAGTCCAAACAGCTGATAAAAACATCACAATAATCCACCAGTAATCCACACTAGAGGCTGACATTTTTTTATAAATATATTTATATATAAAATAAATATTTTTTCATTCTATCAGCTGCAGTTCTGGCTTCTCAGCGCTAGAGTTACTCTCTCATTTACATGTGCTTTTAAATGTTTCATTCGTGAGCTGCTCTGACCTGTGCTTTTTCTGAGCGTCGCATTCACCGTCAAGTCGGAGCGTCGTGGTTCTAACTTGCTACTTCAATGTGATTTTGAATAAGCAGAAATCTGTAAGAAATGTTATTTTCATGACAAACAAAATTTGCACAGCAGAAAGTAGCAAGTAGCCTATACCTTTTAATGCTGACAATGTTATTAGTTTGGCGTGTGGTAGGAAAAAAAGTTTGCACACAATAGCCTAAGCCACTTTGAAACTCTCCTGTTATTTTATTTATTTATTTATTTATTTTAATATAGGCTACGTTATGAATATAAAAATTAACTGACCCCACTATTATTAAGTTAATAATTTAGCACTCAGAAGCTAGATTGTTAACTGTTTTGGCACACACATATATGCTAAATGCATTCAGGATGAATTTGAAACATATTTCCAAAAGAAAACCAATTAGAGCTTCATCAAAAAGTTGTAACGTCTCTAGAACAGACATAAGTCAAAATAATCACTATAGTAAAGGTGTAACAAAATTTATAGATTTATGGCAAAAAATATAAATAAATAAATCCCGTGTACAGGGACTTTTTGTTTCTTTTTTGCCATGCATTGTTCATAGAGCTCATTAATTGTAGCGGTGCCTCAGGTGTTGAAATAGATTTGTTCACACATACTCCATTTGCAGTGTGTATACAGTATGTGTGAGCGGTGCAGAAGCAGCAACAAGATATTGTAACACGAAAGCACATTAAAATAATGCATGAGCGCGAATCTCTCTGTTTGCACGCAGATTTCCTTTGCTCTGTCATAAAACCAGACGTGCTTGCTCAGATACACGCTGCTCTCACGTGGAGAGAGTGCAAGCACTTAAAACGTGTCTCCTCTCACTCAAACTGCGTCCTGTGCACTCACAACTCTCTCTATGCTCATGTGCTAGATATAAATTATTTTTGCATGTTTTTATTTCTAGTCTTTTACCGCGTGCAGTGTGAACGCTCTGATCCATTAACATGGGCTCGGAAAAGGTGCATCACAGACAGTGTGTGAACCTGGAGTAAGGTATATGCCCAGTCTGTTCTGTTCTCGCGCTAGGCGCGTTGCATTCTGATTGGATCAGATAGTATACTGCGGGAGGTCAGGGCCGTGGAAAATGGTGCTATAAAGCGATTTAGAAATCGCACACAAATCGTTATTTTATGGTGATTTCGATTAATCACACAACCCTAGAATGGACTGGAAATTAACAGAAAATAACGCAGGCTGGCACCGCTCAGCAAAACGGGAAAAGATCCAGGCAGAGCTTGGCAGCGGGTAGACAGTCAGTGGAGCAAGCAGTCAGGAGGGACATGCTGAAAGCCATTTATGCATGTTTGAATTTGTTATTCTGTACCATATGCAGCAAAAATATCGAAGATAAATTGGTGGTTTATTCTTAAACCAATCAGCATCCTCAAATAGTGGAAGCATAGTAACAGTTTAGTATTTATTTTTTGTTATTTAATTATATATATATGAAATTATGTTATGTTATGACTTAGACATTTTTACATATATTAACAATATTATTATTTAATTTAAAAGTAATTGGCGGCCCACCTGCAATACCACGGCGACCCACAGGTTGAAAACCTCTGTGTTAACTGATGGAATGGAGTGGTGTGGATTACTTGTGGATGTTTTTATCAATTGTTTGGACTATCATTCTGACGGCACCCATTCACTGCACAGCACCCATTGATGAGCAAGTGATAAAATGCTACATTTCTCGGAATCGGTTCTGATGAAAACCCAAACTTATCTACATCTTTGATGGCCTGAGGTAAATTTTTAGCAAATTTTTATTTTGGGGTGAATTATTCCTTTACAACTAAGCAATTTGTCAAACATTACATGACCTCCACTACCACTGAACGTGTAACTGAGGTTACCTGAAGCTTTAGGCACTTTTCCACTACATGGTATGGCACAGCTTGTTTTTTGGTCACTGATTGCTGGAGAGAATTGCCACTTCCTGCATCATTGAACTTGTGACACGACACACTAGACTTGCTAGATTAAATCAGCACAGCCAGCGAAAATTAGGGCTGTGCGATATGGGGAAAATATCTAATTGCGATTTTTTTGACAGATATTGCGATTGTGATTTGATTAGCGATTTTAAATTTGCCAAGTCAAGCTTCAGCTCAATATTGTCAATAATGTGCAGCACAGTAGGAGTATCATTAACCCTCTGAAAAACAAAAAAACTAACAAAAAAAAACAGAAATTCTTACAGTTTCCATGAAACCATTACAAAATTCCTTTTTTGTTTTTGCCATAATTCAAATAGGAATTACTGTTGTTCTATCCAGTACAATTCCCATTATATCCCTGAAATCCTTTGAATTTACAATTGGCGTTTATATTTATTTTATTACATTTTTTCTGCAGACAAAATTATAATGGTATAACTAATTTTATAGAATTAACTTAGTTACTGAATTTCATTTATTACATTCATTTATTTTTTATATAAAGAACTGTATTTCTTTAGTCAATTATTAAAGTATTACATGTTACACTGTATTTGGGATTTTTAAGAACAAGTGGAAAATGCGCTGAATGTTTCATTTCATTCAAGTGAAATTAGCAAGCAGTTAGACTGAATTTACATTTGTTTTAAATGCGGGGCCAGACGCGAGTAATGCAGGTTGCGCGCGTGCGTCAAGTCTCATTCATACTGCCAGATGCGCTCGTGGAGATTTGCGGTGCAGTACATTGAGAGACACAGGCTGTATGTGCGGTCTTCTGAATTGGGAATAGCGAACATGCAATAAGATATGCTCTTCATTGTGACGCAGCTCTTGTAAATAATTTTTTTTGTTCGTTGTCTGTCTTTTCAAAGCTTAAGTTACATAATGTTTTTCTTTAGTTTTAATTTGCCTACTGACCTGACCCCTGCGTGACTCATGAAAGGCACAGACGCGCGGTTACATTTATTACACATATACTGAAGCACGCGTGGGACTGGGATGAGGAAGAGGTGATTTATCTATCTAGATATATATGTAGTCTATCTATCTATATATATCTATGTATTTATTTATTTATCTATAATCTGCGCTATCTGAATACTCTCGTCTACTACTCGTCTCTCTCTAGTCACTCTCAATGCTCTCAAGGCGGGCTTTGGTAAATTCTCTCCCCAACGTGACGCGATGCAATGCATTGTGGGGGAAAGGAGACCGCCGTAAGATAGTACCTACTTTTTCGTATTATATTCCGTTTTGTGATACCCAACAACATAAAATACAATAGATAACGATTGAAATGTTTATTACCAACAAGCAAATTGCACAAATTCGTTAAAAAATTAACCTTGCAACACGGCCTTTAAATCTTTTTAATGTTCTTTAATCTCCATTGGTTTGTGGCTCTTTTTTTTTTTAAAGTATCGGTTCAGGCACGGTACCGTTTTAAAAGTATCGATATGGCACCGGTATCATAAAAAAAACAATCAATACCCAACCCTAGTACTTAATCAGAGTGGAGACGCAAACCAAGCCGCAAAATGCAATTGAAAAGCGTCATTAGAAAAAATAACTTTCAGTTTCATGACCTTCCACAAACTAATCTTGGTTAAATCTTGAGATGAGCAGAGTGCACAAGTGATCTGCAGCAGTTTCTGTCGACCTGTCTTCGTACGCAGTCAAAAACCGCTTTGTTTGCATTATAAACAGGTCGCTTTGTCAGCCACTTCAATGCCTTTGAATCATTTTAGGATCTGTATGTTTCCACTGTCAACTCTAGATGCTGACACTCGTATAGCGTGACTCTTTTAAATTAGATGCAGGTAAGCCCACACGACTTCAGATAAGCTCCCTACAAATCCCAAAGCTGTGATATTTCGCCGAAATCCCACTTGATACCACTTCTGGGTGAGCCACTGGTTTCACAGAACAAGCCTGTCATGAGGGAAGAGTAAAACTAAACAAACATTTGCAGATCAATAAACACACAGAACCCCATCCAACTAAACACACACTCAAAAAAAATCACTTTACTGCTTTTGAAACATGGGCTATGACAATATGTAGCCATCTCGTCCCTTTATAACGTGGATGGGCACAAGTGCTCAGAAGTGACACTAATTGTGGGACTTTAAGCTTATCAAGAGTTTGTATCAATTGAAAATCAGTAATAAGCATACAAACATGTGTCAAAAAATCTAATTTTGTTCCACATGTGGTGCAAGATCCTGAAAAAAAGCATCAAAATTTAATCCTATAGCCAAACACATTCCTCTGACCTAAAAATGCACATAGACAAATGCAAAGAGAAAGTGTGTAAAACTCCTCACACTAGGTTTACATGTGAAATGGCCATGCTTACTTCCTAGTCTTTCATTTATCTGCTTTATTTATCACATTGTTCTTTTTTTTCCTTTTCTTGATATGACAGTTTTAGCTGATATTTTTTAAGATTTCAACTGGTTAATTAAAAATATAACTACAGCTGTGTATATTTTCATGTATAAATACACACAAATAAATGGGTAACACTTTAGAATAAGTCCATTAGTTAATGTTAGTTAATTCATTAATTAACATGAACAAACAATGAACAATAGATTTATTACCGTATTTATTCATCTTTGTTAATGTTAATGAAAACACAGTTATTCATTGTTAGTTCATGCTTATTCACAGTGCATTAACTAATGTTAACAAGCAATTTGAATAATGCATTAGTAAATGTTGAAATTAACAAACTGTGATTAATGAATGTAGAAGGATCGTTCTTGCTTAGATCATGTTAACTAAAGTAGTTAACTAACATTAAATAATGGACCAATATTCTAAAGTGTTACCAATAAATGTATATACTTAAGAAATATATGTAAAATTACTAAGGGTTAATGAGCTGCTGGATTCATGAATATAAATTCACTCGAACTGATTTTCTGAAATCAAAACAAAAATGATAATAGGTGAGCGCCAGCCAATGAGATTGCTGTTTGCACATTAACTCCACCCACTACCGGAAAACCCGGCTGTTCTTAAAAGCTGAAGATTTCAATAGGAACGCTGTTTTTTTGACAGGAAAATACAACAGAGAATATGGTTTAATTGTAGCACGTCACTTCTCTCTCTCTCTTTCTCTGTGTGTGTGTGAGAGAAAGCGACGGCAATTTGTGCACTTTCACACTAGAGTTTACGGTACATTAAATACAGTTGCGCTGCGCATCCATTGAGATGAACTGAAAAAAAGCACGGATCGCCTTACGGAGAGTCAGCTGAGTGTTTGCGAGTGAAAATATATCTGTTCTAAACTTATACTTAGCCTCCAACTCACACAATGGCTAGTAAAACCTGAGAATTTATTAGCCATCGGCTAATATTATACATCATTTAATAGCCAGAAGGAAGATTTCGTCGTAATGTAGAGGGTGGACAAGTACATATTATTTGGTTTATTATTTCTTCAAAAACCAGCGGGGTGTTTTATATCACTGCATTTCAGAAGGAAACCGACTGTCTTGAGAAAATTTAATGTCATTTTCATTTCATCTTGCATTAAATGCCTGATAAAACGGTGTTTGTGAGCGAAGCGCAGCTTTGTGTACAACATTACCGGGGAAGCCTCGATTTCTCCTGCTCTACAAGCTCCTCCTGCTGGCAGAGAATGAATCTGCATATATGCCGCCACAAATAGACTGCAAGTCTGTGGGAAACACTGCTATGCCATACATTGTGAAAAAGGGTTAAAAAAACTGATCTCAAGAGAAAAAAAATGTTTTACTAGTCAATTTTGCATAAAAATAAACTATTTGATTAGTTCAAAAATGTTTGCAAACCTAAACCTAATCTTGAGTGGGGCATAAGCAGATCTTAAGAAAGCGCACAAATTCATACGAATGTGTCTAAATGTAAAAGAGAGCATTTTCTATTACTATGTCTGTGACACACCTACATGTAACGAATTACTGAAATAGAAAGATGTAAGGCGGGACTTTTTTTTAATGTATTGTTTGTTGGTTGGGTGCCGAGATGTGGGCGTGGCACTCAAAATGTGAGGGCTGATGAATGTGAGCTAGAAGGGGGCAGAGTTAAAACAGACTAAATGACAGGACAAGTCCTACATACATCACCAGAAAAAAATCTGCCATATTCTTCAGAAAGCCCAGTTATGACATTGTTACAAACCTGTCCCATAATCATCTCATCATTTGACAGCCGACTGTGAAGACTGTAAACATTTTCTCCAAAATATTTATTTATAAAAGAGTACTAAAAGAACTGTTAAATGCACTCAGAACAGTTCAATCACAAAAGCACCATACTGTGATCACACAAAAGACAAAACAAGCCTATAACATTGATCATCAGCTTGGGATGTTATTTATAGTCTATTTTAACACCTGAAGGGTTATGATTTTACTAAATATGACCATTTCAATTGCTCGGCTCTACTATATGATGTTGCCTTTAAAACAAGGCCTAGAAGCCCACAGATGCACTTCTACACAAACACAAGCATAAAGAGATTTTAGCAAACGGGTCAGCGAAAGCATCAAATGCATAATTTCGTTTACAAACAAACCATATTATTAACCTGAAGCGCATTTACAAGTGTAATAAAACGTTTAAATGTGGTAAGCAATAAAAATCTGTATTGTCTGATGTTTGATGGGCGTCTGTTTTGATACGGCTGGCTAGCTAGCTAGCTAACTATTCCGTGTTATTAAACCACATATACACCCACACAACTGTCACTGTTAACGACTAACACGATACTGCTGACTAAAGGAAACAACAACGAAAACAGTCTGTGTCGTGATTTCTGACGGCACAAACGGACAGATAGAAAGCTGGCTACGGAAATCTCTATGCTAGCATTAGCCACCCTTCAGCTTCGGCTAACAGAATTAGCATTAGCGAGCTCACACACACACACACACAAACTGTACAAAACACAAGTGTCACCTCACGCTTCTCACCAAACGCGTACATTTGAGAATAAGCGGTCTCATCTTGACGAAAACAGACTCGGTTCCCGTGGCTGAAGGTGCAAGCGCTCGTTCTTGTTTTCAGACAGGGCCCTGTGAAAACAAACTGTCATCCACCGAACAGTCCTCGAGCTCAAAGCGGGAAGAGCTCGAGCCGCGGCGTGCGCGTGCGTCAGGGATGGAACGTCCGGCTCGCTTTCCGCGAATCGGTTCGTTCGAACGGTTCGTTTAGAAGAATCGGTTCAAAGAGCCAGATTCAGCCAACAGCTAGTCAGCGTAAAAATTAAAACCTAATATTGTTTGGGGAACGCATTACTACGGAGCCCCGCACATGACATGCAAGAAAAAATAAATAAATTGTGTGCACGTTTCACTAATTAGTTCCCTCAATGTACTAAAACGTGCAAACGATTACTTTTGCGTTCCCTCGATTTACTATTGCGTTCACTCAGTTTATAAATTGTGTGCACGATTTATTAATTTGTTCCCTCAATGTTCTAAAACGTGCAAACGAATACTTTTGCGTTCCCTCGATTTACTATTGCGTTCCCTCGATTTATAAATTGTGTGCATGATTTATTAATTTGTTCCCTCAATGTTCTAAAACGTGCAAACGAATACTTTTGCGTTCCCTCGATTTACTATTGCGTTCACTCGGTTTATAAATTGTGCGCACGATTTACTAATTTGTTCCCCCAATGTACTAAAATGTGCAAACGATTACTATTGCGTTCCCTCAATTTGCTAAATTGTGTGCACGATTTAGCAAATCAAGGGAACAAATTAGTAAATTGTGTGCATAATTTATAAATCGAGTGAACTAAATAGTAAATCGAGGGAACGCAATAGTAATCCTGTGCAAGTTTTAGTACATTGAGGGAAAGAATTAGTAAATCATGCACACAATTTAGCCTACTATTTTTTCCTGCATGCCATGTGCGGGGCTCCAATACATTACAAGTAATGTGAATTACGTAATCTGATTACTTTTTTCAAGCTACTAGTAATGAATATATTTTTTTAATAACTTTGTTTTCTTTGTACTTTGTTTTCTCATGTATTGACTGACAGCTGCCCGCATATTGAGAGAACATGATGGTTAACTTATTATATTTTTAGACTTAATGTCAACATGTCAAACTGAATAAAAACAGTCCAATGCAAACTCCGGACATGACGCAAACATGTTAAATAACGCAAATATCCTTTATATATTTAATTCCATTTTATTAACCAGTCTGTTTACTGCTGACCTTCAATGATCAACCACTATTAAGCAAAAATTACTTTAGATAAATATAACATCTATGTTCTTTTTTTGTTTGCTTGTTTCTGAAGAGAGAAACATGAAGCTAGGCAGATGAGAAAAAGAAACGTATTACTTTCCGTAAACAGTAATGTAAAATAACATAGGCTAATTAGTTACTTTTTTATAAAGTAACACAATATTTTAATGCATTACTTTTGAAAGTAACTTTCCACAACACCGAAGCTTAACATATTCATATTATAGATCTTACTATGAACAATTCATTGTGCATTTATGTAATCCTTGTAAACTTTAATCAAAATGTCATAACTGGACATTATAGTGTCATACTGCTCTCAGGGTGGCCAGGACTGCGAAACAAAAGCAGCACAGCTAATCAAAACTAGCTCAATTGTAAAAATAAAGGAATAATAAAAAGTAAAAAGTGTGGGTATTAAGTCAAAAATTTGATTTTGATTTTTGATTTTAGTAAACAAACGGACTGGTTAATTTTCTTGAACCGGTTCAATCAATTCACTGAAAAGATCCGATTCAAAAGAACAAATCGTTCACGAATCGCACAACTCTAGCGTGCGTGCGTGCGCGCAGCAGCAGTTGTGCTCTACTCTCTATTGAACTGACACCTATAAATATATATTTATTATATTTTTAATGTATCTTTTTTTCTGTGACCTAGTCTCTTTCTTTTCCGTCCTTTGTGCATGTACTATAACTTGTTTCTAGTTTTAAAGAAATGTTTTTGTGCGGTAAGTATTTAAATTGTAGACTTACAATCAGTCAGTCAAGCTCTGTTGACTCTGACGCTGTGACCATTTTGGGACAAATCACTCTTTTGTTTGTTGTCGGGTGGCTCAGACGCATTCCGCACGCATACCTCTCTCTCTCTCTCTCTCTCTCTCTCTCTCTCTCTCTCTCTCTCCGCAAGAAAAAAAAAGACAACCCGTTCTATAAACACACATAAAGCAGCGGCCATTCCGAGACTGAACAACAGCGTGCATTCAAATACGCGGACGTTTATCGGGGCGAGCGTCAACCCCGCGCCGCGGAAGCTGCGACTCAGAGCCGCTAAAGAAATTTACCTTCGGACGCGTGACTCCGCCATCCTCGTGTCCTCCTGCTCTCCAGCAGCGCTGCAGCTCGCGCTCCCTCCCAGGCCAGCGCGCGTCACACGCACGCGTCACAGACGCGTCTCGAGACCTATGCAGTTCTAATTGGTTTCTGTTTGGAAATATCGAAACATGCACTAACTGATGTGCGTGTAATTAATCTTCTGGTGTAAATGTGCATTTATTCAGATGTAGCTGAACACGTCAAGCAATGAGATTCAGTACTTTAATCACACTTGCACACAAGAATACTATTATAATTGTATTCATGTAAAATAACATTTCCAATTATTATTCTGTTATGATTTTGGAGGGCCCAATACATCTTAAAAACTAACAATAAAATAACAACCATAATAATGAAAATGACAACAATTAAAATAATTATTGTGGAGTGAAATATAACGCAGACGTGTTCAAATCCAACAATAAAATAATAACAATAACCATATCTTAACAACAGCGATCATTTCTAATCATTCGTCTCTTTGGATTTCACAAATTGACCGATACGTCTTAAAAACTAACAATATAATAACAATAATACTAATAAATATGAAGTTAAATATAACCCAGATGTGTTTAAAACCAACAAGAAAATAATAACTATATCGTAACATAAAATAACATAAAAATAGAAATAAATAAATGTCTAGAACTAGGCGTATTTTATGTAAAATAACATTTCTAATTATTCTCTTTTTGTTTTCGAGTGTAAAATGATCAGCATAAAAACCACCACCATGATAATAATTTATATATATATATATATATATATATATATATATATATATATATATATATATATACAGTACAGACCAAAAGTTTGGAAACATTACTATTTTTAATGTTTTTGAAAGAAGTTTCTTCTGCTCATCAAGCCTGCATTTATTTGATCAAAAATACAGAAAAAAATGTAATATTGTGAAATATTATTACAATTTAAAATAATTGTTTTTAAATGTATTGTACTTTAAATTATCATTTATTTCTGTGATGCAAAGCTGAATTTTTAGGATCATTATCACATGATCCTTTAGAAATCATTCTATGATTCATTATCAAAGTTGGAAACAGTTCTGCTGCTTAATATTTTTTCAGAACATGTGATACTTTTTTAGGATACTTTGATGAATAAAAAGTAAAAAAAAAAAAAAAAAAAGCTATGTTTTTAAAATATAAATATTTTGTAATAACAATATACACTACTGGTCAGTAATTTGGGGTCGGAATTTTTTTCTTTCTTTTATTTAAATAAAATCAATACTTTTATTCAGCAAGGATGTGTTAAATTGATAAAAATTGATAGTAAAGAAAATATATTATTAGAATATATATTATTAGAATTTCTTTTTTTTTTTTTTAATAAATGCAGTTCTTTTTTAACCTTTTATTCATCAAATATATTAGACAGCAGAACTGTTTCCAACACTCATAATAAATCAGAATATTAGAATGATTTCTAAATGATCATGTGATAGACGGATGTTACATGTGACACTGAAGGCTGGAGTAATGATGCTGAAAATTCAGCTTTGTATCACAGGAATAAATTATTTTTTTCAAGTATATTCAAATAGAAAACTATTATTTTAAGTTGTAATAATATTTCACAATATTATTGTTTTTTCTGTATTTTTGTACAAATAAATGCAGGCTTGATGAGCAGAAGAAACTTCTTTCAAAAACATTAAAAATAGTAATGTTTCCAAACTTTTGGTCTATATATATATATATATATATATATATATATATATATATATATATATATATATATATATATATATATACACACATACAGGTACTGGTCATATTATTAGAATATCATCAAAAAGTTGATCTATTTCACTAATTCCATTCAAAAAGTGAAACTTGTATATTATATTCATTCATTACACACAGACTGTTATATTTAAAATGTTTATTTCTTTTTAATTTTGATGTTTATAACTGACAACCAAGGAAAATCCCAAATTCAGTATCGCAGAAAATTAGAATATTGTGAAAAGGTTCAATATTGAAGACACCTGGTGCCACACTCTAATCAGCTAATTAACTCAAAACACCTGCAAAGGCCTTTAAATGGTCTCTCAGTCTAGTTCTGTAGGCTACACAATCATGGGCAAGACTGCTGACTTGACAGTTGTCCAAAAGACAATCATTGACACCTTGCACAAGGCGGGCAAGACAGAAAAGGTCATTGCAAAAGAGGCTGGCTGTTCACTGAGCTCTGTGTCCAAGCACGTTAATAGAGGGGCGAAGGGAAGGAAAAGATGTGGTAGTAAAAAAGTGTACAAGCAATAGGGATAACCGCACCCTGGAGAGGATTGTGAAACAAAACCCATTCAAAAATGTGGGGGAGATTCACAAAGAGTGGACTGCAGCTGGAGTCAGTGCTTCAAGAACCACTACGCACAGACGTATGCAAGACATGGGTTTCAGCTTTCGCATTCCTTGTGTCAAGCCACTCTTGAACAACAGAGAGTGTCAGAAGCGTCTAAAGACAAAACGGACTGGACTGCTGCTGAGTGGTCAAAAGTTATGTGCTCTGATGAAAGTGAATTTTGCATTTCCTTTGGAAATCAGGGTCAGAGTCTGGAGGAAGAGAGGAGAGGCACACAATCCACGTTGCTTGAGGTCCAGTGTAAAGTTTCCACAGTCAGTGATGGTTTGCAGTGCCATGTCATCTGCTGGTGTTGGTCCACTGTGTTTTCTGAGGTCAAAGGTCAACACAGTCGTATACCAGGACGTTTTAGAGCACTTCATGCTTCCAGCTGCTGACCAACTTTATGGAGATGCGGATTTCATTTTCCAACAGGACTTGGCCCCAGCACACAGTGCCAAAGCTATTAGTACCTGGTTTAAGGACCAAACTCGCCTGACCTTAACCAGATAGAAAATCTATGGGGTATTGTGAAGAGGAAGATGCGATATGCCAGACCCAACAATGCAGAAGAGCTGAAGGCCACTATCAGAGGAACCTGGGCTCTCATAACACCTGAGCAGTGCCACAGACTGATCGACTCCATGCCACGCCGAATTGCTGCAGTAATTCAGACAAAAGGAGCCCCAACTAAGTATTAAGTGCTGTACATGCTCATACTTTTCATTTTCATACTTTTTAGTTGGCCAAGATTTCTAAAAATCCTTTCTTTGTATTGGTCTTAAGTTATATTCTGATTTTCTGAGATACTGAATTTGGGATTTTCCTTAGTTGTCAGTTATAATAATCAAAATTAAAAGAAATAAACATTTGAAATATATCAGTCTGTGTGTAATGAATGAATATAATATACAAGTTGAATGGAATTAGTTATATTCTAATCTATGATATTCTAATTATATGACCAGCACCTGTAAAATAAAGGTCAAGAATTGGGCGTATTTTACATAAAATAACATCTTATTTTCCTTTGATTTTGGAGTGAAAATGATCAAGTGTTAAAATTAATTAAGAAATAAGTATATTATTTTTTATCTGAGTTGCTTTTATGAAGCGAAACAAAGTCTGTAATTCTACTATAAACATTTCCAATGGCAAATTCAAACAGCCGTAGGTTTGACTTTCAGACAGCTCACTTTATGAACACAATATCTATAAATTAAACAAAAATAAGAAGCCACAGAAAAATGATCCCGTCTCCGATGTGTGCTCTGAAACACCATACAGTAAAAGAAACACAGATCCGCGTGTCAGCGGCCGGAACCGGAAGTGCGTGTAACACCATCTGACGAGATCAACGGCAAATCCACTGCTTATTTCTGATCGTTTACAGTGCAGTTTTTGTGAATGTGTAGTAAACCAACAGTCGTTTATGAGCGGTGACGTTGGTCCATCACTGACATCCGGCCACACATTAAATAAAGGTAAACTCTCGAACTTGTTTTTTTACGTGACATTAAGGGATTCCTCGCTGAAGCAGGATGCCTGAAGTGAAGTCGGTGTTTCGAGAGGTTCTCCCTAAACAAGGTGAGTTTTCTCGACTGCTCTTGTGGTGTTTTCCTCAGCACTGTTGCATTTGTTTGTAGCACGAAGCTCTTCAAACTCTCACCCTTATACAGACCGAGTTCAGATACAAAACAACCTCAGCTCAACTCTAGTCTGTATCTCGTTGACAGCCAGCACGTGTGTGTGTGTGTGTGCAGGTCAGCTCTCCGTGGAGGATGTTCCCACCATGGTCCTGTGCAAACCCAAACTCCTTCCTCTGAAGTCTGTGACGCTGGAGAAACTGGAGAAGATGCAGCAGGACGCTCAGGAGCTCATCAGACAACAACAACTGGCTTTGAAGGAGTCTGAGAGAGCAGAGTAGGACACACTTCATCACAACCTGAGATCAGCACATATCACTCTTACAGTCAGAGGGCAGCCTTCATATGAACGCTTCTGTTTTGTTTGTTCGTTTATTTATGCATGAGGTCATGTATGCTTTAGTTCATAAGGCCGCATATTATGCACATGAATGATTATTAAGTTCAGGATGTATTTTTTATATTAATATATATAAAACTATAAGTCACTGTCGGAATGGACTTTAGTTGAATGAAATGGCAGCTAATTAATGCATGAAATCGGTCTAGTTTTTAAGTACATTCCACTTTGTAAATGTCATATTTAAATATATGTATCTTCAAAACCTTTTTTTTAATGGAAAGAAATGTATATTTATTCAGTTATTAAAAATAACAAAAAAAGTGTCACCGTTTCCACAAATACATGGCTGCTAACAATCCAGCTCTGCCAGAACAGGAATATTCAATAATATTTATATTAGTTACTGTATATATTTTAAAAAATTGTAATATTTTACTGCTTTTACTGTATTTCTGATCAAATACATGCAGCCTTGGTTAGAAGAGACTTTCAAAAGCATTCAATAATTGGGCCAATGTTTAGCTATTTTGTTATGTATTGAATACTGTTTTCAATATGTAGTGAATATTGATTAAAAATACATTAATTTAAATATTTTGTTTCATTTCTCTTTGTGTCTATCATCTAATACACACTTTCAGTGTTTAATCGCTAATTATATAAATTGTAGTCCGGTATATTTCACTCCAGATGTTAAATAATAACAAAATAATATTTAATAAATTTTTTTATTGTAATTTATGCCGGTTTTAATAATGTCATGATGGATTTTTCACCCTAAAAAAAAAACAATATTAATTTTCTTTATGAAACCACACACTCCCAAGTCATTACCAGTAATCAACGATGACGACAGTTTATTATTTATTCATCAACCATTTTGAACAAAAAGCAAGTAAGTTAGGTGCATTTCACTTCCACCAGTCTACTGAAATATAAAAATAAATGTTCTGGACACTCCTGTGAAATGATCCCAGCTGCTGTGCGTTGCTCAGGTTTGTCCTTTCGTCAGTGACCATCAGAAGTGACATCTTTGAGAAGTCAGAGGAGATAAAGGGAAAAGTAAACTGGAGCACAGTATACAAAAGCAGCCCAGGAGGAGAGAGAGAGAGAGAGCTCTGACTGGACAACAGGAGCGGCAGTGAACTCAGGAATACTAAACACGGAATGACTAGATCATAAGTGTGGCACTTTCAGGATTAGCTTATACAAGTGATATCAGAAGGATCTCGCGTCTCCTTCAGACTGGAAAGTGCCTGGCCCTTCGGTCCCATTGTGTTCTGACAGGAGGAAAGGTTTTAGTATTTAAAGCTTCATGACAAATAAAAGCAACATGAAGAAATACAAAACTCCAGCGAGGGTCACGACTGGAGCAGCTGCCACAGAAACGGCTCGCAGGACTCCTGAATTCAGAAGCTGCAGAGTTTGAGACGCCCTCCGTCTCCTTCACTGACGAACCGCTTACGGCCCCTGACAGAAACAGACCAAATAAAACAGATACAAGAAGAAGTGGATACGACAACATTACTACACTAATAATAAATGTTAATCTTCTAATTAATTAATTAAATTAATGCATTTAGCAGACGCTTTTATCCAAAGCGACTTAGTGCATTCAGGCTATCAATTTTTACCTAGCATGTGTTCCCGTAAATAATAAATAATATACAAAAACACTATATACAGTATATATACAGTAACATCAATTGAATTAATAAAAGTGTACTATATATATATATATATATATACATATATATATATATATATATATACAGTACAGACCTAAAGTTTGGACACACCTTCTCATGCAAAGAGTTTTCTTTATTTTCATGACTATGAAAATTGTAGATTCACACTGAAGGCATCAAAACTATGAATTAACACATGTGGAATTATATACATAACAAAAAAGTGTGAAACAACTGAAAATATGTCATTGTAGGTTCTTCAAAGTAGCCACCTTTTGCTTTGATTACTGCTTTGCACACTCTTGGCATTCTCTTGATGAGCTTCAAGAGGTAGTCACCTGAAATGGTCTTCCAACAGTCTTGAAGGAGTTCCCCGAGAGATGCTTAGCACTTGTTGGCCCTTTTGCCTTCTGTCTGCGGTCCAGCTCACCCCTAAACCATTTCGATTGGGTTCAGGTCCGGTGACTGTGGAGGCCAGGTCATCTGGCGCAGCACCCCATCACTCTCCTTCTTGGTCAAATAGCCCTTACATAGCCTGGAGGTGTGTTATGGGTCATTGTCCTGTTGAAAAATAAATGATGGTCCAACTAAACGCAAACCGGATGGAATAGCATGCCGCTGCAAGATGCTGTGGTAGCCATTCTGGTTCAGTATGCCTTCAATTTTGAATAAATCCCCAACAGTGTCACCAGCAAAGCACCCCCACACCATCGCACCTCCTCCCTCCATGCTTCACGGTGGGAACCAGGCATGTAGAGTCCATCCGTTTACCTTTTCTGCGTCGCACAAAGACACGGTGGTTGGAACCAAAGATCTCAAATTTGGACTCATCAGACCAAAGCACAGATTTCCACTGGTCTAATGTTCATTCCTTGTGTTCTTTAGCCCAAACAAGTCTCTTCTGTTTGTTGCCTTTCTTTAGCAGTGGTTTCCCAGCAGATAATCTATCATGAAGGCCTGATTCACACAGTCTCCTCGAGATGTGTCTGCTGCTAGAACTCTGTGTGCCATTGACCTGGTCTCTAATCTGAGCTGCTGTTAACCTGTGATTTCTGAGGCTGGTGACTAGGATGAACTTATCCTCTGCAGCAGAGGTGACTCTTGGGCTTCCTTTCCTGGGGTGGTCCACATGTGAGCCAGTTTCTTTGTAGCTCTTGATGGGTTTTGTGACTGCACTTGGAGACACTTTCAAAGTTTTCCAAATTTTTCGGACTGACTGACCTTCATTTCTCAAAGTAATGATGGCCACTCGTTTTCCTGTACTTAGACTGTTAGAATTTGTATTATGGCAAGAAAAAAGCAGCTATTCAGTAGGACTATCAGCTGTGTATCCAGCTGACTTCTGCACAACACAACTGATGGTCCCAACCCCATTTATAAGGCAAGAAATCACACTTATTAAACCTGACAGGGCACACCTGTGAAGTGAAGACCATTTCAGGTGACTACCTCTTGAAGCTCATAAAAAAAAATTGTTTTGATAATAGTAAGATGGAATGTTACAGAATAAATATTTTTATAATAATAAAAGTTATTATACAAGTTTGTTATACAGAAAAAGGCCACACTCACCGACAAGGACAGAGGTCTCGGAGTTTTTTATCGATGACGCCGGCATCAAAGCTCTGCTCCACAAACTTCTCCAGAAGCGAATACGCACACGGCACGTCAATACTGAGATCAGCCATGTCCACATACACCCTCTCAAAGCCCTGCAAGAGGACAGCATTCACTGTACATCTGCTTTTTAAGCTGCAGTGACTCACACTGACCGGCAGGTGGCGCCGTACCCGTCTCAGCTGGTCCACAGTGATGACCGTGGAGGTGCAGAGAGACTTCAGCAGCTGCAGGATCATCTGAAGCGTCCGGTTGCCTTTAGACTCCAGAACCATGATGACCGCCTGGAAAAAATAAAACAACTATTAATAATCAGGTACAAGCTTTCTTCTAAAGACCCGGTTCTGTTGCCGTTATTACCTCATAAACGAACTCGTGATGGAAATGTGGGACTTCCAGTTCTCTCAAGCAGCGCTCGGCTTCCACCGTGTCTCCTGATAACAGATACTCCTTCAACAGGAGGTTCACCTGCAACAACAGCCATCATGCAATCTGGAGTTAGAGAATGAATACATGTGGGGCTGGGTTATGTGAGGTGGTAGGCGGGGAATGGGCGTGTCCTTGCCTCTTTGATGAGTTGATTGACAGGTCTCTGGCCGCCGCCCGAGCCCCAGAGGCTGTCGATGCGCAGGCCGGTCCATCGGCTCATTCTCAGCAGCACGGCGGCGCGATCCAGAGCCGCTCTGATCAAACCAAACAAACCCACGTCAAACACGCCGTCAAAACACAGAACCAGACCCACCGAGAGGAAAACACAGTACCTGGCGTATTCACAATCTACACGTCCTTTGTAGCCATCTACGAAGCTCTTTGGGAGGATGTTGTCGGCGACAGCTCGAGCGATGAACTGACCGAGCATCTGGAAGACAAATGTAAACATTTCCAGCTAAAGATCACTCATTCGGAGAGTTCACAAGATACAGAGGAAAAAAGACTAGTTTTCCTGTATTAAAACACTGACAAATATTAAAGATAGTCAATCTTTGAATTATTTAACATTTTATATTATTTCAATATTAGATATAATTTGTAGTATTAATATTATTTACAAATGCTTGATCAACTTTAATCTTGATCCATTTTTGGTTCAAACATTAGCTTTTTTATATTCTCAGATAATTAGCACTCATTCTGAAATAATTTCCATATTTCTTACTGACATGAAAAAAGGAACATAAATCATTTATAATTTGTAATTAAACTAGGCCTATATGAATTGCTTTTAAGGATTTGAAAACTCTGACAAGTAATAAAAATATGAAATATAATTAAACAGTAATATTTAATATTAATAATAAAACCTTACATTTATAAAATATATACAGTTTATTTTTATTTTTTGGCAACCTTTTTCTCTATTTTCAAATCGCACCTTCCTGAATAAAATATATTTGTATATATTAATTAATTTTATTCATATTAAATATTAATATTTACATCTTTAATTTAGAAAATATATAACTTGATTTCTTCTAAAATAAAGATTAAAGATTTCATATCCTTGTCATAAAAAAAGAGCTTTCCACATTTCTTGTTTACACACAAAAACCCCTCATAGGATACAAAAAGAAGAACTGAATCTTTTCACACAGCAGGATTTCACTTGAAGAGTATATAAAGGTCCCTCGAGTTCCTCATCGAGACATTGGTGTGTGTGTGTGTGTGTGTGTGTGTGTTACTGTAAGCAGTGCAGCTGTGTGTGAAGCTGGAGGACACACAGTGTCTGTAAAGCGGTAGCACGCATCAGTTCATACTAATGCAGTCGGAGGTCAATATTTGTTCTTATGCTGTTTTGGCACGTCTACCCTTTGTATTCAGATTGTATTGGCTGTTAACCAGTTCTACCGCTCGAACAACATGTGCCCTCGTGTCTGTAATGAAGGCTGACAAATGTGTTTGATGCACAGCGCTGACCCAGCATTCTGCACACAAGCTCACTGGTGTTTCTACGAAGCCGAAGGAAACAGCTGAAAGTCTCTTGTGACTGGCTCATCTGCACCACACAGACGTGCTCCGACCACAGAGTTTTCACTGTTAACCGCAGCCTCGCCAAACATGCTTTTAGCAGAGGAAACATGCAGCTCAGAAACTGTGACAAATGTTACGCTGCAAAAATTAAACCTACGCCTCAACTAGAGCGCTTCATGATTATGAACCATCGCTGATCATTAAATCTCATACAACAAAGTTGTGTTTAATTTAATATCTTCTGTTCATACTACTTAACACACACAGACTTAAAATTGTTTTTAACGTCATTCATATAGTAGTGACATTAATAGAATTAAGAAATAAAGCATTAAATACTGCCACAAAGAAAAATATTTTAATGTTAATGCTGTTAATATAAGGTATTAGATTTATAACAATATTTAACATTTATATATTTGTTATGTTAATATATTAGATATGATATCTGAAATATAATATTTATAATATATAATTATGTATATATTAATATCTAAATTACAATATATACACGCATATAAATTATATACATTTATATATGTGCATATAAATGTTAATGTATTAGATATGAGGCCTATACATCAATTTACAAACAATTATACAAAGAATTACAATCTTTTTCTGAGTTCAACCTTGTACACTTTCTGATCATATTGTCAAATATAATATCAAAATATATGATATTAAAGAATTTAATAACTCAAGTATAATAATATTGTATTATATTTTAATACGTTTTTTTTAATCAATTCTATAATACTAACTTTAATGCAGAAATATATACTAATTTGTTTTTTGTTTTTTAAATATATTAAAAACACTATTTACTTTTAATATAAACGTATTGTTTTTGTTTTTCCACAGGGTCCAAAAAAGGAACTGGAATAATAAATAGTAAAATTAATATCAAAATCAAACTATGGCTTTTAAAAACGAATTAAAAAGGTAAATATAAAAATATATCAAATTATAGATGACCGTGTGTGTGTATATATATATATAAGTCACTTTTTTTTTTATATATATATACACACATATATTCTAATATATTTGGATGTTTAGTGTGCATGGTTAAGGGCCTCACTCGAGCGACTCTACACTACTTCTAGCAGGTCACCTGTGGAGCTCCAGGTGTGTCCAGCACCAGGTCGGGCAGCTCTTTGAGAAGTTTGTGGAAGGAGGCCTCCACGTCGCCCGCTGTGAGCACACACCCGCAGAGCTCGCTGAGCAGTCGTGACGTCAGCTCCCTGTGGCTGGCTTTAGCCTCCAGCGCTAGCGATACGGCTAGCATGGGCACGTCGCCTCGCATGCTTCCCAGGTTCAGCTCAGCAAGCAGTTCCTGAAGGAACAGAGCCAGATGTCCGGATTATAATCAGAATGCAGCGTGTTCCTCAGGGTTTTTACTCAAACGCACAACACTTCATTAGATATGAACAGCCGTAAAAGCCTTCTCTTCATTTAACAACACAGCCATAAATCTCACCGCCACTTCATTAGCATCCCCGTGCTCAAAGTACTCTTGAACGATAGGAGTGAGCGTCTTCTCAAACGTGTCTTCGTCCAGAGGGAGGACGAGCGTCTCATATACACAGTTCTCCTGCAGAAACACAACGTTTGATGGATTGTGTGACAGTTTGATGGTTAAAAGGAAAAGTTCTCCCCAAAATAAACATTTTCTGAATATTCTCTTGACCTCAGGCCATCCAAAATATGTTAGTTTCCTCATGGGAACAGATTTGGAGAAATTCAGCAGATAAGTGCAGATAGACGTTCACCGACACTTCTGATGATTAAATTGCATCAGCGTACCATGGCCAAAGTGTGCTTTGGGCTTGAGACCGCAAACAGATTACAATAATAAACAATAAACTAAAACATTACAATAATCCAGAAATAACACACACCACTCCAGTCCGATCTTTAACTTCAACAGTTTTACATACACAGCTTTTCGCTTCACAAGACATTAACTGATGGACTGGAGTGGTGTGGATTATTGTGATGTGTTTGTCAGCTGTTTGGACTCTCATTCTGACGGCACCCATCCACTGGTTCTGATGAACAAACAAACTCTGATCTGAGATGATCTGAGATTAAGCAAATTTTTATTTAAGGCCGAACTATTACTTTAAAAACCATAAGCAAGCACACTGTGTGGCTTTTACCTGCTCAGCATCATAATTGGGATCTTTAACGTCAACTTCATCTTCGTCGTAAACCTGCCCAGGTGTTCCCCATACACCTTTACCTCCTGCCCCACCTATGGAGACAAAACACAGAAACAGTGCCAAGACATGTCAACAGAGACCAGAAAGAAGAAAGAAAACCTTCTGCTGTAGTCAATGAAAGTGCACGCTGTCCCTGTCTTTGTCATGTTGCCCACACAGGCTCTTTTAATTCACAGCTGCTGAAATCATCTCTCAATGGCAGAAGACCATACAGCAGTCTGTGCACGCAAGGCTATGTGTGATGTTCTGCTACATCCTCATGACCTTCCAAACCTGAATGAATGTCATTCTTCTGTGGCACATTATTTTTTTATTACAATGGAGGTCAATGGGGTCCGGTGTTGTTTGGTTCTTAATCTTCAAAATATCTTCTTTTGTGCTCCGCAAAATAAATTAAATCATAAAGTTCTGAAGTGGTAAGAGGGTGTGTAAATGATCGTTTTCATTTTTAGATGTATATATATATATATATATATATATATATATATATATATATATATATATATAAAACCAACTATTACCAAAATCGAGACATCCACAACTCAAGAAGTGTACGTTAGATGAGGTTTGTTTGACTAGTCCCACAATATTCCAGAAAGCACTGGAATATTCCAGAATGTTCCAGAAACATCTAGAACGTTCCCATCCTTGCAAAAGCATAATCTCTTTTAAAAACATTCAACATTAGTGCAAAAACTTATCTGTATGTTCTAAATGTTCTAAAATGTACCTGACCTAAATATTTACCAAAATATTGACACTAGGCAAAAATATATAGTACGATAATAATTAGCACTACAGAATTACAGAAGAACCATAAAAAAGTATATAAAAAAGATGTATATATAGTTGCTTAAATTAAGATTTAAAAAATAATAAAACATTTAAAAATGATTGAAAATAAATATACATATACGTTCAGAGCCAAATGTGCTAAACAATCTTTACAAAAATGGCCTGAATGAAAGCTAAATTAAAATACTGAAATTTGATTAAAAACCTATTATCAAATTAATCCGTGACAAAGAAAAAAATTATTATTATCTGACAATGAAAATGTGTCACCAATTTGTAATCCCTGATTAAATGCAAAACACAACAACTAGCTTCTGCTCAGCCTGACCGCAAAGCCTCCAAAGAAGATTGTCAATATGCTGTAATGCAATTTTTTCAGGTTTTCACTTTTCATGATGATGAAGTATATTTTCATCTGAAGGCCTCTGTCCAAAGACAGCTAACAGGAACTCTAGCCCTGCAGTCCGACTTAACCAGCAGTTACATAACACAAAAAGGGTCGAATATGCCAGCGCAGACGGAATCAAAAAGAGAAGCATGTCATGAAGTTATCTCGCGGGGGATGGGGGAGGTGAAAAGGTCACGAGGGGCAAAATCTAAATATTTTTTTGCAGTCTTGCGCGCATATATATATATATATATATATATATATATATATAGCATTCTCGATGCAGCTAGCAAGACAGAATGCCCGACGTTTCTGCAAGCCAGACTTTTCCAAATCAATTCAGGTCTGTTGCACACAAGGGTGATAAACCCTCAACAACTGAATGAATGGCAGTGACTGTCTGTTATGAGTGTGTGTGAGAATGTGGGTGGAGTTTAGTTGCTGAAGTGCGTCAGTCCGCTTGCATGAAGAATCGCTCGGATGTTTAAGTCAAGTCTAAACTGGCAAAAATGAAACAACGGATGCTGGAACGGAACCAAGTCAACACTTCTACGCTCTGAACTGATGCCAATAAATCCCAACCTGCACCGGAGTTCCGGAACTTTCAGAATTATCTAAATCCAGTTTATTTGTATGCGTGCATTCAGAGTTCAACTGAACCAATATCTACATTTCAAACAGAAAAACCCCCAGTGGTTCCAGGGGCGGTAACTTGAGAACTATACGATGATATAAACCGATTAACTATACAAGGTTTGAATTATTTTAAATCTATGAGAATAAATAACTCCAAACCACAACTTATAACAATAACGACAGAAAAACTATACATTTGGAATCACTTTCAGAACGATTTTTAAAACCTTGAGGATAATAATCGGAAAATGCAGCATGCTTATAATAAACCGAATGGTATTGTCAATTGGTGTGGATGCTAATATAGCTATCGTTCTTGGTTAAGGAATCAAACAGCACTGATACCTTTCTTGGGCAGTCCTCGTCCCTTGCCCATCCTCGACCTCCTGTTAAGTAGTTTGCCCTTAGGGCTGGTGGGGGGCACCACAGAGCGGACCACATCACTGTTATCGCTCAGCGAGTCGCCCCGGCCCGAGTCCCTGGAGGAGGTCTTCCTCAGACGTCTCTTCACCTTGGCCTTGAGTCTTGCTTCATGGATGCTGCCGGTGGGAGCCGAGATCCAGTTTCCGTTGATTTCATTATCAACGTTTCCAGTGAAGGTGTTGTCCTCGTCCCCAGAGGGGAAGGAATCGCTGAGATTTCCAGCCTCTGTGGTTGACAAGAGTGTTTGGAACCATTCATATATGTGAATATGCATATAATGTGTTATATGAGACTAAACATATGTTTTAAAACAGGATTAGCACTAGAGACCAACGTTTGGGCCCCTTATACATATATTTGAGAGAGTATAAACAAGTGATAGGCTTGACCTTGGCAACTTTGCACAGACTTATCATATCAAATACCAAATATGAGGGCAAACGATTCTGAAACACTGACCTAGAAACATTTACCGTGATATTAAATACCTAAATATCGCAGTAAAAATCAACTTACCAACAGGGTTTGCATTCAGCCATGCCTCACAGTCAGCTGCCATGGTAAAATCTGAAAATTAAGTTTTACGGGGTATAAAATGTGCCTTTGCACCTAGAATGCAGAAATATTAACGTTAATATGCAAGTTTCTTTGTGAAGCAAAAATGAATGAATAAATGAGAACAAGCAGCTGCTCCAATCAGCAGCGTCCATTTGGCTCCAACATAAGCCTGATACAATGACTGTATCGCATTACCAAACAGACAGAAGACCTGCAGTCTCCAAAATAAAGTGTTTTGGCTGAGCAATACTTAGTTTTTGTACTAACGGTCATTAATGCGTTTAAAATGTTACGTAGAGCATGCATTCAATCTATCGTGTTACGTGCACGAACAAGTGCGCGAGCGCAACATAAACATAAACAAAGCCTCGGAACTAGCAGCCAACAAACGCCATTTTTGTCTATATTTGACACAGCGTCTAAAATAAAACCTTCGAATGTCTTGAATATTGCAGAGTACGTTGCTTTTAAACAACATCCAGTTGATAAGGAACAAATCCCACTAACCTGTTTTATTGCGTAGTCCAAGTTTGAGTAGACGCTCCGTTGATGTTGATTCTGTGTTCTCTGCCCGGCAACACGATAGCGTAATGCTGTCCTGCGCGCTCTCTGATTGGTTGGAAAAATAGAGGCGGATGACAAAGTGACCAATAAAAATTAAGTTGAAATGAATCCGGTCTTTCTCGTATTTTCTATGAGGTCTTCGGTGAAGATCGTGACTTTCCGCCCTGCAATGGATGCTGCAACAGAATTTACGTCATTATGTAACAGATTGCTCATGGGGTGAAGATGAAGTCCCTCTGTCTTTTTATATTATTAAACTGGCATATATTACATGTAAATAAAAATAAAAAAAAGATGCAGGGGTTATTTTATAATGTACCATGGGACACTTTCATAAACATCAGGCAACCTTATTTTCCAAAATGTTTATTTAATATTTGCATCAGTGCTACACAATTTCCTTCCATAAAATGTTGTGCTATTATTAACAGAATATAAAACAAAGTTTTCCAGAACCATTCTGCTTATATACTAGCATTATAACACTCAGCTTTTTATAATTTTGATATGAGTTAAATAAACATGGTCCAGTTCAAGTATCCCAAAAGTCTGGGCTCTGTGTACAGCAATGATGAAAAACAAAAGAGTATGACAGACATTATACAGAAGCAGCGTTCACTGGTGTTCAGCTGATTATTAAGCATCTGGGGCTTTTAATACATTACAAGGCACTTTGAAAAGTTCAGACTGAAACAGAATAATAATAATAATTTAAAAGGCATCAACAGAATATTCACAAGTATTGACCTGAGGATAATTTTACACCTCTTTAAATTAAAATAGAAATTTAAATTAGGCACTTCTGCAGTGGATTTCATATTTGTCCACTGCTTGGAAAAACCAACACATATGCAAGCTTTGGAGTATGAACTAGGCAGGCAGATGATGTAAACACTACACTTACCAGTGCATTTCACATTCTGATGCATATTTTTCACAGTGTAAGAAAAATCCATGCTGGACTACAGAAGACACACACACTGGATTCACAGAAAACTGAAAACTGTCATCATTTACTTTTCCTCATGTTTAAAACCTGTATGAGAGACTTTTATTTTTCCAGTGGAACACAACTGAAGATATTTTGCAGAACGTTCCTGCTGCTCTTTTCCATACAATGAAAGTGAATGGGGACTAGGGGCTTTCAAGCACACATGACATGCTGAATAAAAATATATTGTGGTCACAAATTAAGAATTAGTTCCCATGACTTAGAGGCCATGTTGTACTAATTCTTTCTAGTGTTATATTAGTATATTGATATACTAATATAGGTTTTGTTAATATTTTGATTTAGATTTCATTTTTATATTGTTTTAATTGTATTAATTGTTTTTGGGTCTATATAGTTTTTATTGATTGTCTTTTTTAGTTTAGTTTATTTAGTTTGAGTTATTTTAGTACTCAGAGTTAAACTAAATGAAAATAAGATATGTTGCCTTAGCAAAAACAAAATGTGTTTATATTAATACAATTATTTATAGAAATACAATTATTACAAACATTATTTCCCTCATTTTAGTTGAATCAAGGCCATGATGAAACTAAATTAAAACTGAAAATGGATAATTAATATACAACAGACATAATTAATATTCAAATTTTATTTCGCATGTCATGTACAGGGCTCCGAGATCTAAAAACTAAATGTATTTTTATATTTTCAGTTTGTTTCTTAAACTATGGCTTCAAAAATAAAACGTGGAATATAGTGCACATGTCGCATGGACTACTTTAATGATTTAAATTAAAATTTTGGAACCACAGCCCACCATCAATTCCACTGTACAGAAGAATAACAGCAAAAAAGGTCATGTGTGTTTGGAATTTACATTTTTCAGTGAACTATTCCTTTAAAATCTAAGACATTTAATGTGGCTTTTTTTTTAATCCCCGAAAACTTTCATACAGTTTGTATTGCTATGAACCCGAGTACACAAATGACCCAATTGCAGTTCTTCTTGTGTCCATGTCCCAGCAGTGGTGCAGTCCTGATAGTCTCACTTGAGCTTCATTCAGTGTTTTGCGACTGTGTGTGGAATTTTAAGAGACTTTCCTCCGCCAGCTTTGACAGATACTTCTATAAAAACACAAACAATCGTCTGTTAAATTACACAAATTACCATTTACTTTTAAATCACAGGCATAAGAACAACTATAACGCCTTGAAGAGCAACAGTTTGGTTTCTCTGACTAAAATGGCTGACTGACAGCATCTGTTATGACTGTTAAACTCAAGAAAGTTCAAGCTACATTGAGATATCGCGTGTTTCTAGGCTCTTTTGTCTTAGAAACTAAACACTATCCCAACATATTTTTGAAACCCATTCGTTTATTTAATTTTAGCCCTAACAATGTCTACTAGTGGATAAAATCCACTGTGACACTTTGTCTTACTTAGGCTAATTTCATAGCTGGCTTTTTAAGTAACCTTAATGCACACAGTTATATGATCTAGTCACACTTTTTGCATAGTTTTACTAAACTAAAAGATAGCACTTTCATATTTTAAAGTTGCAAAGTAATTTTGCACTCATGGTCTATTGGACTTCCTGTTGAGGTCGGTTTTAATGACATAAGAGTTGATGAAACTCACGTTTATGTGCTTCCAAAAAGCGTATTTGTTTACCAGTGAAACAAGGAACAAGTTGAAATGGAACAAGGTCAAAATGTGGGAGGAAAGCAGGTTTCCTGTAGTGTTTACAGTCTCTCTCTCTGTCATTCTTGGTTTCACCTGTCTTGCTCTTCTGGTGTTATATTCAGCTGTCACCTTCTCACTCTCTACTTCTTGTAAACTCAACACAGCTGGCAGACCTCAAGCCGGAGAAGTGAAGTATGAGGTGACGCTCTTTGGCCGACCACTCTAGTCTGAGAGACGACAACTGGTTGTGGTCTGACTGTGATGACGGGGAATGTCCGGATCCTTGCCGCCTCAACGATGTTGTGCTGCAAAGTTTGTTTGTCTGTCTGTATGCGTGTGTTTCTGAAGGGTTATAAAGAGGAACTATATCCCACCCTGAGCACTGGGCTTCTTGCGTCAGTCAATCTTACACTGCAGTCACCAGGGGTGGGGAGTAACTAAGTAAGCCTTTTCAGTAAAAGCTTCTATTTACAACAGTGTAGCAGTATAGCATGGCCAAATGCTACATCGCTGTTTGGATTTCACATTGTTCATGTTGCGTGCAGCTTTATAGTCAAATACACTCTGCTAAGTGGTCCTCTCATGTGTACCGCTGCCAAGTCTGATTCGTTTTAGTGAATCAGTTCATTTGGGAAGAGATTTAAGAAACAGTTGACCGATTCACTGATTTTAGTCACTTAAGTAGCTTCAGTGTAGATAGGTAGTCTATAACGTAAGTTGTCTAATGTGTACTGCTGGAAAGTCTGATTCATTTTGGTGAATCAGTTCATTTGGGAAGAGATTTAAGAAACAGTTGACTGATTCACTTATTTTAGTCACTTAAGTAGCTTCCATTTAGATAGGTAGTTGGTAAAGTAAGTAGTCTCATGTGTACTGCTGGAAAGTCTGATTCATTTTGGTGAATCGGTTCATTTGGGAAGAGGTTTAAGAAACAGTTGACTGATTCACTGATTTTAGTCACTTAAGTAGCTTCAGTATAGATAGGTAGTCTATAACGTAAGTTGTCTAATGTGTACTGCTGGAAAGTCTGATTCATTTTACTGAATCAGTTAATTTGGGAAGAGATTTAAGAAACAGTTAACTGATTCACTTATTTTAGTCACTTAAGTAGCTTCCATTTAGATAGGTAGTTGGTAAAGTAAGTAGTCTCATGTGTACTGCTGGAAAGTCTGATTCATTTTGGTGAATCAGTTCACTTGGGAAGAGGTTTAAGAAACAGTTGACTGATTCACTGATTTTAGTCACTTAAGTAGCTTCAGTGTAGATAGGTAGTCTATAACGTAAGTTGTCTAATGTGTACTGCTGGAAAGTCTGATTCATTTTAGTGAATTAGTTCATTTGGGAAGAGATTTAAGAAACAGTTGACTGATTCACTTATTTTAGTCACTTAAGTAGCTTCAGTGTAGATAGGTAGTCTATAACGTAAGTTGTCTAATGTGTACTGCTGGAAAGTCTGATTCATTTTAGTGAATTAGTTCATTTGGGAAGAGATTTAAGAAACAGTTGACTGATTCACTTATTTTAGTCACTTAAGTAGCTTCAGTGTAGATAGGTAGTTGGTAAAGTAAGTAGTCTCATGTGTACTGCTGGAAAGTCTGATTCATTTTGGTGAATCAGTTCACTTGGGAAGAGGTTTAAGAAACAGTTGACTGATTCACTGATTTTAGTCACTTAAGTAGCTTCAGTGTAGATAGGTAGTCTATAACGTAAGTTGTCTTATGTGTACTGCTGGAAAGTCTGATTCATTTTAGTGAATTAGTTCATTTGGGAAGAGATTTAAGAAACAGTTGACTGATTCACTTATTTTAGTCACTTAAGTAGCTTCAGTGTAGATAGGTAGTCTATAACGTAAGTTGTCTAATGTGTACTGCTGGAAAGTCTGATTCATTTTAGTGAATCAGTTCATTTGGGAAGAGATTTAAGAAACAGTTTACTGATTCACTTATTTTAGTCACTTAAGTAGCTTCAGTGTACAACCCGAATTCCGGAAAAGTTGGGACGTTTTTTACATTTTAATAATATGAAAACTAAAAGACTTTCAAATCACATGAGCCAATATTTTATTCACAATAGAACATAGATAACATAGCAAATGTTTAAACTGAGAAAGTTTACAATTTTATGCACAAAATGAGCTAATTTCAATTTTGATTTCTGCTACAGGTCTCAAAATAGTTGGGACGGGGCATGTTTACCATGGTGTAGCACAGGGGTGGCGAACCTGTTCAGCATGATGAGCCAAAAAAAAATCCCTCATCACTGCAAAGAGCCACACAACAGATGTGTCTAACAATAAAGTTACAATTTATTACTTATTACAGTTACTAATTACATACACAATAGTTTTCATGGATTTTAATGTTTGTCAATGTTTGTCATAGTATCAGCCTACCTAAAAGGTTACATGACTCAGTGGGACACCTGGCACTCCTTGGTTTCCACAATCTTTGTTAAGTCTGGCTTGTATTCAGTTGTGGCTACTCGTAGTAATTCTTTCACATGCGTGTCAGTCAGGACAGAGCGATGCTTTGATTTCACTTGTTTCAGTGTTGGAAAAAGTGATTCACACATGTAAGTTGACCCAAACATTGACAATAGTTTGACTGCAGCCTGTTTGACATTGGGATATCTCTCATTCGGCACAATCTTCCAAAACTCCACGGTTCCTTCCCTCAGAACACTTTTAAGTCTGTCATCCTCAGAAAGTTCAATCATTTCAAGCTGAGTTGCTGCTTCATCTTCCACTAAAGGGGCTTTTAAACAGTCTGATTCAGCAGTGAATGGGTCGATAAGAAATGAAATTTGTGGTCTTTTTTGGCGTAGGCCGGAGAATCTGTCCTCAAAACTCTGTTCGAGACTTTCAAGCAGTGTTGCATACCGTGCAGTACTCCCATTTACAACCTCTGCTGCTGGTCCACTTGCCTTCAACAAGGATGGAAAATGTGTTAACTGCCTCTTTTGTAGATGAGTCTTGAACAGCTTGAGTTTGTTGACAAATGTGAAAATACTCTGCACCAGGTCAGACACCATCTTTGACTTCCCTTGCAGATCCACATTAAGGCCATTCAGATAATGCAGCATGTCGACCAAAAAAGCCAAGCCCGAAATCCACTGGGGATCACGTAGCTCAGGATAGTCCTTATGTTTCTCTGCAAGGAACAGCTTCACTGGATTTAAAAGCTCAAAAAAACGAGAAAGCACATTACCTCTTGACAGCCATCTTACAGCACAGTGAAGAAGCAGATCAGATGAAAGATCTTCATCAAGCTCAGCAATGAGATTTTTGAACTGCCTGTGATTGAGAGCATGTGTGCGTATAAAATTGACAATTTCCAGCACAGGTTTCATGATGTGATCAAAGTTCAGCTTTTTAGACACCAAGTGCTCTTGGTGGATAATACAGTGAAATGTCCAAAATTCAGGAAAACGGTCATCAGCTTTACACAGCCCTACAAGGCCTTTCCCAGATCCCAACATGGCTGGTGCTCCGTCAGTGGCTATTGCTGTTAGCTTTGATAACTGCAGATCTGCTTTCTCAACAACAGCCATCAGTGTCTCTTTCAGGTCGATTCCACGGGTTCTGTCTTTCAGTGGCACAATGTCAAGCAGCTCTTCCTTAATTGTGCAGTCTTCTGACACAAACCGTACAAATATCGCCAACTGTGGCTTATCTTGAACATCGCAAGACTCATCCAAAACAATGCTGAAATACCGGCACTTCTGAAGATCTGAATATAAATGTGTTTCAACTGAGTCGTTAATGTCCGATATTCTCTCTTCAACTGTGTGCCGTGACAGCTGAAGGTCCTTTACTGAACGTTTCAAATTTTCATTTTCGGGACAAAGAATAGCAACAACATCACTAAGGCACTTTTTAAGAAACTACCCTTCACGATATGGTTTTTTTGCACGAGCAATGTTCCATGCCAGTTGATATGACGCTAATGTCACTGTCTCTGAATGCTTGGTAAATTTCCGAAAAAGCTGACTTTGCTTCTCCGACTGACGTTTCAAAGTGTTTACCTTGTGCTTGCGAAGTTCACTGCCTTTGGGAAATTCCCTGGCCACTGTAGAATGGAGTGATGTGAAATGGCGCTCAAGATTTGAAGCCTTAAAATGCGACAACGACGTCTGGCATATCAAGCAGAATGGTTTTCCAATTCGTTCAACAAAAAAATATAAATCCTCCCATTCAGATAATAATGTTCTGTGCTCATCTTCATATTTGCGCTTAGCTGTATGCTTCTTTGATTCTGCCATGATAATTCCTACTAACGAACTTCACATTAACCTGACAGCGGCAGCTCCTGTCAGTCAATAATAGGCTAGCCACGTTAAATTACGCGAGAGTTGAGGTTCTGTTAAAAATAATAAAAAAATAATATGAATAATGTATTATTTTTAAAAAGTCAAATTACATTCAGATAATACATTTAAATTCATTCCTATTTATTTTGAAATAAAATTTAGAAATTCTAAAAAAGTTGAATGAATTGCGATGTGAACATGTGGAGACTGAACCGAGCCGCAAAAAAGCAGTCAAAAAGCCGCACGCGGCTCGCGAGCCGCGGGTTCGCCACCCCTGGTGTAGCATCTCCTTTTCTTTTCAAAACAGTTTGAAGACGTCTGGGCATTGAGGCTATGAGTTGCTGGAGTTTTGCTGTTGGAATTTGGTCCCATTCTTGCCTTATATAGATTTCCAGCTGCTGAAGAGTTTGTGGTCGTCTTTGACGTATTTTTCGTTTAATGATGCGCCAAATGTTCTCTATAGGTGAAAGATCTGGACTGCAGGCAGGCCAGGTTAGCACCCGGACTCTTCTACGACGAAGCCATGCTGTTGTTATAGCTGCAGTATGTGGTTTTGCATTGTCCTGCTGAAATAAACAAGGCCTTCCCTGAAATAGACGTTGTTTGGAGGGAAGCATATGTTGCTCTAAAACCTTTATATACCTTTCAGCATTCACAGAGCCTTCCAAAACATGCAAGCTGCCCATACCGTATGCACTTATGCACCCCCATACCATCAGAGATGCTGGCTTTTGAACTGAACGCTGATAACATGCTGGAAGGTCTCCCTCCTCTTTAGCCCGGAGGACACGGCGTCCGTGATTTCCAACAAGAATGTCAAATTTGGACTCGCCTGACCATAAAACACTATTCCACTTTGAAATAGTCCATTTTAAATGAGCCTTGGCCCACAGGACACGACGGCGCTTCTGGACCATGTTCACATATGGCTTCCTTTTTGCATGATAGAGCTTTAGTTGGCATCTGCTGATGGCACGGCGGATTGTGTTTACCGACAGTGGTTTCTGAAAGTATTCCTGGGCCCATTTAGTAATGTCATTGACACAATCATGCCGATGAGTGATGCAGTGTCGTCTGAGAGCCCGAAGACCACGGGCATCCAATAAAGGTCTCCGGCCTTGTCCCTTACGCACAGAGATTTCTCCAGTTTCTCTGAATCTTTTGATGATGTTATGCACTGTAGATGATGAGATTTGCAAAGCCTTTGCAATTTGACGTTGAGGAACATTGTTTTTAAAGTTTTCCACAATTTTTTTACGCAGTCTTTCACAGATTGGAGAGCCTCTGCCCATCTTTACTTCTGAGAGACTCTGCTTCTCTAAGACAAAGCTTTTATAGCTAATCATGTTACAGACCTGATATCAATTAACTTAATTAATCACTAGATGTTCTCCCAGCTGAATCTTTTCAAAACTGCTTGCTTTTTTAGCCATTTGTTGCCCCCGTGCCAACTTTTTTGAGACCTGTAGCAGGCATTAAATTTTAAATGAGCTAATTAAGTGGATAAAAGTGTAAAATTTCTCAGTTTAAACATTTGCTACGTTATCTATGTTCTATTGTGAATAAAATATTGGCTCATGTGATTTGAAATTCCTTTAGTTTTCATTTTATTAAAATTTAAAAAACGTCCCAACTTTTCCGGAATTCGGGTTGTAGATAGGTAGTCTATAACGTAAGTTGTCTAATGTGTACTGCTGGTAAGTCTGATTCATTTTAGTGAATCAGTTCATTTGGGAAGAGATTTAAGAAACAGTTGACTGATTCACTTATTTTAGTCACTTAAGTAGCTTCCATTTAGATAGGTAGTCGGTAAAGTAAGTAGTCACATGTGTACTGCTGGAAAGTCTGATTCATTTTGGTGAATCAGTTCATTGGGGAAGAGATTTTAGGAAACAATTCATTGATTCAAGTCCCTTAAATAGCTTCAGTGTAGTCAAAATATCAGACCTGCTCCTTATCACACAAGTATAATATGGCTTATTATATTACAAAAAAACTTCAGTAAATTCTAAAGTTAAAATGTGTTATACAAAAGCTCTTTGAATCATCAATCTTTCAAACACAGAAAATGTTAAGAAAGAGAGAACCTTTCATATTTGGGTGGGAAGAGAAAGGAAGACTGCATGGTTCTGACCTGTAGGTTCCTGTAGTGAATTGTACTCCGACAGTGTGACGTCTTGGCTGCTTGTTCACTGGTGTAAAACAAACCACACAGGTTGCAATAAAATCCTGTCCTTGGCACGATGAACTCCACACCTGCCAAAAACAACACAACCAGCCAGAAATCAGAACGACTCCAAACAAATCCATTGTCATATACGGCTCTGTGAGTGTGTGCAGGGGTGTAAAGTCAGCTCTTCAGTGAAAGAATCTGGTGCGTTAGCTGTGTGGTAATGAGTACACAAGCTTGGGCCTCGAGGGTGCAATTCACACCTCACTCAGCAGGATGACAAATGCTCCACTGACATCAGCTGGCCTTAAAGGCTTCAGTCACCCACTGAGAGCCCACATCACAGCCAGAGCCGTTCATTAGTGCTGCTCGCGCAGTAAAGCGTTCCTATTATTATTGCTCATACTTTCTCCATCCTGACCAAATGGTACTTGACCATAGGAATTCTGGTGGACGTACCTAACGGTATGCTGTGTTCACTGATGGCTTTCTCCTGCTCCTGAGAGGGTGACGCAGTAAAGAAGTCTGTCACCTGAGGTGAAGGGGCACGTAATGATTCGGGAATATCTGGAACAGATGAATCGGTGGAATTAAATGCTTTAGTGTTTGTTGTGTACCATTGATCCGAGAAGTACATGTTTTTGTATCTACAGCTTGTAAATCACATTAAACTGCCACTAAATGTTCAAAAATTCCCCTTAAGATATTTGAGGCGAGCATGATTTTAAATGCAACTTTTAAAAATAAATAAATCATAATAATAATACAAATTTGGAGGTAAAAAGCAATTTGTCGAAAATTTGAAGTTTCCAAATTTTACCTAAAAACATTAGTTCAATCAAGTTTCCGAACAGTATTTGCTACGAATTGAAAATTCTGACATCATCTACCTATCCTCGTCACAAAAATGTGGCTTAGTCAGATAAAATCTTGTGAGGTGGCGTTAGTTAATTTTTAGGATACTTTAAAGTGCACACCACTGTTTCCGGCACACAAATATGAACATGGTGAGACCAGTGATGTCCGATTCACAGACAGATTATTCTCGAGAACATATTCTTTTTAACAGGTCAGGCCAAAGTTATAAAACACAAAAAGGTTACTGTCAAAAAGTCAAAGCTTTTCCACAAAACAAAGTTGCATGTTTAATCAAGCTAACTTACATTTTTGCTTGGCTGCATCTAAAATTGTTGCAATTGCAACAAAAAATGCTGTTTCGTCAGATTAATCTTATTAGGTTGCTCTATAAGTTATGCACACTAGTGTTCCCTACATGGAAAAATAAACACTGCGTGAGCAGTGAGGTCCAATTCACAGACATATTATTTTCAAGAACTCTCTCTTTTTAATGAGTCAGTCAGAAGGATTTAAGTTTCGAACTCACTCATGAGTTAACGGTTTAAAGTAGACTTGCTCAGTCAGTGAATCTGAACCGCTTTTGAACGGCAATCTTAATCATATGATGTTGTGATTAAACTATATGTGCAGTCTTATTAGCACAATTTTGCAAGCACTCAGCTCACACAGAAGTCACTTTTAAACTAAGTTCTATCCGATACTTAAAGTGGGGAATTTTGCATGACCAACCTGAACCTGATGCAAAATCTGAATGGGGAAATCCTTTGCCCTTCACAATATAATTCCCAATGAGGATTCCTAATGAAATTACAGTGACCACACTTAAATCTGTATGAGGAACTACCAAGTACTATTATGGTATGAGTATCAAGAAGTAAAATTCCCAAACACCCAACACCCAAGGATCTCTAAACGTTATTTTTTTTTCATTCATGGACCATTATTTCCTGAAATCTTTTAGTTTGACATTCAGAGAATATTTAAAAGTAACATTCCCATTATGTTTGCAAAATTCTCAAATGGAATGTTAATTTTTAAAATCTGGACATCTTGAACATTCAGAGACATTCAGAAATAACATTCTTATAACGTCATGGAAACATAAGAAAAATGTTTTTAGAACATATTTCCATTAGACGGGTCATAACAGACATTCACTAACAAACTGAGGTCAGTTGTGGGTATACCTTTCTTCTGACTGTCAACTTTGAGACATAGTTCCTTGTTGTCCATCTTTGCCGTCTTTCTCTCATCATTACTCAGGTCATTCACTTTCCCATTTTCACATGTGCTGCTGTTGTTTAGAGGACCAGCTGGCGTGGTTGTGTCGATGTGTGTATCCATATGAGTGGTGGAGCAGGTCTCCTCCAAAGCGCTCTTGAACTCCTGGGACGGGAAGAGGTTGAGTTGACAGACCGGTTGTTCTGGGGCAGATGGTCTCAGGGGCGTCTCTCCAGGCTTGGACTGAGCACCTCCAGAGCTTTCTGCTGGAACCAAATCCAGCAGTGGAAGCGACAGAGGGTCCACCGTGCTCTCCTCACCTTCTGTTGGGGTCTTTGCGTTTGGTTTAGGGCTCTCTGCTGTCGACCGGCTGGGCTCGACTCTCTGGTCCTCCTCGTGAAGATCAGGTAGATCAGGTTCAACTATAGAGTCGTCCTCTTCTCCGACTTCATCTACGGTCACCAGTTCCTCCATACTTTTAGGATACCAGCTCTCCTCTTCTCCATCATCTACACTTTCCAGTCCCTGAGAGACATTAGAAATTCATTCTTTCATTTAGCAGGGATGCAACAAATTGATCAAATGTGACAGAAAAGACTTTTATAATGTTACAAAATATTCCTCGTTCAAATAAATTGTGTAAACACAAAAATCTTGAAAAATTATCAAGTTTTCCACAAAAATATGAAGCAGCACAACTGTTTTAAAAATTGATAATAATCAGAAATGTCAGATTATTAGAATGATTTCTGAAAATAATGTGGAGTAATGATGCTGAAAATACAGCTTTACGTCACAGAAATAAAATACTTTTTAGAATATATTAAACTAGAAAATGGTTATTTTAAATTGTAAAATTGTTACACAATAACAGTGTTTTTACTGTTTTTTTTCAGAAAGCAAAAATGCATATGAATGAATGTTTACTTCTCTGTCACCATCTCTGTCACACTTTGAAGACTTTGCAGGTTTGCTGTTATGAGGAGATGCTGATCTTTCTTTGGCTCTATATTCTTCCTTCTGTAATATGTAAAAAAATAAATAAAATAAATAAATAAAATATAAAATTCTTTAAATCTTTAAAATATTTTTCAAAAGTTTATATCTTTTAAATAATATATAATATTCAAATAAAAAAGTAATATAAATATAAAAAATGGATTAAGTAAATGATACTATATTTTATATTTTGAATATTTGTTTAATGTTCTTAACTCTAAGAAAAACTTCAGTTTTGTCATTCAGAACATTATACACAGTATTACAGTTGTCTCTCAAATGTGTAGGGTGTACCTGATTTTCGGACTCTTTCTCCTCTTTATCTTGTCTCCGGCTCGGCCTCTTGCTGCGTCCTCTGTCTTCAGCTGTCCGGTTGGAGTGTGTGTCGTCCGTCACGTCTGACTCTGAGCGTCTGGGTCTGTGGTAGTCGCTGCCTTCCCTTCTCTTCGTTTTCCCCGCATGTCTCTGATGTTGCGGCCTGCTCAGTTTATCAGTTTTGTACAGTGAGTCTTTCTTGTAAAAGTCATCTATGGAGTGGTAGGAGGAGAAGGATGAACCCTGGGGGCTTCCGCGGGGGTACCAGTCCCTGCCCCGCTCGTCCCCGGGGCCCATACGTGGGCTGATCCGGTCCCCGGTTTTAAGGTAGGCTTTCCTGCGCTCAGACAGCCATCCATTGTGTATTTCTTCCTCATCATTCCTCCAGTCGTCTCTCTCACGGGGGTCTTCATCGCCTCGGGAATGGGACGTCCAGTCCCAAGAGGCCCGGCGGGGACCCATGCCGTTGCTCCAGTCAGGCCGGCAGGACGGCCCCGGTGGACTGTGGCCGGAGCTACAGGAAGTGAAGCTGGGACTGTGTGAGTGCGGACTCAGAGAACGACTGACTGGACTGCGTGATCTGGCACGCTCCGGCAGGTAACTGCACAAAAACAGCAAGTTTAAAACACAAAGTGACAAACTTTATCAGGTTTATTACTTTGAAAAGCTTTCATATCATTTTCAAGAAAAGTTCAACTTTAATGATGTCATGTGGTGCAACCATGTGATTTTATCTTAATTTTCAAAAAAAATTGTAACAGAAATATATTTTAAAGTGAAAAGTTTTTTTTTTTTTTTTTTTTTTTTTTTACATCTACAAGGAATTTTTAATTCATAAATATATATTTTTTGAGTAGATGCACCACATGTCATTTTACAAACTGAACTAGCCTTGCCTTGTTCAGAATTATCTGATAAAATATTACTAAATATTAACAAAACACTAAATATTATAAATGCAATAAATATTATGTAACCATTTTTGTTATTTTTCCAGTTTTCGATTTAAAAATTAATACAATTCTATATCGTAGTATTCTATATCTACTATATTTAAGTATCTAAAACAAAATTTTTTTTTAGCCAATTAATCTATATTTAACCTAAAATAGAACATTTACATTTAATTAATAGTTCTATATTAACACACAGTCATTAAGTTCTGCAGGGGTCATCTCGTTCTCTGTGATGTCATTTAAATGTTTTTGTTTTCTGCATGTTGGTCACACCACATGACTTAGATTTGCAAGATACATAAAACATTATTTAAATTAAATATAATAATAATAATATACAAGTAACAGATTATACCAAACTACTTAATTTTTTTTTCTTCTTTATGATGTGAGGACTGTTTTTGCAATTTTTAGTTTTGAATTTAGATTTTTTTTTAATTATAGAAGAGATGCATCCAGTTCATTATAAATATGAATTGGTATTTTTATGCACTGTCGAGTAAAATCAGTAGATCCAGACAAAAAATTTAAAAAAAGACCCAAAAGGTCTCAATATTTCTCACCTGTCGATCTCCTGCATCTCGTCTCGCTCTCTCTGGCAAGTGATGTCTTGGATTATAGAGTCAACATCTTTACCTGGTTTCTGGATCAGAGAGGAAAACACTTTGAGTTGGTTTTGTTCGAATCCCATGATCAGGATGAGCTTCATACCTTCAGCTGCAGCTCCTGGTATCTCTTGGACATGCGGATCAGTAGCTTGTGTCCATTGATGGTAGCCGGCTGCAGCTGGTAGTACTGCACCATCGCCTGCGCTGCCTCCACATATGCCATTTCCAGAAAAGCCTGACGCCGGCGTCAAATCGTTAAAGCATGTATGAAACATAAAAGATGTCAGATGTGATCCGAGCAGATCTTCAAGATATTCTTTTTAATTGTGTGATAAATCTTCAAGACAGTTACAAGGTCAATTCAATGCCAGGCATTTCAGGCAGATGGCAAACTTGGCACTGGACCCAGAATTGGATCCAGTCTGTACTAACAGGACCAATCAAAAAGTCAAATGTGATTAATGAATCGGGGTGATGCAGACATCATCGGTGTCAGGGTTTAAATACACTAAGATAAAGTACATAAAGTGCTCATCTAAATCTATTTTTGCTCAGCCTAGTGCTACGGTTTTATTTAAGACAAACTGTACGGTATATCATTGCGATCTTCTCTTCAGAGCTGAAATGCGCCCTACCTGATGCGTTGTGCGCATGAGGATGTAGTTGGTCACTTTGCCGAAGGGAAGTCCCAAGTTGATGACATCATTCTCCGTGCAGCTGCCCTCCGGGAGGTTACAGATGTGCACAACTCGTCCGGGACACGCTTTACGCTGAAGAAACTGAGGACACAACATAGATTTATTAGATATTCCATATTTAACATCATCTTAATGTTATGAATAAAATACATCAACAATGTTTAGATTAAATATATGTTCACATTTAAGATGTCTGTGATTAGCAGTTTGTGTGTGTTGAAACCTTCCCCTGATGTGCTCACTAATGCCCCCTACTGCTGCTGAAATACAACATTCACCTAGCATTGCCACAAAACATGCCCAAACCAAACCTGGATTCAGATCGCGACATAGCACTGAGTCTGCACTGTTAAAGGTGCACAATGATATTGCTCGGTTTGTTGATGCCAAGAGCCCTGTTATTCTAGTGATACTTGATCTCATGGCGGCCTTTGATACAGTGGACCATGAAGTCCTTCTGTCTCACCTTAATCACTTTGTTTGCATTCAGGGTACCGCACTTCAGTGGTTCTCATCATATTTGACCAATAGAAGCTTTTTTGTAGTGATTGGGGACTTGTCCTCCTCCACCACTTCTCTCTCTTGCGGGGTGCCACAAGGTTCTATTCTCGGGCCCATTTTATTTTCACTTTACATGCTGCCTCTCGGGTCCATTATAGCCAGGCACAATATAGCTTTTCACTGCTATGCTGATGATTTGCAAATTTATTTGCCTATGAGTCCAAAAAATGCTGACACAGTTGGGTCACTAATTGATTTTATTTATGATATTAAACTGTGGCTAGAGCAAAATTTCCTTTAACTAAATGAATGAATATATTATATTTGGAGAGTCTGGAACTTCTGACTTTGATGTGCTGACCTCAAAGCTTGGACCAACTGTCAGAAATCTTGGTGTGACTTTTGATAGTAGCCTGAAATATGATAAACAAATTGACAGCATGGTTAAAGCTAGTTTTTTTTCAGCTACGTCTTTTGGCCAAGGTTAAACCATTTTTGAATCGCTCTGACCTTGAGAAAACTATTCATGCTTTTATCAGTTCAAGATTAGATTATTGTAATGCGCTTTATACTGGTGTCTCACAGTCATCTCTTAGGCGCCTTCAGCTGGTGCAGAATCCTGCAGCCCGTCTTTTAACTAACATACACAAACGTGAGCACATAACCCCAATTCTTTATTCGCTCCACTGGCTTCCAGTTTCTTTTATAGTTTTTTTTTTTAATTTATTGTTTGTTTTTAAAGCTCTCAATGGCCTTGCCCCACCTTATGTAACTGATATGCTGGCTTTTCGTCAGCCAAACAGGGTTCTTAGTTCAACAAATCAACTTTGCTGGAAGTCCCAAGGTCACGGTACAAACACTGGGGTGACCAGGCTTTTTCTGTAGCTGGGTCCAGGCTCTGGAATAAGCTTCCCACTAATATGCGCACCATTACTGACATGGGCCTTTTTAAAGCAAAGCTTAAAACTTATTTATTTAGACTGGCTTTTAATATCTAGCAATTGTTGTGACATTTTTGTGTATTTTCTTTTTTTATTGGAAAGCACTTTGGTTCACCTCAAGTGTTGTAAAGGGCTGTATAAATAAATGTTGATTGACTGATTGATTGATTGATCTACACTTCAATTCAAACATTTGTGGTCAGAAATATTTTTACTGTTTTTGAAAAGTTTCTTCTGCTCATTAAGGCTATACCAAAGATACAGTAAAATCAGCAATATTGTGAAATATTATTACAATTTAAACCGTTTTCTATTTAAGTACATTTTAAAATTATAAGCCATTACTCCAGTCTTCAGAGTCACATGATTCTTCAGAAATAATTCTAGTATCTTGATTTGCTGCTCAAGAAACTTCTGTTATTATTACACGAGTTGTGCTGCTTCATATTTTCATTGGAAACTGTGATTTTTTTTTTTTTTTCAGATTATTTAATAAACAGGAAACAACAATTTTTTGTATTATATATATTATAAAGAGTTACATTATAAATGTCTTTATTGAGACTTTTAATAAATTGTATGCATTCTCTCTAAATAAATGTTTTCATTTCTTGCAACAATTTTTTTTTTAAATGAATTCTGACTTATGACAAACTTTTATGGTAGCACATATTATACCTGTACCACAATATGATTATTATTATTTATTTATTTATTTATTTATAAATAATGTATATTATTCTACAGGAAATATAATTTAAAAATGAAACCTACCTTTTTAGACCTGTACATACATCAAAATCTAAATACTGTAAAAAGCATGCAAATGTAATTTCCCTGACAGTAATATAAGCTAGAGTGAGGTGGGATGTGTACAGGGAGTTTTCACATGGAGGTGGCAGGACTTGATTGACAGCAGCAAGTGTGAGAGCCGCTCAGCCCACATGAGCCCAGGGTCAGAGAAAAGGGTCAGGGTTTACACTGCAATTTACACACCACAGGAGAAGTATTAGTATTAGCACACAGAGATCTAGAGTGTGTGAGAACTGATTAATTATCATGACTGCTGATCGTGACTATCCTGTCATCCGTGGAAATGATTCAATCGTCAGACTCAGACCGGATCTCAAATAGGTGCCAAAAAGGCACAGAATGTGACAACCCCTAGCAAATTCAAAGCCTTAAACCAATGTTAATGTAGACACGGTTGATTTCTGGGTTTATCTGTGGCTGGCCTCTGACCGACTCTAACAGTCGGAGCTGAGCTCCTGATAATTCTATGAATGGCTTCCTTCCAGACTTTCCATTTGGCCAAATGTGCCAAAAAGGTCACATTAGATCTACCTCCATAAACACATACCAAAATAGACCACCAAACAGGCTGTTTATGCCTCTGCTATATGCTATATAAGTCAGTGTGTAACCGTGAATGGCTTCTGTATGCTGGGCTAGTAAAATGCAACACCAGTGTTTTGGAGTTCGTTCAGCTTATTGTAGGCAGTCGAAGATTGTTGAGTGGCTCTATGTTCTGGCAATGAAGGTGAAACATAACTCTGGCAGTGCAGTGAAACCCGAGGGGCTGTGGCTGCTGCTGATTGGCCGGCATGGGATGCCAATCAAAAGAAGTTTTTTTATGGTTGGTCAACCAAAACAGCGAAAAATCTTAGCTGTCACTGAGGCCGTACCCTTAAGGTCCCGGTATACTTCAAACAAAGTTTGTTTTCGTTCTTCATTTGGGGGCAAAAAGAAGTTCGAAGAGGCTGAGGGACGGTATACTGTTTCCGGACATTCCAGCACCCCCGCACTGCTGGAGGCGGGGTGTAGATTAATGTAAACATGACTCGCGACGCTCACAAACACAACAACGATGAAATGATGAAGTTTAGGCAATCTAGGTGTGAGACGGGCCCCAATGGTCAAAATATTATAGACAAAAGAATAATGTTTAGCAGCAGTTCAGAGTCAAGTATCATGTTTGCAATACAAAATAACCATAATCAGTCCTTTATGGGAAGTGTGAATGGCTCATAGTCTGTAAAACTTAAAAATTAAAAATATTGGAGTCGGTTTTTTATTTTGTTTTATTAGTGTTCATTTATTATATTAAACTGGATAAATTCTTACACCTTTTTATATTTTATGTGGTGTCATGATTTACTTTCGATAAAAACAAAGGTTTATTATTGTATGTTTGTTTGGCATTTCATTTATTGTATACCCTTTAAACTTGCTTATTAAAAGAGCAACAGCAGGAGCAGCAGCTGCAGTTTGGTGTAACATTTATTTGAAACACATGTATGTGATACTTGCTACTTTATATCTTTACTTTTCCCTTTCATTCTTTCCATGGCTTTGGAAAACTTATTTCGGATGTTTCTCTGCATTGCTTTTTGCCTAACTCCAGGTCATGACACAAAGCTTCATTTCAATTTCTTTCTAGGAATTAATGCTTTCTCTGAATCTTTAGTCTTTCCGCGAGCGATCGCACAGGTGCAGATATATTTGTGCCAGCTCAGCCATTCGATACTCCAGTGTATTCAAGTTGTTAGTGACAAGGAGATGATGTTCTGTCTTGCCTGACCTCCATTGAATGAGAAAAGAACCAAAAAAATTAATAAATAAATAGCACGTCAAAGAAGGTGGAGTTTCAGGGCACACTCACCGATTGCGTAACAGCCACAGACCAATAGAAACTCAAAGGTGTTTATGAGCCGAAACGAGCTCCCCCAAATAGTTTGCTTTGTTCAGCTGTTTCGAACTGCTGAAATGAACTCAAAACTAACTTCGTTTTGGCCTGATTTTGTTCGAAATAACGTATATACATATCAGTTCGTTCTTCGATTTTGTTTGAAGTATATCAGGGCCTTAAGATACAAAAGCTAGAAGTTACACGTGTACCTTATTTACCCCTAAATGGTACAAATGTATTCCTTTCAAAAGGTTATTGCAGCTGTATTGTACATATTTTGTAGAAATTGTTGCGAAAATGAGTCTTTCAAACAGGATTCCCCAATCACATTTTCCGTTAGTCATTGGTTGGCCAAACGGATAGCCACACCCCCAAACTAGTGCGATTGGTTGAGTGAGTGTTGCTATGTTGGGCTGGTCGGGATTCGTAAACAAACAGCGCAATGTTTTGAAAGCATGACAGTGTAAAAAGTTGCTTCAAAGGCGCATTTTGATGTGAAATCAACCTACAAAGTTTCCTCTGGTTATTAAGTTGTAGTGTTATTTTATTACCAATATATACTTTTTATTAATATTTTCGAGGCATTTTATTTTCAGTTTTCATTTAAATTTAAGTTAAAGTTTTAGTCATTTAGTTTTTTAGTGTTAAATTTTTTCTATATATAGTTTATTTTAGTTTTAATTGTAGGTATTTTTGAACATCAACTTACAGTAAATGAAAATAAGGAATACTGCCTTGGCTTGCATAAAATAGTAATTTTTACGACTTTTATACTTTAATTTGGTAAATGTTTATTTTATTTAAATTTATTTAGTTTTAGTTAACTACATTAGTGATAAGTTGTGATAAAATTAAGTTGTGATAATGCATTTTAACACCAAATAAAGATGAGAAATAACTATATATATCTGAGATTAGATAACTGTTAATGTCTTTTCTATGGCAACAAATATGGCATATTTCTATACAATATAATTGCGAACATAATTTATGTGGAAAATCCAAAAAACATTATTTTTAATAATTCTGCCACATGACATTATGGGACAGTGACATGACTTTTTAATGAATTAATTCATTTTATTTTCCTTTTTAAATTTTATTTGGATGTGCTAGCAGTGTTAGTGTCATGGGTTTAAAACTGCTTTGGATAAAATGCATAAATAGAATTTCAATCCAGAATTTTTTTAATGCAATATCCCCAAATTTTCATAAACATATTTCAAATTTAACTCAGAAATTGCTAGTTAATTTTACAAAAAGTTACAAGGAAATGACAAGTAACACTTTAATTAGTCGTGAAATTTTCTAGTAGAAAAACCAAAACAGCTTTTCCTTATAAAACATACTCCAATTATCTACAATTAGTGTTACAATAGTGTTATGATATGTAGCATCGATGATGTTCATTACTACCAATAAATGTAACTGAATCTTCCACAAAGCAAAAATATTTTTCAGTCACCGTCTACGCCAAAATCTGTCACCATTTCTTTTGTTATAAAAATGCATTGGTACTTTGATTACATGTTTTTTTATGTAACTGTAACAGAATACAGTAGTGCTGTATCATGGATGTCAACAAACAATGACACTTGGCAACAAATGAAGAGATTTGTCGTGAGCACATCATAAATTAGGAGAACGAAAGGCATTCTCTTTGGAGATCTAGCGATGATGGACACCGTATCACGCTACAGATACATCTGTTCACTTATCTAGAGAGGGTTTAAACTGCTTCACAAAGGCCCTGAAACAGGTTCGTCTGAAATCTATAGCATGCACTTTCTGAATTTCATCTGAATCTCATGGCATTCCCGCTGTCATGAAGCCTTTATCCCCCAAAGATCAGGTTACGATTCTGTGGACTGAAACTGAATTCCCAGCCACAGAGCCTTTAAAGAATCCTGGAACACATCACACACTTTTTGACTACTTGCCAGGATCTGTCAAAAACATGAATTTTTTCTTTGTATACCGATTTTTGAAACAGAGTCTGAGTCTATGCATCCTTTCACATGATAAACTGAAAACTAAGAGTTATAAAAGCACCGCTGAGGTACAGCTGCTATAAAACAGGTGGATTTAATAGGAGCTAACATTAGCCCATGTCTCTCTAGTGGACTAAATCATAAATAACTTGGCTAAAAAGACCACCATAAAGAATCTTTGGGCAAGTCTCTGAATCCACAAGCTGGCAACCACATAAAATACTGTCCTGCACAGGACATGCTTTCAATTATAGGTGGCAGACGTCTGTGCAAGGTCAGAGCATGTAATCCGAAACAATGCTTCACATCGTCCATATGTGAAGACCCATCAGTCACACTCAGCCGTCTGACTGAGCGCAACTCGCATAACTACAGTTCACTCAAACAAAGAACGAGCGAGAAAGGTGAAATGAAAAACAGAAGACAAACCGATGACCAGAATAATGTCGCAGAAGTGCATTAACAATGAATAAAATACATATTTACAAACTACAATAATAATAATATATCATTTTAATAATGCAATATATATATATATATATATATATATATATATATATATATATATATATATATATATATATATATATATATATATATATATATATATAAAAGGATGCATTCAATTTATCGAAAGTGACAGTAAAGACATTAATAATGTTACAAAGGATTTCAGTTTCAAATAAATGCTGTTCTTTTAAGCTTTCTATTCATCAAAGAATCCTGAAAAAATGTTTCTACAAACCTATTATGCAGCACATCTGTTTCAACACTGATAAAAAGAAATGCCTCTTGAGCAGCTTTAACATGCACGAATAACTTATATTTGAAAAAAATAAAATAAGATAGAAAACACTTATTTTCAATTGCAGTGATATTTCACAATAATGTTGTCATTTCTTAGTGAGCCTAAGACTTTTCAAAAGCATAAAAAAATCCAACAAACCCAAACTTGTGATGATTCTCTCTTAATAACTCCGTTTCAGTCTTTGCTTTGGTTTGCTACACTACAAATACATATGCAAGTCATTATTAGTAGTATTATTAGTATTATTATAACTTTTTAAATAAGACTGAATAATGCAAAAATTTTATTAATTTTAAAATTATGTGATTAATAAATTATTATAGTTTTTTTATATTAGTAACATTTGCTAGATAAAAACGAAAATCTCAGTGGAATGTTTTCCATCAGTTTTTTTAGCTGGAAAGCAAACCAAAATAAATCAATCAATCAATCAATCAAAACTAAAAACCAAAAGTAAAACAGGTGGTTTCCGCCAAAATCAGTATTTTATTTGGTCGGTATTGAAAAGTCCATTTTTATTTTTACACAAAATGCGATATTCACAGAGTTATCAGGTGATGTTTTCTCAATTTTTTCCAAACTGCGATAAACGACAATCTACTTTTTTTGTAAAATGCGATATATCCGCTCAACCAATCACAGCACACCATTCCACGCACTGTAAACTGTAACAACCAATCACAGCACACCATTCCACGCGCTGTAAACTGTAACAACCAATCACTGCGCACCATTCCACGCACTGTAAACTGTAACAACCAATCACAGCACACCATTCCACGCACTGTAAACTGTAACAACCAATCACTGCGCACCATTCCACGCACTCTAGACAGTAATGGCAGCGCTTTGAATATACTCCACATCCTAGTTTTCCTCGTCTACTTAGTACTTTATGATCAACAATCAAGGGCTGCATGATAAATTGCATCTGACTGCCATCCACATCTCGTCAGTAAAGCTGGTTCTGTGATTAATATTACCGGTAAATCTCCATCACGTGCTTTCAGATGGAAATTATTCAGATGCATTTAATACACAAAGCTGACAAGCTAGGCTACATCATATTCATTAGATGAATGCAATATTGCGATATAGCGTAGCTTGTCAGTGTTAGTGTTTTTATTAATGCCATTTATGTTTTTGTTAATACAGCACATAGCACTAGTCAACTAAATGAATGTAACATGGCAAACTTGAATACACTTTTGGAAGTTGAATGTAAGGGAAATGTCATTTTTGAACTAATGTGATATTGTTGTTCCATGTTCATGATGAAATGTTATTTTATTGCTGTAATTAATTTACAGCATTAACAAGATGACCCGTTGAATTCATGTTGGAAGCGATGACTGATGAATGTATTTTAGTCCAGTGTCTGTGTATAACAATAGTATTGACCAAGTTCTGTCAGAGGCTGTCATATGTGGATCAACTTACTATGTTCTGTATTTTCATCAGTTTCGAAATGAAAAATAACTTTCATATTGATTAAATGGATTTATTGCATTGAGAAAAAAAAGTATCATGGATTTATTGCATTTGGGGGGGGGGGGCAATAAAATTTTATATTAAAGCTGCAGTAGGTAACTTTTGTAAAAATGTATTTTTTACATATTTGTAAATATGTTAAAATATGTGTGCTGTCATTTTGTCCTGACAGTAGAATATGAGACAGATAATCTGTGAAAAAAATCAAGCTCCTCTGGTGCTCAGTGCCCAGTGGTCCTATTGCCATTTGCAGAAATACACCGCTCCCAGGAAGAAACAACCAATCAGAGCTGCGGTCCGTAACTTTTTTTGTGTACAAGATTTACAAAATGTATTAAATAAGCGAGTAGACCATGAATCCGTTTTCCAAACCGTGTTTTTAGCCTGTCCTGGATCACTAGGGTACACCTATAATAAGTGTTTATATTTGGACTATTTTAGATTGCTTCGGGGGTACCGCAGCAGAGTAACCCAGTACCTTTGTGATTCTTCATAGACATAAACAAAGAGAAGTAGCTCCGGCTACAATGTTCTTCCGCAAGACGCAAGCAGTTCTGTTTATAAACCGCTAGAGCGTCAAAAGTTACCGACTGCAGCTTTAAATCGTAAAAAAACAAAACCTGGATTTGAATTTATGTTATAACCTAAAGTTGCTATGTGAAAGTTTGCCACTTTATTTATTGTGTTTTGGAACCAAACTCTTCATATATACACAAATATTAATATATATAATATGAAAAATATATATTAAATGTATTCTTTCTGACCATGATACTGTGCTTTGTATCATGGGTGGTAGATTTTTTTCTAATCACTCAGCACTGGCAGGTCGGGCAAAAAGTTAATTTTGGAGCCTGATCACACAGCTAAATAAAGTCCCCAGACAACAAAAACTAGTGTTAGTTTTCACATGGGACAAGATCTGTCTGGCCTGATGAATTCCCACCTTATTACAACAGCACGACAACATAACTGAATCGAGTGTGATCGGCACCTATTTATTTAGCTGAAAATTCAATTGGGCTGGAAAGTTTTATATTCACAACCCTTGATACAGAAACAATCCCATATTGATGCTACCGAACTAAACTCTTTACTAACAGTGACTGAGCCATACAATACTGCTGGCTTCCACCTGCTCTCAACAAGCTCTAGCAGTGAAGATGGCTCAGTTGTCCTTTGAATAATAACCGTTAGACTGTGATAATAAGCACTAAGTAATCTGTCAGTCGGTGAAATAGTGTGACCTAAATATAGCAGACTCTGTATCTCAACACTCTTGGCTTCTTTACAAAAACTGTGAGCTAAAAGGCAAAAATAACAACGCTATGAGATAAACCAACAAACATTCACAAATAAAGACCTCATCAACTAGAGCTAGGTGACATTTTTAAAATTGCACAACTACTACAATGTTTAAATCGTGTTTCTTAAAAAGCCAACACCAAATATCATGTGAATCTTAATAAAAATAAAAAAAAATTAATAAATAAATAAAAACATCTGTTTAATTGTTCATTTTAACCCTTACCCCTGCTTGGTGCGAAGTAAATCCCGCCCCTGTGAGAGGAAATGACTTCATGGCTGTGGCAGGCAAATACGCAGCACTTCCAGTTGAAACATCTGTAGAAAACAGGAAACGGCACTTCAGATATTGTTATATAATAAATGTCGACTACAGTTTTCTACAATACATCTGATCTGTCTAGAATGCATCTGATCAGCAAAAAAATTGAGGAAACACTAAATAGTTAAAACTCCATTAGATAGTTAGACTAACGTATTTTTCTGTTGATGTATTTTCTATTGAAACAGGAAGTTGGGGCAAGGAATACTGAAGGGATTGCAGTTCTTGATGCAGATGAAGTGTTCTTTAACAGACATCTTGCAGACGTACCTGTGCTATCTGGGTTGTGTCTTGATAATACTAGTCAACGGTGGTATCAGAGAAGTACACTAGTATAAATGGCACAAAAGCTAACAAACAAGTTATTGATTATGAGTCTAATCTATAAGATAGTTAAAAAGATATCAAGACAAGAAACACGTTTAATAAAAATGACCAGTGAAAAGTTTTTTCGGTCATTTCTGACAAACAAAAAAACTGGTGTTAGCACGTCGCTCAGTGTGCAAGTTTGTAGACACTCCACTCCCCCGCCACAGCCCTAAAAATAGAGTCCTCTAAAATCATGTCCCTGAGCTTTCAGCCTCCTGAATTTTCAGCACTTACACTGTACTACAAATTAGGAGATCTGAGTTACCTTGACTGGCAGCCGACGTGTATGCCATAGTGTTACTCAATACCATGTTGAGACATCCTTCAGATGATACTGGAAAGTGCACTGCTCCAAGCATTGGACTGTGAAGAGACAGCACTGCATTTAGATAATCAATCCCAGTGCATCTGGTCTGACTAGATCTTATGACAGCTCAAAATTCTGGTTATAACACTCTCTATATAGAAGAAGACTCTTCATAAAATAACTGTGTTTAATACAGAGATTGGCTGTACTCATAAAATGCTTAAGAGAATCACAGGCGATCACCGATACGTAACTCAGATCAAAATAGACAAATAACAAGCCCATTAAAACTATCTTGTTTCTACACCAGGTTAGCAACTATTACTGTAGCTGCCCATGCATCAGAGTATGCTGATGGATTATCACCATCATAAGACACTTAAAAATACACTTTTTTTATTGTAACATGGTACAACAGGAAATTTTCTTTGTACTCACCTTTCGGTGTAGAGTGAACAGTTCTGTAGATGTAACTTGCCCTTCACATGCTGGTCCCAGTCCTGAAAACAGTGCACACAAACGCACACACACACACACACACACACACGATATGCCTGTCAGATAGACTTCATTACGATCCTTCTCTATGAGAGTGAGAGATTCCCCTGGTGTAGCCACAACCTGGGCCAATTAGAAATCTAGTGGTTCACAGCAGAGAAAAGCCAAGCAATAGTTGAGAACGAATGCGATTATGGCAAAATCTTGCAGAACAACTGTGTCCTCGCCCCCTCTAAACCTCCCTCCACTCAGCACATGCCAGCTGCTACAAAAGCATTCACACCCTAGTGTAACCAATAAACCCATTTTAACCACTTGAGCTGTTATTTTGATTTTTTGAGAATTAGGCATATGCAATATTGGACCCACCGGTGGGTCCCCAGAGTTGATGTGGTTAAACAAGAATCAAGAGAACCCTCTCAGTTCTGCAGAAATAACTGGAAAAAACTGTTGCTGCTGTCAAGACAACTGGATCTCAATCTGTATACTGAATGCTGGAGCTGAGACATCAGGACAAACTTATGTAGATATGGTGCACAGTACATTAGCAGAATTCAAAGCTTAACATAAATTTGGCACATTTAGGGAAACAATTTAAGAGCTTTGGGAGGTTTGTCTTAGCTATTTAATTACGTTCAAACCTAGTATTGAGATCCTTCTTTGTTATCGGATCACAAGCGGGATTAAATTAAAAAGTATGAACAAGGTCCAAAATGTTTTTTTTGATCCCATCTTGTGTCATCTGATCTCAACTGGAAATTGCTAAATACAGTTTGTAAAGGAATCCTAAATTTTGTCTGATCCAGCCAACATTCAGAGTAGTTGAAAACACATCACATTGGTAGAGTAAATGCCTTTCTATTTTTGAGGCTGGTGCGAATGGGCCATTTTCTTTAAACTCAACCAACAGGATCTACTCAAGATCTAACTACTCACCTTCAGGTTGTAAACCTTCTTCTCACAAATGGTGCACTGATGGGGTAGGTGTGAAGGTGTTTTCCCATGATAGTCATTGAACTGGTGGGGTTGCAATTGCAAGGTCACCCTTTCTTCACTCTGGGAAACCTGTGGCTGCTGTTGAAATCCCCCTTGCTGCCCATGGGGTGGCCCAATCCCTGGGCCACATGTTGAGTTGAATTTAGGATCTGCTGTGGGTTCCTCTGGGTTATACAACTCCGCTCTCTGACCCACAAACCCTGGTCCAGGTGGTACCCAACCACCAGAACCTGTTCCTGTACCCATATCCATCTTCCCCAAGTTGATCGGACCTTTCCATTGATCCTTAGAGGCTGATCCAAGATTCTGATCATTGCTTCCTCCCATGAAACAAGTTTGTTGTACTGGTGTTTCTGAGGAGTAAAAATCCCTTAGAAAATTGCTGTGGACATTGCTTCCGGGTTGTGTGGGTCCACCATACTGTCTCCCATCACATGATTTACTAGTAACCACTGAAGCCCCTCCCAGATATCCAAACTGCAAGCGACGGTCTGTGTCCATCGAAAATGTTCCAGCCTTTTTGCTGAAATCGTTGTGCTGACCAGCTTTCTGGTTGGACACCCCACTGTAGTTGGTGGGCCTAATTTCCGTGGGATTTGGGGCAAAGCCACCACCAACTAATTGTCCCAGTGAAGCATTTGGTGGTGGGAAGGCTATGGGTGGTGGTGGAAAGGCCCCGCTGTGGGCTTGGGCCATGCTGGAACCCCGTAGATGGTTGAAGAGTGGCTGGGACATGGCCACATTGGAAAGAACCTGATTTAGGACAGTGGCTGCAGTGGCAGTATTGCTTGTCTGGGCGAGCTTGAGGCGGTGTAGAGTGATCTGGGCCTGAAGCTGAGCAAGCTGAAGACTGGCAGGACTCAGCAGCAGGTTCTGACCCACTCCACCATGAGCACTAGACAGAGGAGCAGACTTATTATCAAGCTGTTCTCCTGAGGTACTGTGGAGAGAAAAATAACACTTCATCAGTTAAATGACCAAGATACATGGCAAATGTACACAGTAAAAACTACACATCAACAAGTGACTATGCAAACAGTTACATGGGTCACAAATTTAGAACTCTTAAAACTGAAAGGTGTTGTTTTGCAAAACCTCAAGGTGCTGAAATGGGTTTTTGTACAGTTCAGAAACATTCTTGGTGTCCTGACATGAGAACTGAAACTCTAGACTCCCTGTCCCTGTTTGAGTGGACTGATTAATGCGCTCACATGCTTGCTAAATTTAGCAAGCACTACTATCAATCAAAATATCTATGCAAGCCTGATACCATTCTAGCGGAGTACACACCCTCCAAGCCAAGAAACGAAATAAGTGGCAAAGCCCCAAGGAAAAGTTGTATTAGTGGTGAAAGAGGGAACAACAATGTTTCTCAAAGGTACAGGCCATGATAAAGGGATTTTGTAGTCCTATAACCTCAGAGGTTGTTTATGAAGTACAGTCCAGGTGTTCTGGTTTTTCAAATACAGACCAAGATTATACATGAGCAGTCAAGAAACAGCTGGAACAAGGGGAGGCCCTCAGATCCTTTCAGATCTGAATTTGTGCAACTGAATCTTTTGGTGGGATTTACACCTCTCCAGAGTAGTGCTGGAGGCATTTAAGATTATGACATGGACTTATAGGAGCCTTTCCAGATCATAAAGTTCACACATCAATACCTGCTCTAAATAAGTTATCCCCCAGACCAGAAGATAATAAGATAAGAGTTTTTTTTTTCTGCTTTTGTACTCATTACACAAATGTCCACATTTATTACACATATTTCATTAAAGATTTGCATGCAGGAGACCGATCATAGTTGCATTCCGATTTCCAGCACTCCTACGTAGTGTTCAGGACTTAGGGGTAATTTATCTCTCCACTTCCTGTTAAAGGTAGGGTAGGTGATTTCGAATAGGCAAGGAATAGCAAGCTAGCTTTGAAAACAAGATACACCCTCTCAGCAAATTACTCTCCAAAGCCATGTCTCCTCTAATACACATGAATGCGAACAGTCAGACCAAAGACTAACCAGCGACATGATGAGAGATGTGTTGGTGGAGGGTTGAATGCAGTGCTGTCAGATTTCCTCATCTCTCATTCACCGGTGTGAAAACATTACAGTTCAAAGTGCGTAATATTACAATAATAACACCATCCATTCTCGCTCTGTCTTCAATAGTGTACTGGAATGCTCCGAAGACATATGATGTCTGTGTGAACAGGGTGCGTGTAGGCATGCAAATACATATGTTGACAGGTAGGTATGACAGCCTATCGTTGCTCTCAGAGGGATCGAGGGACATGATTGGACGAACATTTTATGGTCCTATGACTTTCACAGATGATATAAATACATATAAATTAATTTAGACCGGTTAACTTAGTGATTGCTATTGGGATGTGCAGTGGCGGCTGGTCAATAGAGAGTGCTTGGGCGCCACCAGACTCAAGTTAGTCAGGGAAGAAGCCTACTTGTATATGTTTAAGAACATATTAAAAATAAGTTTAATATATATTACAAAATAATCACAAAAATTATTTATTTAGTCGTACTATTTGACTGTTAGTCATGTAAGCACCTATTCAAAATCCAAAAATCAAAACTGTATTTCGTTTGTGGTGTGTGAGCGCAGGGCAGCAGACAAATGGGTGTCTATTGCCGCTTTTCCACTGCGTGGTACGAATCGGCTTTGCACGGCTCGGTTTGCATTTCCATTGCAGTTTAGTATCGCTTTAGAGTGGGTGGGATTATTTACATGTTGTTATAGTTGTGCCCCGCCTCTACTACCATTAGTCCCGACTCCTGAAAAACTTTTTCTATCCAATTCTCTCTGTCCAATCCATGATCAGAAGAGTTTATATGTCAACTTTTGATAACGGTACGTTTCACTTGGAACCTCAACCAAGGTGGTACTAAAAAAAAGTACCATGTACTGTACCCAGTGGAAAACCCCCCAAAAGTGAACCGTACGTTGCCATGCCATAGCATGCAGTGGAAAAGCGCCATATTAGATCTGTAAACTTTTGAAAAGCATGTGACTTGAAGCTGAGTTCTAATTGGCTTCTTTCAGATTGTCCTCGGGGCATGGCCTCCCACTTTCGATTTTACCAAAACAGTATTGTTTTTATAAATTTTTTTGGCCTCATGTGATTGGATCGTTAAATTTGATTTTATCTTTACAAAAAATCTTTTCATAAGACCTTAAAAAAATATATTGCCTATTTACATACGGATCATAGAGCTTGTCTTGGACAGAGCTTGTAGTTCACGTGCTCCTTATGATTTTGAGTCTCATCAGGCCCTGTCCTGAACCGCAGCTTTTTCTATGTAACGCAATACCAGGTTACTGAAACAGAACATTTTTGACAACTCCTGCCAGAGTGAAGACTTTCAAAAACTCCGGTTGCAGTGTTATCGTGTAGACAGAAATCTGAGATTTTGGGTTGTGACGTCAGAGCATGCGCAGTTATCTCCGCCTACGGGAAACTTTTTCAGGTTTCTGATTGGCCAACATGGCTTTACGGTTGAGAATATTTTGCCACCTGTTGGCTTGGCTTGCTCTTAACAGTGTTTCATAGCATGTGTTTGCGCTTTCATGTGGATGGATTTTTTTTTAAATGGAAGGAGGAAAATCTCATGGACATGGCCTAAAAGAAGGTGGAATATACTTTGAAGAGTTACACAGGGCATTATTGGAACATATCCCAGGGTGAACGTGTAAGAACAAACCAAAATATCTATATCCAAAGCACATGGTTACATCATTATTTCAAGCATTAGTCTAATAAATATAGAGTTGCAGTGAGAAATTGGCAACCAGGCCACCTCTGTTTCAAGCACTCCTGTTATTTATGCAGGGATATAGAGACTTTCGTCTCTCAATGACATTACACAGCAAGAGTTAAGGCTAACCAACTGCTAGAGTTCATACACGGTTACTGCTAATATAATGTGGAATTAATTGGTTTGGGAAAAGTAGACTACCATGAGTGGTTGCATTTGACTTTAATCTTTCTCAGACCACAAAGAAACATATGGATATTTGTTTCATTGTTGTTAGCATGTAGCTAATGGTTTACGATGCAATTTTTTGCAAATGCAAAAAACATTAAGAAATGCACATAAAATAAGTTTTATTAGTTGACAACTAATTAGTTGACAGCTAACAACTAATTAGTTGACAGCTAACAACAATATTGGATTGTTGTTAGCATGTAGCATAGTGCTTCTTATGCCTTGAAAGGTACTTAATATCTTTGTGGACATTAAAATAAATAAACTTATTTCTCAGACCACAAATAGATATAGATATTAGTTTCATAAAAGGTTTGTTATTAGCAAGACAGCTTATAGCCAAGAGCTACTTATGTGTTGAAAGGCACTTTATATCTTTGTGGAAACTAAAAAATGTACATACAGTTTTATTTTAATGTTATAAGCAGTACCAGCAGTAAACTGGTACTTAAATATGGGTGTCTATTACCAAGTTACTATTTAGCCTGGACAACCTGGCATGTGAAACGGCATGCAAAAATGTAATGGAAATCTTGGGCTAAGACACAACATACATAAATGAAATTTTATGGTACAACTGGCCTTTGAGACCCAACAGCTGCTCAACTGTAGCATACCACAATTAAGAGTGCAGAAAGGGAGCCAACAACGGATTTAAAAAGTCTAGTTTCATGGTTGGCATGCTATAATATGATCTTACACATCATAAGTGCACGTAAATGCAACCACTGACTCTCTCAGTTTGGGTTTCAAAAATATTGTAACGTTAGTTGCACTTAAGTAGTGCTCAATTCCTAAAGCACATTTAGTTTATTTTAATAGATTCGTTTGACAGATTTGTTGTTCTTCCTCTAAAAACTTTATTTGCACATTGTTAATAAGTTGTGGTTACTTTTTTGGTATTTTGTCATAAAATTTATCAAAATGATTGAATATATCATTGACAAAATCAAAACTGGATAAACTTTTGCTTGCATGGTTGTGCCACTAAAGAGGACTGCTAGATATTACGGCGGTATCGTCCTATATTCATGACTCAAAAGCCCAAAATACACCAGTGACACACAACACACCATGTTCAGCTACCACCACAAACCAATACGGCTCTCACAGCTGCCCGCTGGCTTCTGCACTCAAGTCGTCTCAAATAAGCAGAGGATCCAGGTGTCAAATGCCCTTCGCCAATTAATACAAGCCCGTCTTAGGACAGGAAATGTGCGGAGCATAATTATACGCTATTGTGCATGTATAATGTCTTTGCACCAATCAGGGCCGTGGGAAGGAACAATCTGTGACTCTTCATCTGTCTCTAGATAATCCTGGGGTAAATTGGCAAGAGCACAGAGGTCACGCCCCGCCGACCTCATGATGTGACAAACTGTGTCCCGAAAGCAACTGTTTATAAGAGCTGAACTTTTATTGGCTGGAAATGCATGACATCATTCCTCAGATTCAGAACGGTGTCTGCAGTACCCTTTTAATAAAACAGCTCTTCAGTACATGTTAACAAAAGTGGACAAAATGTTTTAGCATTGTTTGAGCAAACATAAAATGGAAATGATGAAAATATATATAAAAAAATATTTATAAAAAATTATTATGGTAATATTTTATTTTACAGTTCTGTTCCACGTGTATACACTATGTACTTCTTATAGCTATTACACTGACAACTTAAACCTAACCTGAACCCATGTAGATACCATCTATTACCCGGTACTTTCTTGGTTAAATACACTGTTAGTACATGTGCAGTAAAATAAAGTATAACCATTAACAAAATTATCTTTGATTCTGCGATAAAACAAAACATTGAATTGTTCAAATGTGTCAGTAAAAATATTTTAATTACAAAAGATTTCTATTTTGAGTAAATGCGGTTCTTTTGAATTTTCTATTCATCATTGAATGTAGAAAAAAAATATTATCACCGTTCCCAACAAAAATATGAAGCAGCACGACTGTTTTCAACACTTATCATAAGAAATGTTTCTTGAGCATCAAATCAGCACATTTGAATGATTTCTGAAGGATTATGTGACTGAAGACTGGATGATGCTGAAAATTCCGCTTTGATCACAGAAATAAATTACATTTTTAATTATATTTCAATAGAAAACAATTATTGTAATAATATTTCACAATTTTACTTTTTTTTTTTACTGTATATTTGTTCAAATAAATGAAAAAATTATAGACTAGACTTATTTCAAAAACATTTTTTTGAACAGTAGTTCTCCAGTTCTGCAACAACATTTGCATTCACTACAATATTTCAAAAACAGCATTTATTAGCACATGCAACTGAGAAAATCCACAAAGAAACAACAACTACTGAAAATATATTTAACATTGTCTACTCATGTGCCTACTGATAGTATATAACCATAACCATGCATGTTAAATAGTACCAGGGATTCAGGTAGCAAACATAATTAAAAATGGTTTTAGTATAGTTTTTTTGTTTGAAATTGGAAAGATATGTGGCTGTATTTACTGTAACGTTGTATTTATTTATCGTAGTTTCATGTGTTAAATGTTGTGTGTGATGTTCTGCTCCTGTAAAGCATTACATGTTCTTTAAATTAAAAATGTTCTCAATTTAAAGCGACGCTGATTTATTGCCCCTTTTGATAATTTTTTTGGCTTATCATGTTAATGTAAGTAATGCTAAAATAAATTTACCCGTTTAATTCTGGAATTAAACTGTACTTAACCATAAAATCTTAAATTTAATTCAGAAGTCTCAAGAAACACATCTCCCCTTTAATTTATTAAAAAAATAAAAAAAATAAAACAATTAAAAAATCTACTCCTAAATGTACTCCCGAACATTAACAGTTCAACAAGGAAATCAGAGACCGTCTATCCTGAAAAAACCCTTACAAACTTGTAACGTTGCGCATATATACAGTATCCATATTCAGTTACTGCTTACAGGGGCATCTGGTGTCTGTAATGTAATGTACTGCATGTAGCTTTCTTTTCACATCAGCACACTTAACTGAACTTAAAGTGTAAACATACAAATTATTATACATTACAAGTACTTTAGTTTTATAAGAGAACAAAAATGACTTGTGTTTATACTGTACTGTTATTTATTCCATTTAGGAGTTTTTGAAAAGTTCCATATATTATATTTTAAGTATACGTATAATAATGTATTTCAAATGCAATATGCAATTTTTTTTTTTTTTGGTAATCAATATCAGAATTCTTCCTTCTCAGAAACAAACAAATTTTAATCGCTTTAATACAAAATTATGTTAAATGATACTGCAAACACTGAACGTGCAACTGTTCAATTAAGGACCTTTTTCAACCTGTCTGTTCCTTTTATTGATTGGTGTAACTCCATGGGAAAACAATTTTCACTCAGAAATTGATAATACATTTCACAAACAACTAAACAAAAATTTCATGTATTATTATTATTTCATATATATATATATGAAAAAATAAATTGACAGTATAATGAGGTTGATTCAGTTATGTTAAATTGAGTAAATAAAAACTCTTTGACATCAATTAAACCAGTTACTTTAGGTCACATCACCAAAAGACAAACATTTAAAAATGCACCCATACCCAAAATGTTAAATTTGCGGCAACCTCCAAAACTGCTCAACAACTGAACTCCGTGTTAAATTTCTAATAATCGATCCGCATCTTTGTCTCTGCATACAGCAGCACATCTATCGCGCCAGTCCTACCACACCACAAACATCAAACCTCCTCACATTTGGACACACTACATCTGTATGCTGCGTTCAGGAAATAATAAATTAGCGCCCCTTGAAATGTGTGACAAACAGATTTAAAAGTGCATTAAATCAAAAAACCTGGCAGCCACTTTACAATTTATGGCAGAAAGCAGAGTCAACACATCAGCAGGCCGCTGGCTCTTACCTCGCGCTGTTCCTTCACTCAAGCCTGCAGGTCTCTGTCTTTATAACAGCCTCTGCGTTCACTAGCCGCCTGTAGTCCCCTTTGCCTTGAATGTGTGCTGCTCAGCAGGCTGGTTTGGCCTGGAATAGCGGCTGGAGTTATGAAGAGTCACATGTGCTTCGCAAAAGTGAATGAAGGGAGAACAGGGAGGGCGATGTTGCGTGAACTAAAACCTTTTGGATGGAACCATTCCTAAATGGGATGTGCTTCTCCATCCGATGCATCAAGTATGGTGTCTATGCGCATACTTATTTACCAGATGTAGGAACTTTACCATGGATTTTAACTTGATTTAACTTAGTTTGAACTCATTTTCTAGTTAAATTTTACTTGAGCTTGCAGATACATTTTTTATTTTATTTTTGACTTCATATGATACAGATTTGGAGTAATAAACAGAAAAATGTATGTTGTAAAATTCATGAATTATGAAACAAGTTTTATTTTAGCTGTAAAGCAGCGCTACAGAAGACAATACTGTAGTTATCAAGATCAATTTAGTTTGTTGTTTAAATTCAGTGTAATAACAGTGAATTAATGTAGTCATGTTGATTTAATCATATTAAAATCAAACAAATAAATAGTGTTTTTGTTGAACAGCTAATTAGTATATGTATATTAGTATATGTAGCCAATTTTAACTAACTATACTGATTTTCAAAGTTGGAAAAAAAGGTTATTGGAGTATTTTTTATGAAAAAAAAAATACCATTTTAGTTTTTCTACTTCAAAATTTCATGTTAAATTCAACTTGCTACTTGCCGTTTCTTTATAACTGTGAAATTTACTAGTAATTCATGAGTAAAAAAATTGTTCATACATTAATTTTTCTAGCATAAACTAAAAAGATAAGATTTCATATAAAATGTATACATATAAATATAAAAGAGATGACTTAAAATTTTATGAACTAACCTTTTAATTACATTACTTTTTATTTTTATCTAACTTAATTTAATTAAAAGAAAAATTAATTTAATAAACTTCTTGCCTGACAAGAAAAGCAAAAGTAAGCCACACAAATTTAAGTAAAAGGCAAAATATGCACGTTACAATACAGATGTTAAAAATACGCTTGTAGGACCTTCTTAGTGAAATCTAAGCGAAACAAGAGCAATCCAAATCCAGACATAAATGTTCTCCAGGAGTCACGTACAAGTTTGTAGGATAATCTTTGAGTATTAAATCCTGAATGTGATCCTTGTTTGACAACACGCACACCTGGCTCAGAACTTCAAATGTCCAGTTTCTCCCGGTCCTAGTCTTCACATTTTTAATTAGCAACATCCTCGCGTTGGAGTGACAGATGATTGCTATCACCTGCTTATTATGATAAACTGAAGCGCTGACAACGTCTGGGATAAAACGCAACACCCGTACAGATCTACTTCAGCTATTGGGAATATTAACACACAACAGAAAATCATTATGAACCACAAGCACGTCCAAACTTCGGCTGGAAATATTTGACAAAATTACTGACGAAATCTGAAAATAAATAATACGTAATCACGCAATAATCATAATAATGTTTTATTTGCTTAATTGTGTTTGTTGCAAAACATTACACATTTTTGCTAAATTGCAATAGTATATTTAGCAATTAGTATATAGTATATAGTATATTTTATCAAATACAGCAGTGACGGGAAATTTAGTTACTGAAAGTCTGAACTGAATTGTCATTTTTCCAAAAAAATATGTTCACCACGTTGTTTTCAGATAATTTTATGAATACTCAGATCTAATTTTTGGTTAAGTTAAACCCTTTCATGAAAATGAAGTCTTGTTCCACCATGAATGAACAGCATGTTTAATTTTAAGCTTGAATTTCATTAAGTAAAAGAAATTTAAGTTTAATTTAATAATGTAAAATAAACCTTACATTTCTATTAGTGGTAAGATATTTTGATGTATTAAACTTTATAAACTTTGTGTTTATATTATTTAATAAGGTAGTAAGTAGTTAAAATTAATGATGTAATTATTTGTTTTGTCACTACATTTAATGAATATTTAATTTGAATGTTGAAATTGCAAGATTGATAACTTGTTTTAACAGGAAATTCAAACTGAAAAACTGATACTCATTAAAAAAAAAAAGGAGTTATAAGAATATAATTTCATTTTAATTGTCTACGGCCTTGATTTAATTTCAATTTAGACCCAGCAGCAGAATTTGATTTTAAGTCCATTCAAGTGATTTCTCAGTAGTGCACAGCCCTGGTTGCTGTTCGAAAACACTTTATGAAGATACTCTATGAAATATTCCAAGAATAATTGATGAATAATAAAACAGAATGAATTTATCTGAACGTAAAACCAGTGAAACTTGAAACACATGTGGACACCAAACCCTAAAGCCGAGTCTATATCTTCAGAGACTATACCAGAGCTGAAATCGGTCCAAACTCAGCCCTCAAAAATAAGAGGCATGCTTTCAGTTACAGAGTCTCATAGACCATCTTACATTTACACAATTACTACTTATCTCGCTATCTAAAAGGTCTTATGTCAAAAGCACTGCAAAGTAAACAAACACTTGTTTTTTCTAACAGTAGTTTTGTATGTTCGTTTCACACACCTAATTAAAAACTTCTATTCAAAATTACATTTATATTTTTGTATCGTACCTTTGCAATTAGTGTTTTATACATTGTTTTTGTTTTAAAATTTGCAGTAAATTACAAACACAAATACATTAGCATATAATACATTTCAAATGTTGTATTTTTCTTACCTACTATATCATGCTCTGACAAAAAGTATTCTTCTCAGACGAGGGTCTGACCTCTAAAACATTTTACAAATAAAACTACAAGGTTATTACCTTGTTTAATTATATTTTTAGATAATTCAGCAACCATTTGTTTCTTATTCTTATTAGTTAACATTAGTCTGTAATTTTGCTCTTCACAGCCTGCCATAAACAGGCCTTTGTACACAAACGGTACATCATCCAATTCCCAGCAAGGTGCCAATGTGACAGATTTACAGCCAGCCATCTGTTGGCATTCAGAGCGGACGACACAACAACCAGCATTTCACATTCGTTCCCTTTTTTTAGCCACAGGACTCTAAGTCAGACCTTTCTGACAGATATAACATGACTGCTGTGATACTAAACCTTTAATTTGACGCCAAAACAAAGGACAGGAAGAAAACCAGTAACACTCACTGATCTGAGAAATAAAACTGTATTGAAAGCAACAATTATTTAAAGCTTTGGTATACAGCTTTTTTTTTAAGTGAAATAGTAAGAAGACAAAAGGAAAACAAATTTAAATTTAAAACAAACACTATTGTATTACAAACAGAAAATTAACATATAGACAAATTGTAAGTAAAAAAAAACAACAACAACAACAACATTGTAATAAAATGTAATATATTAATGAAATGTAATCTTATTAAAATGTTACATAGGTTTAAAGTAATCCCTGACAAACTGTGATTTCAAGTGATTGATTTCATTCTTTGCCATAAGCAGAAAAGAGAGCAAATCCACTAGATGGTGCTGACAGATTTCTGACTGTCACCAAAGCATCCCAGACATTAATTGTGTCCTATGATCCACATATGGCCTAATGAGGGCAGTGTGCACTGGAAGATACATCTGCTGGTTCACAAAATATCATACTCCACACAGAGTTAACAGAGAAATCTCAAACCTCAACTGACTCTTAGCTTTCTGTAAGTGTTCGGGATTTTCATTGCCAAATTCACAAATCTGTTTGCTTAGAAAAGTAACAGCACATCTCTGCTCACTTTGAGGTGTCATTTTTGAGGCGTCTGTAGCACTAGCCGTGCTACCTTAAAAAATACTTAAAGGAAAATTTTAATAACTTTCAAACCTACATATATGGGTTTTATATCATGCACATATATATATATATATATATATATATATATATATATATATATATATATATATATATATATATATATATATATATATATATATATATATATATATAGTGCTTCACCCTGAACTTATGTCTTATTTCCATTTGTTTGTTTTTTTCATCTAATATTCATTTTTTAGTTTAATAAAAATGTTTTTGAAAGTTTTAATGAATGATACTAACCCTGATGTATCATGATTATATCTTCATACTGGTATAAATGTATAGCCTGAATGCATTGCAAGTCGCTTTGGATAAAAGTGTCTATGAAATGCATAAATGTAAATGTTGTGCTACAGTTAAAGTCACCATTCGGGCGATTAGTGTTCTCTTTGTGAAGCACCTTCAATTTAAATAAGATACTTACAAAAAAAACTAAATTTTTAACTTTACAGAACTTGTATTGTTTTATCAAAGCACAGACCAACTGTTGATATTTAGCACTTTTCCATAAGTTGATTACAATGGAAAAAAATGGTTTTAAACTGATTTAAACAGTCTGTTTTCCTCAGTTGAAGGGCAAGGAAAGTGCAAGTAACATATTGAATGAATATGAAATTCTGAAGTAACAAGATTGAAATAGACGCACTATAAAACTATAAACACCCCAATAATCTTTACAACGTATTTGCAATCTCCTATATTCTTTATTACTTTATTTTCAACTTGAAAAATATTTTTTATAGTCTATACTCTCTAAAAACAGTAAAAGTTTCTTGAGCTTTCTCAACTTACAGTGAAGAGCTCAATGTCCCAAGTCTACTAAAATTCACTTGATGTACGACTCAATCAGTCAGATTTTAGGGTTGCAACTGTCAGTTTCATAAAAATCACTGTGGTTACAATATAAACACATATTACTATTGTATAAAATTAAAATAGTGAAGCATGTGAAGCACGCATATAATTTCAAATCAACTTTCAATAAATCACCCTGACATTAACAACCTTTTAGCAAACCCAGCCTATTCCACTTGGCCAAGTCATTAGAGTCGGTCTGGATTGGCTAGTTGGAGTTGTGGGAGGTGTCTGAGCCAAACGCCGTTGAGGAGAGAGTGTTTTATGACGTTCTGGTGTGACCCAAACCACAGTCTAGTCCAAGACGCAACAGCGTAGCGTCGCAGGCTTTTAGAAGGTGATTCAAGCGCTATACTGTAGTAACGTCACAACCATCACATCACTTTCCCCCGAGAGGTTTTTAAAAGGTCCACATTTAGTCATACCATATGGTGACTTTTAAAAGCACTTCTAAAGTAAGAAAACATGCATGAACAAATAGGGCATTGTGTCACACACTGTGTTACCTAATTCCCACATTTGAATCCCAATTCTGTATAATAAAACCAGCTATAAATATTAAATACAAATGTAGCTGTGCATCAAAGGTGATGACTGGTGTTACAGTGTTCACACAAAGCAAGCAGCCTAAAATTGTCATGATAAATAAAACGTTAAGACTGGTTTAATGCCTACTACATACTCAGAGTTACATGCTTTAAACCTTCGAACACACAATGCTGGTTTTGATCCAAAACCAGCCTTATCTCATGAGAAAATATGTATTTTTATGAGGTAGTGATTTCCTATGAATTTGTTCGATTTGATCTGTATGAAAAAGAGGAAGCATGAAGCTCCAACCCTAAACATTAAACGAATTAGCCACTATATGACAAAATATAATAAATAAAATAAAATGTAAAATAGCTACAAATTGCAAAGAGAAGCATTTTAAAGCATCACTAATCCGACACAAAGACGTATTCACAGAGAAAACAATCCCAGAATGCATTGCAAAAAGCTCAGAGAAAAATAAACCCAAGATGGTGAACGAGTTAAGTTATGATATTTTTTTTTTTGTGGAATGCTTTTATGGTAATTATATGGTTTAGAAATCAGTTTTTTTTCCTACGTTTTTTTTAATAGAATTTTTGCCAAATTCAGTGTTTTCGATTTTCGTTTTTTCTGAAAGCTGTGTTTGATGATTTAAAATAAATGTTAAATTTATTAAAAACTGTGGTAATCATATGAATGCATACAACTTTAACAATGTAATTCATTTTAAAAGTATAAATATAATTTAAAAAAATGCTTGATGGCTTGTAATTGACTTTTTTGTCAATTTGCAAAACTACCCCAATTCCACAGCAAAACGGCAGACTTGGCAACACTGCGCATTCTGTCTGAGCTGACGTCTTTTGACACCGTCGCTTTATCAGTGATGTACGACTCATTGACAGGGCACTATCCCATCTGTCCACTTACATGGCAGACACAAATGCACATATCGGATTTATTTCCACATATGAGTGAAGCCTGAAACTGAACTCAGAATATTGGAATCCACATGCTTTTTCCTGCCTATACATTTGTGAGTCATATCCGATCTGTGCCACATGGAAAAAAATTGGGTCACTTGAACCATGTTAGGTAAATGCGGCCTGAGTGTACAACCATACTTCTGATTTATTCATCCAAATTTTGCAGTGATATTCCACATTATACAAGCAAATCTATGACTGGATTTTGCAATTCCATCCGCATTCTTCATGTCATATGGCTGTAATCAGAGTTTATGTTGTTTAGCTTGTCTACATGTTAACATCCACTGAAATCAGTTGCAAGAATGCATTTTGTGAGGTGTCCAGAGCTGCTGCAAATATAGAGCGTTCCAAATCGGTCATTCGCAAGGTTCCATTTCAGGATGCTGCCTATACAGGCGGCAGAGCCACTCACTAGGTTTTGGAACCGAGTTCCTAACAACAGGTCCAATGTTCCTTCTGTCTGAGTGTTTTTGGACACAATGCATCAGTATGATTGGTCGGTTTGGGCAGTGCAGATCTGGCTCCCACCCCTGTGCTGACAGCCACAGGAAAAAGACGCCCACCTACCTGCAGGTTGCTGACAGTACATGTCACAGCACGTGTTGAGGGCAGAGGCCAGATGATTGCACAGCGTTTGGCTCTTGGACCCCCAGCCTATGAATATTCTAAGTCCAGCCGGCAAAGCACATCATAATGTGGACTACATTTAACATTCACACAGTCAGGCCAACACAGACGGCCTTCAATCTGTTCAACGCTGGCTCAAGTCCAGAATGCAGAGAAAAAGAAAAATTGGAAAGATGGACTTCCCTGATGTGCACTTCCACCACCTCCTAAAAATATTTAAAAGGATAAAAGCGACATGATGACACCAGCTAGAACAGACTTCTAAATTATCAATATGATCAAAACTTTGTTGAAAAACCTGTTATAAACCATCTACATGCTTTCTGATTGATTGTTTTTACTCCTTTTTTTTTTTTTTTTTTTTTTTTAGCATGTGAAAGGCTTTTTAGTGTAATTATAAAAATGCCAGGTTGTGGTTCACATGTCTTTTTGCTATGAAACCTTTACTGACTTTTATAAAGTAAACCTAAAATTAACTTTTATATCATTGTTAGTAATATTTCAAAACAAAATCTTAAGAGATCTGAATCAACTTGGTTTTACTTTATTATCCATCTTTTTTCTTAAAAAAAATAATAATATTAAATATGATTATCAGGCTTTTGAGGAAAATTTATTTTTTCATCACTCAGCTGTCATTGTATTGCACTGCATATAGGTTTTGCCCCCAAAAATAAAAACTAGAGAGCTTAGATGATATTTAAATGCTTTGTTTTATGATCAAAGACATATTATTGGGAGATAAAAGGTACTCGTATATATATGCATTTTATGTAAGTAGTCTGTTAATAACATTAAAAGCTATCAGAATTTCATCTTAGATTTACATAGAAATATCAGCAGCTGCATTAAATGTCACATTTTTTCCTCAGATTTAACCTCTGAATAAAAATAAAAAGTATTTTTTTCTCTCTCTCTCTCTTTCTGAGTATGAGCTCCATATTCTCTTTCATCAAACTATATGATCCACAAAAGCATGATGTATCAAATATAAAACTCAAAACGCTTTTATTTCACATTGTGCTTGGCAGAGTTGCATTATTATTTGTTGTGGCGTAAAAATGAAATGAACGATGAAATAATGTAATCATTTCCTACACGCTTAGGAATACACATCGTAATCATTATTTTCAAAAAGTAAAAAAAATAAAATAAAACATTTATAAAAGTAAAAAGTACCATAACTTATTACTTTCAATATATCATTAATTATTATTTTTTTATTTTATTTTTCAGAGAAGTTGCATCACATGACATTTTACAACCTGGCCCAGATTTGCCTCATCATAAAAAGGTCAAACCATCTAATATTTAAGGAGATTTATTGACCTTGACACAGTCATGAGGGTCTCCGCCTCTATTACTCTTGGATGCACCACATGACTTTTTTATTTTTTTGGTTGTTTTTATAAATAATCTCAATTGTTGGTTGAACTACTCCTTTAAATGAGGTCCCTGAGGCAGGGTGTAAATGTGCGTTTCGACTAGTCAGAACTAAAATAGATTAATTAGCCAATTTGCAGGCAAACTGGTTTTGAAATGCAGCTCATTGCAATGTCACAGTGAATCAAGTTGCCACAAGAGAGCATTTTCTTCTCTGTATATATACACACACACACATATTTGTAAAGGGCGATGTTTCCAAACATAAGATTTTATCCAAGTTCAGGGCAACATTCTCAAGGCATCCATTCCAGCATTCTTTGCCCCACCACCCCACAGTACGCCCCCTGACTGCCCCAACTACCACCACCCTGTGAGTGAGATCTGTCCAGAGCTTGCGTAGCATTTTTCCATCTGTCAGCACCGTCAGCCTGTGGATGCCAATCACGCCCTGTCACTCCCCAGCGATACCACCTTCCTCAGCCAATCACTGCAAAGAACTGCCTAGAAACATGTCCTCCCCACCAATCAGGATCCAGTGCCTCATCCACCTGTCTCTGTCCTCACATGGAAAACTATGCCTGCCTAAATGCACTTACACATACACACGCACACTCGCCCTCAGAAAGATATCCGAAGTTCCTCTTCACATGTCTTCTGATCTTGAACGCACAGGATTTCCAGTGTGAAATAAATCAAGATCTGCCCCTCTGCAGTTCAGTTTCAACTCTAAAGCACACACCCCATGTATATTGTTTATTCATAGGATGTAGAGTTAAATTTTTTGTTGAATTCTGTGTAGAAAAGGTAAAACTCCATCTCACTCCGAACGTAGGTTCGAAGCTGTTGTAAATTACTCTACAAACATACACTTTTGTTTACTTCTGTGTGTTCCTCAGCAGCCACTTTGTTGGATCCACAATGGTTTCTGAGGAACAGATTGTTTGGTGGAAGAAAACGGAGTGCCGAAGCAGAGTGCCTAAACCCCCCTTAGCTGTTATAAATTCACTGTAAACCACTGCTTCATGGGGATTATTGCTTTTATAAAACGGTTATTCCATATACGTAGTAAGGTTATACAGAATAAAACGGAGCAAACAAAGTGGAATGATATTTATAAAAACAGTATTCTTCCACCAAACAAATGTAGTTCCTCAGAATCAGTTGTGGTTCCAACTAAGTGGTTGCCGAGGAACACACAGAAGTAAACAAAGGTGTATGTTTGTAGAGTAACTTACTACAGCTTCGAACGCGGTTCAACCGATCAAAATCAAGGACCGGAACTATCTGTTTTATTCTAGAACATCTCTGAGCGAAATGCATTATGAAAAAGGCAAACAGCCACATGTGTACTCCACAGAACGGAAACATACTTTATCAAATGGCCATTACTGTAATGACTGTAAATACAGACGATTATAGAAAACCTGTGAACAGCTGCCACATACTCAAGGAAGCTGGGGGACCTGTGTGAAAATCACTGGTAAAAAGGGGCCGCATTGGTGTCATATCCCTACTGGATTTAATAAAGACACACAGACTGTCAGAGAAGACAAATGAGGAAGTGGAGGATGAAACTTTTCTGCCGATAAAGTGCTGGCAAAAAGACAGATGCCACAGCTGTCAGCAGCTGAAGGGAGATTGTGCCAGTGTAGAAAGACTTTATATTATCAAGGATACACTTTAAGAGATCATTTCTTCCACAGAACACAAAAGAAGATATTTTGAAGCATGTCAGTGTCTTTTTCTCCATACAATGTGGGTTTGGAGCCACTGGCTTTCATTATAAGGACCAAATGAACATGGACTCGCATTTTACCCGGAAGCGACAGTTTCAAGTTAAAATGCCTTAATGATAGATGTTTCTTATAAACATGCAGCTTTTAACTTCACAAGACATTAACTGATGGACTGGAGTGGTGTGGATTACTTGTGGATTATTGTGATGTTTTTATAAGCTGTTTGGACTCTCATTCTGACGGCACCCATTTACTGCAGAGAATCCATTGGTGAGCAAGTGATGTACTGTAATGCTACATTTCTCCAAATCTGATGAAGAAACAATCTCATCTATATTTTGAAATGGCCTGAGGATGAGTAAACCTGTCAGCAAGTTTTCATTTTTGGGCAAACTATTCCTTAAAGTGTGACAAGCATCCAAATTTTTTGGAGTTATTGCAAATATATCAAATAAATGACATACAATTTATTAGAAAACTAGAGTTTCTACAATTTCAGCTCATGAAATGCCTTTATTATGTTTTCAAACATATTGTGGATGAAGTTCACACATACACGCACAATGAGCTTGCACTTAGCACTTCTTTAAATAAACCCTATTAAAATAAAGTTAGCACTGCAGTAAAGCCTTAAAATATCACTGTTTGGCAAGGCTGCCTGCTTCATATCTGAATCATCCCACAGTCACATGAACAGAAATATTTGCTTAGTTATCTAAAGAGAAAATAATTAAAACAACTATAAATAGAATATATATATATATATATATGATGGGGCCATGCTAATCAAACCTTCATCCCTTGTGCGCAACTGATTCACTGACGAACTTTGCCCATTTGCAGCCATTACTACCAGCCATTAAGAGAGGCCCCGACATCACTTCCTCCCCACTGGGGCCATTGATTAGGCAAGATCATCTGATGAGAGGTTATAGCTGATGACAGCTGTGCACTTTCCAGGCTTCACTGCACTATGGCCACCTGGGGTTTTGAGATGTCATTAATACGCTTTTGAAGATCACATACGCACATTCTGACTAATTCATGCACTCAATTTCCATCATCCACAAAACTGAGAAGATTCTTCCATTCATCAGTGAGGGACACACAAGTCTAATGAAACTGGACACCCTCTCTTAGACGCACATCATCCATTAGACTGTCTGTCCCTGTCTCAGTCAAAGCTCGTATGAGATAACCATGAGCTGCACTGATAGCAGCAGCTGAGAATAGAGCAGTGACGGCCTGTTTGTTTCCATAAACTACACTGGGACAGTGCTTTGAGAAGCAAATGAGAGCACAGGTTATAAATCAACAATGCCAGGTTAACTGCATTTCTAATATAATTATAGCCTTGTTAAATTGGCTAAATTGTGTACAACTGTTCCTAAGGCTGTGTGTCCATCAAAACTTAGCTGTTATCAATATCATTTAAAAAACTTTTTTTTTTTTTTTTAAATACTAAAAACTTGTGCACTCATGTTTTACACGCAAACAGGTGCATAAGCGTGTACATAAACCTCCAAAGATGATAAAAAAATGACAAAAACAACAAAATTATGAACATTTTAACTAAAATAAAAAACCTGAAAATTGTAAAATTGAAAAAAAAAATGAAAAATAGTATCTCATTGATTTAAAAATTATGTTGTGAATATGACTTCGATGTTGCTTAAGAAAGAAACATTATTAAATAGATTAAAAATTTTATTTAGAATTATCATAGTATTATATAATTAGAAATGTCAAAATATTTTATACATAATCTTTTTTTTTTTAATAAGAGTTTAAAATGTGCTAAAGTGGTTTTTAAAATATCATATTTGATTCTAAAACTTCATTTGGAAATATATATACAGGTGCATCTCAATAGAATAGAATTTTGTGGAAAAGTTCCTTTATTTCAGTAATTTAACTCAAATTCTGAAACTCATGTATTAAATGAATTCAGTGCACATAGACTGGAGTAGTTTAAGTCTTTGGTTCTTTTAATTGTTTTGATTTTGGCTTACATTTAACAAAAATAATTAGAATATGGTGACATGCCAATCAGCTAATCAACTAAAAACACCTGCAAAGGTTTCCTGAGTCTTCAAAATGGTCTCTCTAGGCTACACAATCATGGGGCAGACTGCTGATCTGACAGTTGTCCAGAAGACAATCATTGACCCCTTCACAAGAAGCCATTGTCAAGCAAAGTATTGTCAAGCAAAATTGATTCAAGAATTGGAGTGAACTACACAAGGAATGGACTGGGGCTGGGGTCAAGGCATCAAGGGCAATCACACACAGATGTGTAAAGGAATTTGGCTACAGTTGTTGTATTCCTCTTGTTAAGCCACTCCTGTACCACAGACAATGTTAGAGGCGTCTTACCTGGGCTAAGGAGAAGAACTGGACTGTTACCCAGTGGTCCAAAGTCCTCTTTTCAGATGAGAGCAATTTTTTTTTATTTAATTTGGAAACCAAGGTCCTAGAGTCTGGAGGAAGGGTGGAGAAGCTCATAGCCCAAGTTGCTTGAAGTCCAGTGTTAAGTTTGCACAGTCTGTGATGATTTGGGGTGCAATGTCATCTGCTGGTGTTGGTCCATTGTGTTTTTTGAAAACCAAAATCACTTCACTCGTTTACCAAGAAATCTTGGAGCACTTCATGCTTCCTTCTGCTGACCAGCTTTTTGAAGATGCTGATTTCATTTTCCAGCAGGATTTGGCACCTGCCGACACTGCCAAAAGCACCAAAAGTTGGTTAAATGACCATGATGTTGGTCTGGCCAGTAAACTCACCAGACCTGACCATTACCTATGGGGTATTGTCAAGAGGAAAATGAGAAACAAGAGACCAAACAATGCAGATGGCCTGAAGGCCACTGTCATGTGTGTGTGTGTGTGTGTGTGTGTGTGTGTGTGTGTATATATATATATATATATAAAATACATTCCAGTAACTTGTTTGTTGCATCTTCATTGTGGTGTTTTAAAGAAACAGCAGGTCTACCTGAGTTCTTGTTCGTCAGTGATGTTTAGGGTGTTATGTAAGATTGACTGTGGGTGGACATGATTCACCTCATCCCTTAAAATGTCTTAATGACTCACTCTTCATACGTCTGCCTGATATTTACATTGTGAATGAACACGAATAGCCCATACCTTCACACATCCCAAACCACAATCAACGCCAACCTGCAGCTGTGTCATCCTCTCAGACTGCCTCCAGAGGGAAGCTTTAGCCTTTTTTTGTCATCTTATCAAGTTCAGCTAATGACACCAGAAGCACAGGGTTGGCTTCCCCACTGTGCTAAACGAAACAAACAATGTTTTGCAGGTTCCCACTGAGTTTGAGTCAGAAGAGACCTGGCGTAGAAAGAAGCTGTTGGGAAACACTGTTAAAACCGTGTAGGAAACAGTTTCAGAATGTAAATTCGGGCTTTCAATGATCAAACATGAATGTGTCTCCTCTATAATAACTAAATAAATACAAATAAAGTAATTTGAAACAGAATTCATCATGATGTTAATTTGGAAAGCTAATGGAAAACCAGTTCTCCATGTGTTGCATATATAATGTTTTAGAAAAGCTGCTAGAATGCTTCTATATAAAGACTACAATGGTTTTCTAATTAATCAAGCACAAAGTCAAGTCCTTGTGGTGTTTGAGGTACTTATCTAAAACAGTGTTCGCATGCACAGTTGAACAAAACACATTGTTGCTACTATACTAATGCTACTTCATCAAGCACATCGACTTGCATCCTCATGGTATTTGTAGTCCTTATGTAGAACCTGGTTAACAACTTGCATAATGGACTAAAACACAAACACTAATGCTATATGCTAAAGCGTCAAACACAAAGCTCATGTAGAACCCTGTTAACTTACACAGTTGACTAAAACACAGACACTAAAGCTATATGCTAATGCATCAAAAACAAAGCTCACATAGAACCTTGTTAACTTACACAGTTGACTAAAACACAAACACTAATGCTATAGCTACTTCATCAAATACATGTTTTTGTAGTCTACATGTAGAACCATGTGCAATGGACTTAACAGACACCTAAACACGAATGCTACTATGGCTAGTGCCTTTTTAGCAATGAGTTAGCATCACTGGGTGGTCAACATGTAAAAGAAGAAATAATTGTAACTGTATAACAAACTAGTAATTACTAATGGGCAAAACTGACTTTTCAGATCATCCCAACACTCCTTCATCTATTAATTTTGTTGCTAATATGGTGAGGAGTTTTTTTGGCATGGCCGGGTGGGGTTGTGTTACGAGGAATATCATATGGAGTCTCAGAGAAAGACATGCTGTCACAGGGTCTGTAAAGTCGCTGTAAAACATGCCCTCTGGGGCTTCAAGCATGTGTGGTCTGTTCTATAGTTGTGTGTTTGTATTGGCTTTTCTGACTGTTAAACAGTGTTTATAGGAATATTTCATGTATTTGTCTGATTTTCTTCCCATTTATGATAAAAAAAGGTCATCTTTACTCATGAATGTGGACAGATGATATATTTAAGATAATAACTTCCATTTAAAATCATAAAAACTGTCTAACAGTGAGCGTCGATGAGATAAAAACTTTTAGGTGCTGACACCAGTGGATTATGGGACGATTATTCTATAAATTTCGATCCTCCTCATTTATCCAGCTTGTTAAACAAAAGCTACCGGCTACCGCCATCTTGGCAGCGATCGAAAGGTAACCTATTTTCAACTGTCAGCAAGTCAACAATGTTGGACACACAGTACACACTATAGGCGGGGGTCATGTGATCAGAGACGAACACCGGTGTTAGTCCAAAAGGAATATCAGGCATTGCTTTCCATTAACGTCGGCAGCAGTTAGGATCTAAAATTACATATGGCCAGTAGTAAAATATATGGACCCCTTGTGTTTTCTTCCCTTCAGAGCACCTGCTGGCAAATGTGGGCATTGCAGTGGGTGCTGCCCTGCCTGGTAATTTATACACCGAGCACCTGGCCAGACCATGAGACCTCAGTGAAACCTGCTGGCAGGCCCGTCTCTGTTTCAGATGTGGATGAACCTTACACTGGCTTAGTATGGAAAAAGAAGATTACTCATCACATATTGTATGTTGATCTGTATCTGAATACACCACAAATCAGCCATGACTTGTCAGAGTTTACAATTAATAAAGCGAGAATTTAGGGCCTAGAACTGTCAAAGCGCCCCACGAGGAAACAGGTGGAGGCAGTATATAACTGATGAAGAGAATCACAGACATGCGTCTCTTCTGAATGTGCCATTTAGTGATAAACAAACAATCACCTGCTGACAAGAGACAGTGTTCCCACATAGGGCTCTTTGGTTTCGCTAGTTTTTAAAAGGCCGTCCAGAGGAATGTCCAGCACACTTCAGTCAGTCAGTTACTCCCATCTAGTTGATGGTACACTATTGACTTTCATATTTTGACTATTTTCAATCTTAAATTGTTGTATTACCTGAAAACATGACAGAATTATCTTGGGTCGTTTGCCGATAGAAGCACATTTGTGAGCCCTGAACTTTCTTTGGTCAAGCCACATCTGTTTTAGCTGGACTTAAAAGTACCATTCGATGACATATGCCGCGTTTCCCCCCCGAAATTACCCGGAACAATTGTACCAGGAAGATATAGATAAATAGAATACAGACCTAAGATTACCTGTTAGATTTACCCAAAACGAATTATATTTTATGTTTAACCACTAAAGAGAGATCAGAGCCAGCAGCACACATCAGAAGGTCTAGCCGAGGTGAGGCTGCTCGCGGCGGATACATGAGGACTGAGCGAAAACACATTTTTAAATAGGCGCCGTCTTTATAAATAAACCACAGATTTGAGTTTTAAACAACTACATCCTCGCCTGAAATAATTAAAAAAATTACATTTCATGACACAATAATAGTAATATTTTGAAAATGATACGAATAAATGGTGGCTGAAATCACAATGCTGCATGAACTCAACAAATCAGCATGTTTAGTGCCCAAGTCCCGCCCCCGAAAGTTCCGGAACTTTGAAAAAAGTACTACCTCGCCAACAGGGACTTTCTGAAGGGCATTTTTTTTACCCGGAACTTTATTTAGTTCCTGGTTCCTGCGGTGGAAACACACCGAGTACCAGCAGTGGAAACACGGCTGTACTGAAGACCTGATAAGAGAGAATGTGTGAAAACACCATAAAACAGAAAGCAACAAAAGGAATATTTAGCACAGAACTTAACACTTACAAGCCTATACTAAACCCTTTAAGATTTCGTAGAGCACACGAGGTGTTAGAAATTCAATCAACCTTGATCTGAAACACTTATTATGATGGAAAATGGCTTAAAGTTATTCTCTATGTGTGATGGTGCCACGCATGAGAGAATGATAACAGGTTATTTACCAGAGAACCTATTAATAAGTGTCATTATAATAATTGTCACTTTTAGCCGAGAGGAGTCACAAAAGAATAAACCTGAATCTCAAGCTTGAGGATTTGTGCTTTAATCTTATTAATTTTAATTGTTTCATTATAAAACACAATTTAATATGGAATATAATTTTTTTGTTATCTTGAAGTGCATAATCCATGCCTCTAAAATGGAACAGATCAGAAGTTAATGTACCTAAATAAAGAAAACATTAAAATTTTAAATATATATATATATATTATTAGATCACACGGTGTCTTAAGTTAACTAACCATGATTAATAAATGAGTTCTTTTTTAAATGGGTAAAAAGTATAATGTGTAAAAAAAACATAGGAAAGGAACCTCAAGGAAGCACTGAGATAACGTTGAGGAAACCGTATTGACTTTAATGTGATATGTGATACAGTATTGTCAAGGGTTATCAGACAGACACACAATGTCAAAAGGAATTTGACATTGAACACTGAATGTACCTACAGCGGCATGGCAATGATTTTTACTTCTGTCCCTGGAGGACCTTGTATTTTAACAATCAAATAAAGGCTAAATCTAGTTTATAGGCAGACTTGCCTCATGCCTCGATTCTGCTTGGGGACAGACGTCCAATTAAACTCGGATAAACACCTCCTTTAATTTTAGACAACGTTTACCCAGGGACCTTTTCACTTGGCTGACGTGTTTCTCAGCATATGTTGGGCACACAGCAGGACGACCACAACAGCAGAGCTCATTACATATAATTCAATCAAACAGATATAGAGCTGTCAGTGACGTCACATCAAGTGAGTGAGTGAGTAAGTGAGTGAGTGAGTGAGTGAGGGGGTGTGAGGGAGTGTGAGTGAGTGAGGGGGTGTGAGTGAGTGTGAGTGAGAGAGAAAGTGAGTGAAGGAGTGTGAGGGAGTGAGTGAGTGAGTGAGTGAGTGAGTGAGGGGGTGTGAGTGAGAGAGTAAGGCAGTGTGAGTGAGTAAGGCAGTGTGAGTGAGTGAGTGAGTGAGTGTGAGTGAGAGAGAGAGTGAGAATGAGTGAGAGTGAGTGAGTGAAGGAGTGTGAGGGAGTGAGTGAGAGTGAGTGAGTGAGGGAGTGTGAGTGAGAGAGAGTGAGTGAAGGAGTGTGAGGGAGTGAGTGAGTGAGTGAGTGAGTGAGTGAGTGAGTGAGTGAGTGAGGGGGTGTGAGTGAGTGAGTAAGGCAGTGTGAGTGAGTAAGGCAGTGTGAGTGAGTAAGGCAGTGTGAGTGAGTGAGTGAGTGTGAGTGAGAGTGAGAATGAGTGAGAGTGAGTGAGTGAAGGAGTGTGAGGGAGTGAGTGAGAGTGAGTGAGGGAGTGTGAGTGAGTGAGAGAGTGAGTGAGTGAGTGTGAGTGAAGGAGTGAGAGTGAGTGAAGGAGTGTGAGTGAGTGAGTGAGTGTGAGTGAGAGAGAGAGTGAGAATGAGTGAGAGTGAGTGAGTGAAGGAGTGTGAGGGAGTGAGTGAGAGTGAGTGAGTGAGTGTGAGTGAGTGAGAGTGACTGTGAGTGAGGGAGTGAGTGAGTGAGTGTGAGTGAGGGAGTGTGAGTGAAGGAGTGTGAGTGAGGGAGTGTGAGTGAGGGAGTGACTGTGAGTGAGGGAGTGAGTGAGTGAGTGAGTGAGTGTGAGTGAGGGAGTGAGTGAGGGAGTGAGTGAGTGAGTGAGTGAGGGAGTTTGAGTGAGGGGGTGTGAGTGAGTGAGTGAGTGGGTGTGAGTGAGTGTGAGTGAGAGAGTGAGAATGAGTGTGAGTGAGAGAGTGAGAATGAGTGAGAGTGAGTGTGGGAGTGTGAGTGAGTGAGTGAGAGAGTGAGGCAGTGTGAGTAAGTGAGTGTGAGTGAGAGTGAGTGAGTGAGGGAGTGATTGAGAGTGAGTGAGGGAGTGATTGAGAGTGAGTGAGGGAGTGATTGAGAGTGAGTGAGTGTGAGTGAGGGAGTGAGTGTGAGTGAGAGAGTGAGAATGAGTGTGAGTGAGAGAGTGAGAATGAGTGAGAGTGAGTGTGGGAGTGTGAGTGAGTGAGAGAGAGGCAGTGTGAGTAAGTGAGTGTGAGTGAGAGTGATTGAGAGTGAGTGAGTGTGAGTGAGGGAGGGAGTGTGAGTGAGGGAGGGAGTGTGAGTGAGGGGGTGTGAGTGAGTGAGAGTGAGTGAGTGAGGGGTGTGAGTGAGTGAGTGAGTGTGAGTGAGTGAGTGAGTGTGAGTGAGTGAGGGAGTCACACAGTGGAGTCAGCTGTCTTAACCGTCCATGGCTTGTGTATTGCAAACACATACGAGCTTCATCACTGCATCTGTCATGCGACTGTTCCACTTCCGCGTTTGAACTTAAGGTAAAACTAAAGACATTATTAACTGTCTTTACATTTATTTTGAAGCTTGTGATTATGGAAAGGGGCGTTTCATTTATTATGAGTACTTGCGGTGTTTGGCCAATCACAATACATTAGGTGGGGCGGGGCATAGAGGACCTACAATAACGTACATTATTTGAAAAATAATGTTTTTTGAACATTAAAGCATGTCAACATATTCCAAAAACACAAAATATTTATCTTTTAAAAAAGCATCATATGACCCCTTTAAGCAAGTTATTTCATACAATTATACATGTTGTCATTATATCCCCAATGCAATGTTGTGATGTACTTTTAAATTCACAATTTCTGGAGTTCCTTTTGCTTCCAAAAATGTTAGTTCCAAGTTCAGAAATGTCCTTTAAGTGAAACAGCAGAAGTTGCTAGTGCCATAAAACTGTCACACGTTGAACTTCTAGATTAGCCCAGTTGTTTCTACGTGTCAATAAAGCAATGAACACATGCCCAGAGGCCTGAACCTCAATGCAACAACGGGAAACCCACAGTTCTGCAAAGATGGAAACAATTAAAAGTGGTCACCACAAATAGGCTGATAGCGGTTGACACCCGCTGAAGGCCAAGCCTAACACTTTTTCACCAAGCTAAACTGGCGCGTTGTCTACAAATCTTTTCACACTGTATTTGTCGCATTTGTCCGTGGATGTGAAGGAAATCGCACTTGTGTCGATGTCATTCCAAACACTAAGACTTCCCAATTTAACCAACCAAACTGGTTTTGATAATTAATTGCTGTTAGTTTTTACCAATGTTCATCAATATTTTATTCACAATAGAACATAGATAACGTAGCAAATGTTTAAACTGAGAAATTTTACACTTTTATCCACTTAATTAGCTCATTTAAAATTTAATGCCTGCTACAGGTCTCAAAAAAGTTGGCACGGGGGCAACAAATGGCTAAAAAAGCAAGCAGTTTTGAAAAGATTCAGCTGGGAGAACATCTAGTGATTAATTAAGTTAATTGATATCAGGTCTGTAACATGATTAGCTATAAAAGCTTTGTCTTAGAGAAGCAGAGTCTCTCAGAAGTAAAGATGGGCAGAGGCTCTCCAATCTGTGAAAGACTGCGTAAAAAATAGTGGAAAACTTTAAAAACAATGTTCCTCAACGTCAAATTGCAAAGGCTTTGCAAATCTCATCATCTACAGTGCATAACATCATCAAAAGATTCAGAGAAACTGGAGAAATCTCTGTGCGTAAGGGACAAGGCCGGAGACCTTTATTGGATGCCCGTGGTCTTCGGGCTCTCAGACGACACTGCATCACTCATCGGCATGATTGTGTCAATGACATTACTAAATGGGCCCAGGAATACTTTCAGAAACCACTGTCGGTAAACACAATCCGCCGTGCCATCAGCAGATGCCAACTAAAGCTCTATCATGCAAAAAGGAAGCCATATGTGAACATGGTCCAGAAGCGCCGTCTTGTCCTATGGGCCAAGGCTCATTTAAAATGGACTATTTCAAAGTGGAATAGTGTTTTATGGTCAGACGAGTCCAAATTTGACATTCTTGTTGGAAATCACGGACGCCGTGTCCTCCGGGCTAAAGAGGAGGGAGACCTTCCAGCATGTTATCAGCGTTCAGTTCAAAAGCCAGCATCTCTGATGGTATGGGGGTGCATAAGTGCATACGGTATGGGCAGCTTGCATGTTTTGGAAGGCTCTGTGAATGCTGAAAGGTATATAAAGGTTTTAGAGCAACATATGCTTCCCTCCAAACAACGTCTATTTCAGGGAAGGCCTTGTTTATTTCAGCAGGACAATGCAAAACCACATACTGCAGCTATAACAACAGCATGGCTTCGTCGTAGAAGAGTCCGGGTGCTAACCTGGCCTGCCTGCAGTCCAGATCTTTCACCTATAGAGAACATTTGGCGCATCATTAAACGAAAAATACGTCAAAGACGACCACGAACTCTTCAGCAGCTGGAAATCTATATAAGGCAAGAATGGGACCAAATTCCAACAGCAAAACTCCAGCAACTCATAGCCTCAATGCCCAGACGTCTTCAAACTGTTTTGAAAAGAAAAGGAGATGCTACACCATGGTAAACATGCCCCGTCCCAACTATTTTGAGACCTGTAGCAGAAATCAAAATTGAAATGAGCTCATTTTGTGCATACAATTGTAAACTTTCTCAGTTTAAACATTTGCTATGCTATGTTCTATTGTGAATAAAATATTGGCTCATGTGATTTGAAAGTCTTTTAGTTTTCATTTTATTACAATTTAAAAAACATCCCAACTTTTCCGGAATTCGGGTTGTATTTGTAGCTTTAAAACGAATAAAATAAAGTCGAAGATCCTAAATTTAGTTATTTTTGTAAATGTTTGAAGCAGATATTATTCTCTTTGTTGATGACTGTACACCTATACAACAAATTATATTGCAGTGTTTAATTGCTTGACAACTTTATTACTAAACATGAAGCTAATGGTAGCATCGGCATTCTGTTTCTTGTCACATGATGATAAAACCTTTTCAAATGTTCAGAAATCTTTGGTTATTTGGTTGCGAATTAAGTTCTTCAATGACAACCGGTTTTGCCTATTTGTACGCCATTGTCTATAGCAGCGGTTCTCAATTCCAGTTCTCTTGACCCCTCACTCTGCACATTTTGTATTTATCTTTCATCACTTCAGACGTTTGTTCTATTCGACTGCAAGTAAACTTCAACAGATTTCCCTACTCAGTGAACACTAAGTAGGGGCCATTTCAATCGGAACACAGTTCATGCACGGAGCTCATTTCTAACAAGCTGATGATTACGGTCAGGTGTGTTAAATAAGAGAAACATGCAAAATATGCAGAGCTGGGGGGCGCGAGTACTGGAGTTGAGAATCACTGATCTGGACAATGGAAACCATGTTATGGACATTGGGAATGAATTTATGATTGGAAGCCATTCCCAACATCCAGTGTTGCCCAATATCTATAAAGAAATACAACAGCAATGCAACAGTTAGCTTAGCAAGGCCAGTTGGAGATCTTATAAGCCCATTTGAACCCAATTCAGACATCTATGGTCACCTTTCTTACCTCCTAACTTTAAGACTTTGACGTAAATGTTCTCCCAGAACCAACGAAGGGAGTCACAGTGACTCAAGTTCAGCTCTTTCCTGTCGTTTTAGAATTGTAAAGGCCTCTCCTGTCGCATCTACACAGCAAACAGCTCAAAACACAAGTGTTTCCATGCAGCATTGTGTTACCATATGCCTTCATATGTAGCTAATGACAAAAGGCAACCGATAGCCGGTAGTCTTAAGAGCTAAAGGGACAAAGGCATTCACAACATATTTCCCAGCTGTGATTTAAGCATCCCTTGTAATACCAGCAAACACGCTTGCTTTGAAGGGCCAAGGTCAACACAGCGCTCTGGCCATCGCTAAGAAATCGTATACGACGTGTGAAACTTCTAGATCCAACTGTTCAATGGTCAAATAACACCAATAACCATCACTGCAGTCGAAAAAAATGAAACACTAAAACAAAACGAAAAAAAAAAAACACAAATGTACCTTTCCAGGGGCATATTCACATGGCAGTTTACAGCAGTATCCGGAAAACTCAGAAGTGCTATAAACCAGAATGGCGTCTGTGACTCCCATCAGCCTTCACGTTCCCGGGGGTACGAGGCAACTTCCCCCTTTGGGTCGGGCTGGCAGAGTGATATAGAGAGAGCAGCTGAGGAGGGATATATGGGAAAAGAGAGGGAGCGATACTGTGCGGCAGACGAGAGGAAAAAACATCCTGACAATACCAGCTCTAATGCTGCGGCCCACAGCGCTATTAAAATACAATCCATCAAAAATACCCCATCTTTCAGCGCACTGTCAGAGCTCACGTCCTTTCGCTGGCTGTGAAGATCTTCACACAGGCAGCTGAGGGTTTAATGCAAGACCCAACCTGGAATGGGCTGTTTAACAATTAACCTTATTATGACCGAGATTTCTCAAAATTATAATAGTAACTTTTAAAATCACACTGACAACCGGATTAGTTTCGATAGTGTTCGAAGTGTTTATAAATACAAATATTTCCATTTCACACAACAATGCAAATGCTGTTAACTTGAGAGATTAAGTTTACTTTAACATTTTTTAAAAATCCTGAATATATCTATTGTTGCTTAAATATATCAACTTTTAACAATTTTCCTTAAAACAACAGAATAGTTTTTGGTTGCATTTTACAATTTTAGCATTCACGAGTGATTTTGTGACACCGAAGACTGGAATAATGATGCTGAATGAGGCAATACTTTAAGTATTTTCAAATAGACAAAAAAGTTAATTTAAATTGTAATAATATTTTACAATATTATTTATTTATTTACTTATTTCAAATAATTGCTGCCTTATTGAGCATAAGAGACATTTAAAAATCTTAATTATTTAAAACTTCTGTCCAGCTGGTTTCGGCAGGGTTTATGAAGGTATATTTAAAGACCTTTTTAAGACTACATAAAAAGAAAATTGAAGAAACGCAATGCGCTGTATTACTAAAACTTCAAGGTTTGAAAATAAACTTCCAATAATTCTCCACTGATTATTAATTTATTGTAAAAATAAAAAATAAAAGGCTCAAGATTTCAATAGTTACATTTCCAATGAATATGGAAATAACTTTTACTGTGCTTTCTGATCTGATCTTTATTTTATCTTCATTTTGTTTTCCAGTGCATATGTCTAAAGATTCTTTAATCAAGTAGCAAAATGACATAAGTCTTGTTTTCTGTGAAGCTGATCAAAATGGAGTGAGATTATGATTACAAAAGAACAAACATTTATCTGCCAATGGGCTCAGAAAAAATCATTTACATTACATTTAACGTGACTTACAGAAGAGGAACAACTTCATTTGCGGAAGGGTGAATTAAGACTTAAGAAACCCTGTTTATAATTTTTTTTTTATATTATATATATATATATATATATATATAAATAAATTAATTAATACACACACACACGTGCACACTAAAAATCAATAATGAAGTGTAGAATGGTTAGATGCAAACGTAAGACAGCCTTTACTTGCTCACAGGAAGAGTTGTGCAAAAACAAGAGAATGTTGATGGGTTAAAATAGAATCAGTGGATGGCACGACCATAAACGGACACCTTTTTAGCGCTGCAACAATATTTGTGTCCACATTTCTGTCAGTAACACAAACACACACGGAAGAGTCGTGTGATTCTACACATCGGCCGCTGGCGACCCTACAGTTTCACACAAGACTGCATATTACTGCCATGTTCGTCCAGTATACAGGGCTAATTTTGTTTGCCTGTATTAGATCTCAGGATAGTGTAGTGCAGGATATTTACAAAATCAGTTGTTCTTTAGACAACTCGCCTATGCAACCATCTTAACGACTGCTTAGAATACAAAATATATATTAAATGATCTAAAAAACACTTGTGTTCAATACTGTGATTTTGCAGTTATCAAGCAAGACATGAAAACTCATATTAGAGCATAAGTTTACTTTCCTTGAATGATTTTTTAAAGAGTGTTAAATAAGTTAATTTTGCAATTAATACAACTGAAAAAATAACTTCAAAACCTTCTGTAGCTAAATAAACAACTTTGTCTTCTCAAATGTCAGTTTTAAAATAAATAAAAAGCCGTAATGTTAATAATTACATTTAACAATCTTATTCGTTTCTGATTTAACTGAATATAAATTTACATTTAAGTAGCCTACTTAAGTCCTTTTAACTGTTGTCACAAAATTTGACCAGATCAATTTCCAATAAATACTATTATTTATTCCATTATTATCAGTAAGGAAGGGTAATTATTATTAATAATTACATGAAAAAAAAACACGTATATAAACGGGGATTTTTTTTTCAGTATTATCACACTTGTTACCTGCTCTATTATTAAATGAACCAAGGAATTATATCCAGTGTTAGTTAAAACAGAACAAATGTTAGAAAGAAAAAATAGTCAATTTAAAAGTAAACTGACAACAAAATATAATACAAAAATGCATTAAAATAAAAGTGTATTAGAGATTGATGATGTAATAAAATGAAGCAATTTATTATATTAAAATGATATGGCATTGAATTTAAAATAGTTACTTTTGCAGTACCTTCGGCTACAGTAATACTGCTCAGACTTGCAGTGGAATTACACTCTGGCAAAGAACTCCCAAGTTACACTCATCAAACCAATCCATCATCCATCATCCCGGTGTCTTGAGAGAAACCGAGTTACATCAAGTGATTAGAAGACTTCTGACTGTACTAGCTACTAAAATGTAATTTTTCTACAACTGTGGCAAAACACTCACAAATAAATTGATTTTACATACATGTACTCCATGCAACACAAACTACTTTCCCACAGCAACACATTACTTGCCTCTGGAGGTGTTCAGTGGAAGCTTTCCCAACATTCCCTGGAATTTTTGACTGGCCGTTCTCAAAAACACCCTTGTCCCAAGTTTGCTTCATGGTAGAAATATATTTCTACCCACACACAAAACAAAAAAATCCAACGAGTCCTTCACAGGAGGTTTTTCTGCACTCAATCCCAGTGGAGGTCCAGTCTTTGGGTGCAGCCGTGTTGTTTTGAATCGGCCTCCAGTGCCTCTGGGATCAGCAGCGGTAATGAAAGTTAGCTCACTCGCGCCCTCTCACTGAGCTTCTGCCAGACCCTCAAACGGCTAAAAAAAAGTGCGGATAAAAAAGGGTTCTCAAAGGGGCTGGTGGTAAAGCTGGAGGAATACGACATGAAGCTGGGATGTTAAAGGCACTTGACCATTTGGGATTCCCTGTGGGCTGCCGGACACTTTCATTCTCTCTCCAGCCAATGATAGAGCAAGTGTGAGGAATGCCATTAACCAGTCACTCAAAACTGCCGGATCAGTTTCGTCAACAGATCATCAAAGGCCAGAACCCCATGTACAGATTATTAACATTTCCGACCATTAACATTTTGTGAGGGACAATGAGGCCCCTGGTGCACGTCTATGTGCAAAGCCTTGGGTTCTCTCACTGTAAAGCTGTGGGACATTGAGAGTCCCAGGAACAAAGCCCTATTAAAGATCTGTATGCTGGCTGAAGGATATTGTGTCTGGGTTTCATTTGACTCAAAACACCGTGGGATTTCTTAACAACGAAACCGAGATGTGTACAGAAGTTTAACTTGGATAGAAGTCTTTGGGAAGTCAGTGAATACAATAACCACTGAAGGCATTAGTCAAAAACCAATCTCATTCTATAAAATACATAGATCGAAAGAGATCAATAAAAAAAATGCATAAGATATCCATCAGCCTCCTGCTGACACCACAGATGTGTGACACTCACAGTGACAATCCCGAAGTGTTCTTGACTCGCAGGAAAACAGATCCGGTTTAAGAAATGACACTAAAACTGCCAGCACCGAACAAAATGTTCCACATTAGCAGGACAACTGCACTAGAAACCCCTCAGAAACAGTCGTAAACACAACGACAGCTGGAGCTGTGCATGAATTACGGTCATTTTAACACTTAAGACGCTTATCATGCTTTCATTTTCGTTTCAAATGCCTCTCAATCAATGAAAATCCACCATGAAATTAATTTGATTATAAAGCCAACGAAAACTGAAATATAAACATTTCCAAATGTAATTTATGATTTTTTTTTTCAATTATTTAAATGTGAAAACATTATTTAACTGAATTAAATGCTAAATGTGAAATTAGGTTATTTTATTCCAGAAACCAAATAATATTAAATACAATACATAATTTGAGGTGTGTTGGTTATGACAGAAAAAAACATGAATAAACAAAAAGAGGCAAAGATTACAGCATTGTCCTATGGTCTATGTATATCCACTGTTGGACATTGTTTGTAGTGTAAAAAAAAGTCCTTCAAGAGACTTTACTTTCTAAAAAGGGCAGAGAGCAAGAAAGTTCTCATTAGCACCCCGTTCACTAGACCTGTGCTAAGTCATGACGTGGCCCCTTTGCACTAGATCACTATTCTGAAAAAGGCTGGGACACAGCTGTGGATGCCATTCACAATAACTCGCCCCTATACGACCCAATGTTTATGCTACACTGGATTTAAAAGTCACACATCAGGACAGCAATAATGATTTAAGTATGCATGTATTATAATAGACATTCAAAGTGAAAACCTAATTCCAGTTCAATTCCAGGTGTGGTTGATTGACAGGTTTTAGCACTGTACAATGTCTTAAAACTGCTTTAAAAAAAAGGAACGAATGTAGTTCCCAGTCAAACAAGAAAACTGTGTCAGCAGCACCACATGCATGCGTGGTACTGTCGAAGACTGACAGGGAGGAGAATAAGTTGTTGAATAGTTGTTATATTGGTTTTCTTTCACACAGAAAGTATTCTCATAGCTTCATAAAATTATGGTTGAACCACTGATGTCACATGGACTATTTTAACAATGTCCTTATACTAGGGCTGCCCTCGACTAAAGATTGTTCTGGTCAACTAGCAGTCCTTCATTTTAAGCATTAGTCGACTATTAGTCACAATTTTATTAATAAACCATATAAATGTGGGCAATCTACATAACCTAATAAGTGCACGATAAAAAGAAAAAAGCTTGCCACAGCGCACAGGCAAATATAATAATTATAAATGTGTTAGGGAAAAACAGGAAGTACACTGCATTAACGTTTTTATTTATTGCTACACAAGTGCTTTTTTCTGTTACACTTCTTTTTGGTTTAAGAGATGAAGTTATGCGCCTGTATGCATGTTTCATATGCATTACAAAATCTGAAGATATTTGTTTTCTATTTGGATTGGTTCATTTAAACGTTTCACTCTCTATACATATAATTTTCATGTCAGTGATAAGGCAAGAATACACAGAGATTCGAAGTGACCGCTCAAGTTGACAGACCGAGACGGCAGAAAGCTCTTGATTGCTTTATTTTACAAAAGTGCAACGTTTCGTTGTTATTCTGAGTGCACACAAATAAAAGTAGAATCTTTGCAGATACAAAAGATGCATTAATGTTATCTGTATGACCAAAAATGATGAACAGCAAATGACCACACTGGTGCCTCCATCTGTCTTGCAGTAGCCCAAGCATGCTACTGTTCAGCTTCCACACTCCGCACAAACACATGAACAGTGCACTTTTTCTAGGCTAACATTAGATTGAGCTGCCATGTAAAGTTGCTTCTACATGCATATTTCAGATGATAAGCCATTTTAAGGTTAATGAATGTCAGGTGAGCATATGAATGTCCTGCCCGATGCACTATATTACCACATAGATCAGCCGTTAATGACCAATCCTCTTCGGTTAGTCGATTATGGGTCAAACCTAGTCCTTACTTCCTTTCTGGGCCATGAACGTGGTAGTTGCATTGCTGTCTGTGCAAGGTCAGAAAGCCCTTGGATTGCTCAAAAAATGTCTTGTGTTCGGAATATGAACGAAGGTCTTACAGGTTTGAAACAACACCAGGGTGAGCAATTAATGAATGAATTTTCATTTTTGGGTGAACTATCCCTGCAAACCTGTAGGTGATCGATAGGTGTGTAGGATCAACAACACAAGATAAAGCCCTTGAGATCAAAATAACTGCCTGTAGAGATCAGACACAGGATTGAGCAAAGACACAGATCTGGGGGGGAAAAAAATCTTCTGGTTCATACAAACATGTAGCCTCCATTAATGGAAGAAGTCTGGAACAACAAGAATCTTCCTAGAGCTGGCCTCCTGGCCAAACTGAGCAATCGATGGAGAAGGGTCTTGATTAGAGTGGAGACCAAGAAGCTGATGGTCACTGTAGCGGAGCTTCTTGATCAAAACCCATCTGGAATTTGCCACAACAAACAAAAAACACCTAAAGGACTCTCAGATTGTGAGAAACAAGATTCTCTGGTCTGATGAACCTCAGTTCCAAGCATCATGTGGAGAAAACCAGGCAGCCTCCATCCAACCTTACAGTGCAGAGCTGTAAAAGGTGCTTCAACTAAGCACTTATGCAATATACTCATTTCAGTTTTTTATTTTAATTAATTTGCTAAGTTGCCACAATTCTTTTTTTTTTTTGCTTTGTCTGTATGGTGTTATGGAGTGTAGATTAAAGTGAAAAAAGGCATTTAAAAGTAGTTTAACATAAGGCAGCAAAAACAAAAGATGAAAAAAAAATGAAGGGGTATGACAACTTTCCCGAAAACCCGGAACACATACACTTTCTCCTATTATAATAATTTTTAAATCCTAATACTTATTTGATACTAATATTTAAAACACTTGGACTTAGGCACTTGTAAACATGTCTGCCATTGAGACAGCAGCATCTGTTCTCCCAGCAGGCCACTCCTCACAAAACTGACAACTGACAAGGGACCCCAACACCGTTCACAGAGACAGACAGAGTCAAGGGCACATGGAAAGACCAACTGCTTGTAGGTTTGACATGGCACCTGCCAGACAACAAATTAACTTGTGTGGTGAATGACTGTAAAGCACGGACAGATTTATGCGAGATTTATTGGGGCCTCGCTGTGATTATGGGGTGGTTTCATCTGTTGATTATGTTGCAAGGCTGATCTAGGTCGCAAATCTGGCAGAGAGAAGTGCGTGAGCAGTTAAGAGAAGAGAGATGGACATGCCCAAAGGACTCTTGGAATTAGTTTAGTGATCTGCTGGCAGATAAAACTGCATTGGTGCTGTTGGCAGATGGAAAGAAGATACAATTTCCCCAGAACGCTTCAGTGAACATGACTCACCTTTGACAGAATGACTACTAACCTATTACTGACAAGCAAGATCATCTCCGCACGCAACTCGAATCTGCATAAGCTCAGGTTTGACAGACACTAGGATGGAAAACAATGAGAGAAGCATTATAAAATAGAAATACTTATTTGCATTATATGCTCAGGGTAAACATTGTACCTTAACATTGATTTCATAAGAGCTTCGCTGAGCTCAAATCCTCAAAAAGCCTACAAAAACAGATATATTTAAAATACATATAGCATAAAATCTTGAAAGTATATACTCATTTTATTTGTATATATAATTTATTAATAAAATGTACTTACTTGCCCAAGTCAAAACGAGTCTCCAAGTCTTTTTCCTTGCAACGTGTAGCACAAGCACATAATGTAATAACATCAAACCAGTAAAATGTGTGACAGAGCACCTTCTAGCGGCAAGACACCAGTGCATGTTGATAAAGACCAAGGTTATTTTATTCTTTTTGGGTAACAGAAAACACATTAAGACTATCAATCACAATGACCTAAAGAAGAAATGAAATCTACAAAACAATGATAAAAACATTAGGCTCATTTGGAAAACCAACAAAACGAGCCGTACAGCTTAAAAAAAATGGAGTATGGAGGAACGGTTCAGGCTGGTTTAGAGCAGCGAGGAAGAGAGAACTGGTGCCAAACGAGAAGACTGCAAACTGTAGATCTTTAACATACAACTTCCTGTGTATTAGGTCTCAGCAACTACATAAGTTCCCCTAATGAAGCTCAACTCTGAAACAGAGCGACTGAACTTCCTCAGCTTTCAATAACTCTGGCTGAAGCAGGTGTAAAGCATGGCACATTTCATCAAAATATTGAAAAACATGTTCAGTGTTTTATCCTTGAAATATGAAAATCAACAGAGAGGAAAGAAAATACTAAATAACTGTAAAACAACAATTAGTCGGAATATCCCGTTCAGAATTCAAGGGGAAAAAAAACAAACATTGCATTTATTTCCAACTGGGCTTTTAAAAAGTGAAAACACCAGGTGAGACGGGGGTGAGAAACGAGGAACATGAGTGATAGAGGTATACTGTTTCTCTTAGCCGTGAGTGGTGTCATCCTCCACAAAGTCCTTCGCCTGCTCTGCTGAGATCACATCGATGTGACTCACCTAATGAACACACACACAGTAAGTCTGGGGAACTCATCTGTACAACTTCAACTTGACAAGACTTACATTTATAGTTCATTTTCTACGCAGAGGCCTCATTTGCATTTGCTAATTTCTTGGCACATCAGAGTGTGAATGTTGCCTGTTACCTTGTTTCTGAATTTGACGCCGTAGAACTTGTCGGCTGACTCCAGCAGCTCGGGTCTGAAGGTCGTGGTGATGAACTGAGCATGTCCAGCCAGCTCCACGATCATGTCTGAAAGACAATACAAAACCACCTCTAATTCACTTAAAGCAGGGCTTTGTAATCGCCCAAAACCAGTAACATAAACGAGACATTTTTAAAGATAACATGAAGAAAAAAGAACATTTGTCTTTATCTTTAGTTCCTTGCATTCTTTCTTATGTCAACAGGTTAAGTAAAAATATGAATATGCAATATAGGGCATACATTTAGCAAAACACTGCTCATTATAGCTATTTTTTCTAGCGGACTAATGAGCTTATGGATGCTGAATAGTTATTTTGAGGTAAATGTATTGTTACGAGTCAGTGTTTACTCGTTTTACAAGTTTTCCACAGTTTGAAACATTGAATGTTCACACTATAAGAGTAAAGAGAAAGTGTTCATGTGCCGCTTGAACTGAGACGCTAAAGCGATCGCTCATGCTACATTAAAGAGTGTATTTATTGTTTGAATTCTATTATGAATTTTAAAGCGGATACTTTGTTCATTAAAAGGTAACGGAGCACAAAACTTATTGTGAATATATGACAGCAAGTGTGCTACAAATACTATGAAGCTCAAGCATTACACAGCATTTAGACTAAAGATCTTGATCACAAGAACTGTTGACGATACATTGTTAATATCCACACAGCTGACAGCTTTACCCGTTGAGGTTTATTCAAGCTGTGCATGAAATAGACACCGCTTTCCTGCACTTTTACTTCAGTTGTGGCAGCATGATAGAGATCAAAAATGCTGGAGATGAGTGGAGCTGCCTTTAGCTGCTGTTCGGCAGAGATGAAGACTGTTTGAAAGTGTTTTTTAAATTTCCCCACTAAAACTTTAATGTGCATCGTCTCACTTTAAGTCAACATAACAAAAGATGTGATCAAAACAAGCAGGAAAAAAGGCATTAGATGCTAATTTTGTAATTAAAATTTACCAGTGACAACCTCAGCAAAAATATAACTTGAAAATGTATATATATATATATATATATGAGAAAGAATTATATATATAGTCTATATATATATATAGAGAGAGAGAGGGAGAGAGAGAGAGAGAGAGAGAGAGGGAGAGGGGGAGAGGGAGAGAGAGAAGAGCGAGGATAATTTCATCTAAGCTGCTTTCTGATGATGTAGCAGTTTATTTTTGGCCAAGCCTTTCAACAGTGCATGAGCTGATAGTACCTGACACTGCTTTTCTGTGCTGGGCATCTAGAGCCTGGTCGATTTCATCAAACAGGTAGAAAGGAGCAGGGTCACATTTCTGGATGGCAAAGATGAGAGCCAGAGCCACCAGAGACTTCTGACCTCCAGAAAGCTGCTGCATCTCCCTCATCTCTCCCTGTTTACCGGTGAACGACACCTGATGTACACACACACACACAGGGTTGGTCAAATATCAGCGTGTAATAACTGCACTTACAGTACACAAACATCTGATGTCCTCTCCTCACCCTGATGCCCACTCCAGTGAACTGGTCTACACTGGGCACACTGCTCTGGGAGGAGGATCCCCTCTCACTGTCCGCCCCCTCGCCCTCGTCCTGAGACTGACCACCCTCAGTGTCGCCCTTCTTCATCACCAGAGTTGCTTTTCCGCCAGGCACCAGCTTCTGAAATACTTCGCTGAAATTCTTGGACACCTGTAGAGACAAAGCAGTAATCATAAGTGGACCCAGAAGACATCTTTTTCGCTTACTGTGATAGAAAGTTGATTTTAAACACTTTGTTTTGAACACGTAAAAAAAAAAAACCTTGTTTGTAGTGAAAAAGACATTTTGTAGTGAAAAATAAATTTTTGTTGTGAAAAGAAACCATTGTGGAAAAAAATGTGGCGAAAAACAAAATCTTGTTTGTGGTAAAAAAATAAAAAAAAAAAAAAAAAAAAAAGGACAACATTTTGTTTGTAGGGAAAAAAATAATAATAAATAAATTTGGTCAACCGACACACACACACACTCACACACACACACTCACACACACACACTCACACACACACACACTCACACACATAAAGCCAGTTTGTTATGACAAATGTTATCAATTAGCAACCAGTTTCTACGTAGATAGTTTTTTTTTTTTTTTTTTTAAATAAGACGACCTCCAGAGATCGAAAAATAATTAAAATATATATTGAAATGTAAACACTTCTGGAGTCGGTCTCATAGTTGTACCTGTTTGAAGGTGAGCTGGATGGCCTCGTATTTGCGCAGCTCCAAGACGTTCATGAGCTCCATGATGGATTTGTAGCCTCTCTCCAGCTCCTCCTGCCTCTTGATCAACTTCTCTTTCTGCTCGGAGAAATTGACGAACTGGTCCAGGGCTTTTTTATTCACATGGCTGTACTTTTTCAGCTCTGTGTTACATTGCTCCAGCTTCCTGAACAACTACACACACACAAAAAAATAATAATTACATGTGAATAAATGTAATTAAACATGTAATCAACTAAAGAAGCCTGTAAGTGGGCATGGTGATAAAAAAATGATGTGGGATGCTGGCAACATTTCGGTGCTCCCCTGAGAAACTTTTCTTTGCAAGCGAATGCAGTTTCTGAAGGAAACATGAATATTTTGTGAGCAAATAAAAGAACAAAGTTTCTCAAGGGAAACTGACAGTTTTGCGACCAGATGCAATGGTTTAGCAAGTGAATGCAAAGTTTCTTGAGGGAAAAGTGAAAATTATGCGAGTGAATGCAACGTTTTTTAGTAAAATGCAATTATTCTTGGGGAAAAAAATTGTGCAAGGGTCAAATGTTTCTTGAGGGAAAGAGAATATTTTGTGTGTGAGGTTTTCAGGTGAAAGTAAAAACTTTGTCAGTGAATGAAATCTTTTTTATTTTATTTTGTAAAATAAAATAAAAATTGTCAGTGGTAAAGGTAAAAAAAAAAAGGGATTGTGAGAATTTCATGACTGGTTGTAAAACAACGTTTTTGTGAGCACATCTAAAAATGTTCTGAGCAAATTAAATTTCTAGGGGCCATTGTAGAACGTTTGCAAGCGAACACAAAAACACTTTCCAAAAGACTTGCATCTCTTTTTTTTTCCAATCCCCATGTCCCCTTAGCAGTTCTGCAGAATAAATCGTATCAATCTGATCATAGATTAGGATCAGCTCCTAATTATCATTTTGCAACCTACAATTACATGTCAATTTCTTTCACACCGAAATCTCTTAAATGCATGTAACTCATAACTCCCACTTTTGAACCTGCAAGAGAAAATTCCAGAGGGCCGCTAAAGAAGCACACAAAGAAATGGCACGATTCAACCTCCCTTCTCAACTCCACCAAGAGAGGGTGAAGAGAAAAACAAAAGAGCGCAAGCGTGGGGTAGTGGAGAATGAATCACCTCTGTGTAGGAGGCCTGACACACAACAGAGCTCCTGACTGGAGCACTGGAGAGAAACGAGGAAGACCAACTAAGACTAGGAACAAGAGAGCCAAGGTGGAAGCGCTGCGAGACTGGACGGGGGTGAGAGGGAAAAGTAAAGCCAGACATGAGCCGAGGAGGAGGCAGGAGGCATCTTTAAGGGTACCCGGACATGTCGTGGTCTTCATGCGATTACATAATACTTATGCCCTCATTTGTGACAAGGTTTTGTTTTTTTTTGTAAGTGAAGGAAAAATTGGTTTAATATCACTCTAAATGAGTCAAAGAAAATTATACAGAACTTCACCATGAATTTTTGTCTAAAGAGAAAAATAAAATAAAATGTCAAAAACAATAAGCTCCAGATATGGTTGCCGTATATACTGTATATGCTGATAAAATAATGGATAGCCTGAATGCACTGTAAGTTGCTTTGGATAAAAGCGTCTGCTAAATGTATAAATGTAAATGTACCTGTTTGAGCGTGAGCGTCTGGTACTTCTCAAAGGCCTCCTGCGGCAGGGAGCCCAGCTCGCGGATCTTCTTCATGCATTCCTCTTTCTTCTTCAGTAGCATGCCCTGTCTGTTGGTCATCTTCTCCAGCTCCTTCGTGTCGTGGTTGATGGCTTCGTTCTGCTCCTTCTCGATGTTCTTCCAGCGCTCCATACTCTTCTGGTGGTCCTTTATTTCCACCTCTGTCTTATCGATGAGGGAGTCCAAATCTGAAAAATTCAAAATGACATACAAGATGTAGACTGACAAAAGTAGTGCTTTTTAAGAAAAAAAAAAAAAAAAAAAACCCTATGAGTCTTCACTCACCCTCAGATCGAGCTAAAGTGTCTTTTATGCGTTTATTAATGCCATCCAATTCTGACGTTGTGGCAGTGAGGACGGTTCCTCCTTCGGTTTCTCTCAGTTCATTCAATTCCTACACAAACACACACTCGTTTTTTAGTGCACTTAATGCCATTGCGTTTCATAAAGGTTATATCAGTAAAAATGAAAACCGGGATATGGTCACCTGCTCGACTTGGTCGAGACGTTTGCGCAGGTTCTCGTTGAGGTACGTCTCCACCCTGGTCATGATTCCCTCCAGCTTGATCCTCTCGTTCAGCAGCTGTCTGTTGTCCTATAGCAAAAACATGCCACACATGAAAAACAAACATCTTTAAATGACCCCAGAACGGAGGGCCAAAAGCCACACGTTCAGGTTTAATCATATTATAAAGGCAATTTAGATTAAAAACAGAACATGAGGCTTAATGGCCACATGAACGCACATCTGAAGAATGAAAGGAAACTCGTATGCATATGCTTAAATGCTAAGCCTGTCTGAGAATAGAAAAGCAGACAAATAAGCAAACCAAATTGAAGGGCATATAAAAAAAAACAGAAGGCTAATGATGTGGACCGGTTATACAACATTTAAAGTAGCTTTTCAATTGTCTGCTGTGTGTGAGTCGTGTGTCGGGCTGAAGGTGGGAAAGAGCTGCAACTGTGGTTTCAGTGCCAATCACTTCACTAATCACATTGGAACTGATGACGGACAAGGTTTTGCTATTTTTGTTCACATATGATGGTCAGTGAACAGTGTGTTCTTTTTTCATGTATTTTAATTTTTTCATTTTATATTTCAAGGAAATATGCTGTTAAAAAGATATTAAAATACATGATGTTTTCGAAGTCGATATGTAGCAGTGGTAAATGATGTGTGTGTTAATTGTGCTGTTGAACCTGCTGCAGCTGTCTGATCTCGTCGTTGAGGTCGTCCACCCTGCGCTGGTCGTCTAAACTGAGCTGAGAGAGCAGGTCTGTCCCCAGCTCTGCCTTCAAAGACTCCCGCGTGCTCTCCATGGCGTGCAGACTGGCCTCCAGACTCTGAAGACTGCGTTGCTGGAGGAAACACCAGAGAGAAAACAAATGAAAGATTTGGTACACAAATATAACAGTAAATCATGACAGGTCTGGTATTAATGCCTGAAATGCAATGGCATGGGTTACCTTCGGCATGAATGTTTTCTCTGACTGCTGTCTCTTCTCCTTCAGCATCTTCATCTCAGACAGTATACTGTCCCTGGATGCCTTGAACTTCCTCTGCTGGGTCTCGATCTGCTGCATCTGATTCATCAGCTGGTCAATCTCATTATTGATACGTGAAGAACTGAGTTAAGGAGCACACTCATGATCCATTTTAATTCTGGAAAGCTCCCTCACTTTTTACTTATATGTTTTAATATTATCATAGTATTAATATTAATCCGCTTTTATTTTTTGATTTTCAGTTTTCATTTAAATTTTAATGTTGTGATTTTGTCTATTTATTTTTCCATTTAGCTTTATTTCAGAGAGCTTCCAAGGCGACATTTCAAATTTGTATCTAACATTTATACTTTATTTTAGCTTTATTTCGGTTAACAAAAATCATTAAGTTTAAGTTAACAATAACAAGACTAGGCCTGTCGCGATAGTCGATAAATCAATTATTCGCCCGATAAAAAATAATTAGCTCGATAATTTTTCCGGTCGCGATAATTTCCTTTTTCATTTTTTATTTAAAAAATGTAACATGTAACGATGTGTGGCAAGTCTGGAGCGCAGCCTGTGGACAGCCCGCGGCAGAAAACACCCTCTCCGATGGCACAGATGTCCCGGGAATAAAGAGATAACGTCTCGCTGGAGTGACCAGCTTTGGGAAGCGCCTTTCATTTGCTTGTGGAAGTTTGCTTGCACTACTGCTTTATTTTAATACCGCGGAGCATATTTTGCAAGTAACTTCGTTGCCCTTTACTTTTCGCTCGCTTCAATTGGCTTGCTCAGCTAAATATGTCTGTAGGCGTGTGTCAACGTGCCCACACACACACACACACACACTTCTAGTTCGCGCGAATTGAGCATCTGGTGCGATATGCGCGTATGGTGCTTTTTGTGCATTTAGCGTTTGACGCGAATTCGCGTCTGCCGCCAGTTGAAAAATTGGACATTTGGCATCAACTCGCGCCGCGTTAACCAATCAGGAGCCTGCTCAGGAGTCAATCATTCAACATGGAGGAACGACTGATGTTGTCAGTGAGCAGTCAACCGGAGCTATATGACAAAAGACAGGAATAAAAAGGACCTTGCTTGGAAGAATGTGTTGTAAATAGACATTTAACTTTTGAGTCACGTACATGTTTAATCGACCCGCTGCCTTCCCGCCGTTTTTCACAACTATTTTCCACCTAATTTAGCCTACATCTGCTTTTCGCTAACAAGATAATGTGTTTATTCATTGGAAGTGTGCAGGAAAGTGTGGAAAAGACCTGAGTGCTCGATCAACATCAGCCATCTTGCAAACAGACAACCGCCTAGCACTTGCTCCTCCCACATGAAGCGGATTTTGCCTCAGACGCGCATCAATTTCGCTTCAAACTTTTTACGTGCGTCTATTTCGCTCTAGACGCGCAAATGCATTCAAAATGTTCCAGCGGCAAACTAGATGCAGTAGATGCGAATTTGACGCTCTATTCGCGTTTGGTGTGAACTCAGCATAAAAAGGACAATATTATCATTTATCGCGATAATTTATTGGACAATTTATCGTCCAGCAAAATTTGTTATCGTGACAGGCCTAAACTAGACTGTTTCTTCAAATACTTGTTTAATTAACATCCGATTGTACTAAATCCACTTATCTCAGCTGTGCCAATACTTGACACAAAGACACACATGATTAAGACTCAACAATCAATTTGATTTCACACCACTGCGTCATAAGCAAGCCTGTGTGTGTGAGACATAGATGAGGAGGATATGTTCAATATTTCGACGCAGGTTCTCGTTGAGTTTGGCCTCCAGTTCCCCGAGCTCCTCCTCGGCCTTCCTCATGTCCTTCTGCAGCTCCAGACGGGACTTGCGTGTGTCGTAGTAGCCACCGGTCAGAGCGCCACGATGACTCACCTGATCACCTGATACACATACCAGAACAAGGGGTTAGAATTCATCTGAAAATCAGGATTGGATTAAAAAAAAAAAAAAGTACACATATTAAACAGTGTGTGTTCACCCTCCAGTGTGATGCAGTCCATGGTGAAAGCTCGAGCCAGCTGAGTGGACACTTCCATGCTGCGGCAGATCAGCGTCTTCCCAAACACATGTTTGAAAGCCTTGTCGAAGTTTGGACTGTAACGGAGCTTGCTGATCATGGGGATTGCATCCTAGAGCAAGTGTACAGAAGGAATTAGAGACTATCTGCATAGATTTGCACTTAATAGAATAACAAACAATTTAAACGCAGAAAAGAAAATGAATGAGCTCACAGAAGGTTGTAAAAAAGGGGATGAATTTGTGCAGACTACATTATTTGAAAAGTATGGTATTTCGATGGAAGTTTGAGTATTTGATTAAGACTCACGAGTAGAGATCAACCGATGTATCGGTTTTGCCGAATAATCGGTATCGATAGTTGATTGCTGGAGCAATCGGTTATCTGCAAAAATTCATGCTGATAGTTTTCCAGGTTGCATCCGTTGTTGGAGCGGCTGAGAAGGCCGTGTTTTCATTATACAGTGTTAGAGTGGTTGAAAATCACTGACAGCACGTGCTGTTTGTTTAGACACGTGATGCTACATGCTGAACCGAGCAAGAAACTTCAGACCCAGATTTAAATACAGCTGACAGAGAATCCTGCCGTGCTACAGAGCGCCATTCACATAGTTTTGTTAAATTCGCCCCAAATCGTTGTTAATGTAAATAAATTGATTGAAAATGAGCATTTTCATCTAAATGTTTGTCTTTCTGTGGCTCTAATAAAGTCTGTATGCTTCATTTATAGAGCTATAATATAGATCGCTCTTTTCGTTTGCTCCGTTTTTTTTAAACACTGAACTTCAAGCGTCTCTTTGCCTCATTGTTCTTCTTGAAGTAAACTCGGAAGTGTCCGTTTGGTGAATAAATAAACCGTTTTAAACCGCTGCTCGAGTTGAACATGATGCCTCTGGAGTGTGTGTGAAACCGGTGAGTTCTCCTAGACTCAGCGCTGCTCTTTTATTTTTATAAGATAATCATAAACTGCTTCTATCCTTGAACACTTAAAGTGTGAAAGTAAACATTGTGTTGGTATAATTGTAGGGCTCTATGTATTCCGTGGTTCCGTGTTTTCCGGTATCAGCAAAATCTACTATCTGTCGACCTCTACTCATACTCAAAAAAATGTAAAAAAAATAAATAAAAATAAAACCGAGATAATCAGATAAATTGTTTGCAAGATTGAACAAAACGTGCATTTTGAAAACTCAGCAGGTTGAGTGTTGTAAGCTTACATTAGTCTCAGGGTAAGCAGTGTCCCTGACGTCTAGTTTGCTGAGAGGCAGGAAGGTGACCTCTCCTGGCAAGTTCATCTTATTAAACTCCATCAGAATCTTGGTGCTCACTTCATCGGTTTCCACGATGTGGTAAAACAGCCTGAAAAAAACACCAGCACACAACTCCATCACTCACAGTTCACACACAGATCAACACAATAATAATAATACACAATGTGTCTGACCTGGTGCCAGCGGTCACCTCCACACAGGTGTAGAAGGCAGGCTCACAATCAAAGTTATTCATGATGATGCCGTGGTACCCGTTGATGACGTGCTGGTTGATGCCCTTCCGGCGGAAATGTTCCAGTACTTTATTAATGCTGTCGATGCCGTTCAAAATAGCCTGGAGAAAAAGCAAACCACACGCAAAAGATTGCGTTTCAAAGTTCATATTTTCATTTAAAGTCCAGATGACGATCTGAAGCTCTGATAATCCCACTTCATATACTGATGTATATTTTTGTGACGTGGGAGAGTTGCTAAAATTGGTGACTGACTCAGTCCAAGAGAAAGTATCCAGTGGTCATGTTGAGCTTAGGAGATATGGTTCAGTTCAGCTGATCCTCAGTGAACCGGAGTGGGCGGCATTTTCACATGATTTTAAATACATGCACACTGGCTACATATAATGAACTCTATGGTAGGTTTGCATGATTGATCACTATAAAACCAAAAAAAACATATGGCTTACTGTGATTAACAAACCTCTGTGATTTAACAAATGAAAATATTCACTGCATATTCACGGAGTAGAGTGTGGCATTTTGTTCATTTACACACAAACAGTTCATGTTACAGTGTTTTCAGCTTCTCAGATCTGCTCAGTTTTGGTTACTAACAGCTTTAGTCAACAAAATAGACTTTCAAGGGCTCCCTGTAGTTTGTCCAAGTTTAACATTTGAAACATTTATGCAATATAATTATAAACAAATATTACTTAAACAAGAAAAAAAATGCACAGATGATTCGTACACATTAAAATCAGCCATATTCATCAAGGTGTTAAACCAAACAGGTCTGTTTTGGTGGCTAACCTTCCCGGTGGCTGCTCGCAGTAGCTGTTGTTTCTTCTCCAGCTCTTCTCGTTTGGCTGCCAGCGCCTGCTGCTCTGCGTTCTCCTCTCTCCACAGGTAGCTGCAGGAGGAGGCACACGGACACACCCATCAGGCCTTGGTTCAGCAGGACACCCTATTCTATAGCTCATCCGTCGAGCCTCATCGTGCTGTGAAACCTATGGCTCGTGGATTATTAATAACTAAAATGCCAGGTGAGGAGGGGAACGGTTCGTACAGGTAATAAGAAAGGGTGGGATGTTGGAAAAACTGACCATAGCCAGACATTTTCCCATTATGCATTGGGAATAGGAACAGGAGGATCTTACTTTCTCTCGCTCTGAAGTTCATCCTTTCGGTTCTTCACCTCATAGTACTTCTTATCCAGCTCCTCGACTCGTGTCTTCACTTCGTTCAAGTCCTGGTCCAGTTTCTGTGGAAGAAATCAAAGTTAGGAAGAAATGTTAAAGGTTCAAAAACATCTTTAAATGAATAGTTGAAGATTATCCTGATGTTTATATCAGCTGTTTGGACTCTCATTCTGACGGCACACATTCACTGCAGAGCATCCACTGGTGAACAAATGATGTAATGCTATATTTTTCCATATTTGCTGAAGAAACAATCTTCATCTTGGATGACTTGAGAGTGAGTAAATTTATTTTTTAATCAATTTCTAATTTTTGGGTGAACTAATGAATAAATGCTGGTCATAAAACTGACGAAAGTTACATATCTACTGTTCAATACCAAGATGAGTTATAACTACTCAAATGTAGCCCAAATCTTACACTGTACTGTTCCAGGTTTCTCTCTTTATTGGTTTCGGTGTCCTCCAGATCTTTGTGGATGGCAGCGATCTGCCGTTTCTTGTCGTTGATGGCTTGATCCAGAGACTTCAGCTCTTTCTTGATCCATTTGTCCCTCTCTTCTTTAGAAGTGAACTGACTGCCTCGGCCCTGTTTGGCGTACAGGTCTGTTCGCTCTTGTGTGGCTTGAGCCAGTCTGAAAAAAATGCAAACAAACACAAAATAAATGACTCCAGAAAAAAGCATTCTTTAAGTATTACTTCAATACATGAAAAACATTTTTAATGCACTTATCCTCCTAAATACATTTTGAACATAAAAGGGATGGGACTTGGTTTTATACACAAGAATATGACTGGATCATGAAAAATGGGCGATCCAAATTCTTGCCAGTGCAATGTAAAAGAACAGCAAACTGTTTAAAACTAGTATAAGAAGCAATAAGCAAATACCAAAGACGTAAAGAATATTAACAAATTACAGGCATTAAAAAGAAGGAAAAGCAAGCACTTCAATATGTCTCTTCCCAACTTCCTGTTTGAACAGGAAGTACATCAACACACAATAAGAAGACTGGGTCCCATACTTCATGGGCCCTTTCAACACTTCAAAGAGTTTACCGGGAAATTCCTCGCTCCTCTCTTTCTTTCACAGCGTTAAATTTGGGTTCGGTTTCCTGCAGCTCCTTCTGTTTTTCTTCAATCTTCTCCAGAAGCTTCTGGCGCTCTTTGAGCAGCCGTTTCTGTTAGACAGGAAGCCAGAGGGGACAGAGTACTGAATCACAAACAGCGACATCAATTCTTGAGGCTTTTCACCTTTTTATAGAAAGCCTAAATAAATTTTGTGCAAGTGCGTGAAGAGGTGTTTGTATTTAAATGGAGAAGAATAAATGGTGCACAAATAGGTGTGTAGATTCAGTGTCATGAGCAGAACAAAGGGGATCTCCATCTGAGCAAACCTACATTCACATTCACCAATCAAAGGGCAAATGACGCACTTCTGCCTCTCCTCCACAGGAAAACACACACACACTTGGCCAGGTGGGGCTAATCCATTTCTAAGTCAAGCCGGGATGCAGGAGGGCAGACCGAAAGTGTGCATTTCACAAGCATTGTGTGTGTGTTTGCGTCTGGCTACGAGCCCAGGCTGAAGTGAGCGTGTGTAGATAGTGACGCAGACGGAGACACTGCGGACCCTCTGTTCACTAGAGCCTGCCAGCATTCCCCCGCAGCTCTCTGGCTCTTAGCGTGCACTCATGAGTGTGTTTTCATGTGTATCAAAATTGCAGGTTTGTGTATATGAATTCAGTCACTACTTTGTTTTTGCAGCGACCAATACAGCAACAGCAATAAGGAAAAGCAAGCCGGTGAGTATTTGTTTGAGGAAATGGGGATTATACTTACATGCAATCTTGTACGACATAAAGAGTAAAGTAAAAATATTACACATTATTGAATTTAACTTAAGGCTGGGAAGGATTTTTCAAATAAATTTGATTCAACAAGGGTGCACTTTAAAGACCTTTATAAGAATTCAAAACATTTCTATTTGAAATAAATGCTGCTCTTTTAAACTTTCAAAGAATCCTTACAATTCTCCACAAAATTATGAAGCTGTTCTCAACACTGATAATCATTTCCTGAGCAGACAATAAGACTGGAGTAATGATGCTGAAAATACAGCTGCGCATCACAGGAATGAATTACATTTTAACATGCATTCAAATACAAAATAGTTATTTTAAATGTGTTAAAATAATCCAAAATAGTATTTTTCTTACTATATTTTTGATCAAATAAATGCAGCCTGGGTGAACAAATACATTTAAATAAATAAATGTAAAAAATGATGGCACTTTTTCTAAATGTGTGTGTTGAGTGCATATGTGTGCCTGTAGCGTGTGCATGTGTCAGCGTGTGAGCGTCTGCTAGTCGCACCCTCTGTTCACTGTTTCCTGCCAGCTCGTCCTGCAGATCTTTGGCTTTGAGCTCCAGTTTGGTCCTCTGTTTGATCTGCTCCTGTCGCTCGGCGCTCAGCTGCTCTTTCTCCTCCTTCATGGCGTTGATTCGAGCCTTCAGCTCCCTCACCACACGCTCAGTGTCCTACAGAGACACAGAGAGACTGAGGTTAGATAAGATTACACAATATGAGCTTAAGTTTTAATGACGTGTGAAGGCAGATTCTTAGTAGATCTTCACATTAAAATACTTTATTTTCAATTTGTAGGGTCAATTTCTTAAACACGCTGGATGAAATGTGAATTTGAAACCAAAACTAAATCACTTTTACAATAATTGTTCCTGGTCTTCATTCATCAATGCATGTTAATCTAAATGGAAATAAAATCCCCCCCAATACTAAAATAAAAGGTTTCTGTTATTTGCGACGTGGGACTGCACAAGTGTAATCATTACTACTAATAATTTTCAGAAGAAAAGGTGAAATTCCCATGCAACATTCTTTATACCAGACCTGTACAGCACACAGACACAAAAAAAGTCTGTAACTTTTAACTTTAATGTGCTATATTTGATTTGAACCTTGTCACTGAATGATGCACATTTTAGGTTACCTTGTTACCAAGAAATTCTATTAAAAAAAGTTTTTATTTTTTTAAATAATAATATATATTAGATATTGCTCAATGATTCCCTTTTTGAGGTTAATTATTTAATAGGTTTCTAATGTAATCTAAAAACAAACTGAAGCATATAAACTGATACAGCGACTCATTGGCGCACATCACTCTCTTTTAGGGATGTAAATGATTATACGATTATCGGTTAATTGTCGATAAGAGATTGATCGATTAAGGCTGTCGATGGTTGGTTAACTGATTTAATATTGGGCTGGGTGCGGCTCGTGTGCACTCAACACGTGCAAGCGGCTGTGAGTGACGGTGACTATATAAATGCATCATCATTAATTCACAGTGTACTAATTACGAGTTAAATGTTATAAGGCTATATCTCGAACGACATCCAGAGGCATGGTCACCATCTAACATTTTCCTAACCCTGTGAAATAGTTTGTTTTTGTTTTTTTTTCTGTCTCAGCTGTTTCGATCGCGTCGGAGCCTGGAGCACACGTATATTCTAGCGATTCAAACTTACATCGCAGTCTGTTCATTATCAAAATAAAATACAGTCAACTAAACATTTAAAAGGTTACACTGGTCAGTTTAAATAGACCGTATACCGGTCCTCTCTGCTGTTCCAAGGACATATGAAGAGGATCATCTTTTCTGTCTGTGTGAGAATGTGTAAGTAGTTTACATTATAAATAATAGTTTACCATTCAAATACATTGCGAATATGGAAACATTTGGATTTGTGGCGAAGGAGACATGATCAGTAAGTCAGTTGAAAACATTGCAATTGTGTTTTAAAATACAACAACGAGCACCACAAAACCATCAAAAGAGGCGCGTTCAGCGGTCTCCGTGCCAGACAACAGTCAACAAAGTAAATGATCTCAAACGTATGGCGCACTCTCTTCATTTTAGCAAATGATAATTATCACATCTATTCATTTTATAATCCTGTTACTAGCATTTTATTCAGACTAAAACCCCATTAATTCAAGTGAGAAAGCATTTTGCGTGTGTGTGGCTTTTGCACATCCATGCCGGTGACTAAAAGTGCAAAAGAAGCATTTTGCAGCATTATGGTTGACGATTAATCGATTAATTGATCGTTAATATAAACTACAATCGATCATGGAATTAATCAATATTTTACATCCCTACTCTCTTTCTATGAACCTGTAAACCACATTCAGAGTTTCTAACTCTATTGCGGTCTGCAATTATTTAGCATTTACTAGAATTCAATCAACTGACATTCCCACACATGTCCTATGTGTGGCCTATTATTTCTTCTAATTAGGGGTGTAGCTATCGAATATTTTAGAAATCGAGTATTCTACCAAAAATTCCATCGATTAATCGAGTAATCGGATAAAATGAGTTTTTGCTTAATTATATTGACGCGATATTGATGTGCGCATGCGCAGTAAACCCGGGTAGGAAAATCTGACGGGTAGAATAAAATGTCAGGACACTGGACTTTTATTTTGATGGGTTGATGTACCTTTACAGTTCTGTGTATGTGATGTGTTAGTTTTACTTAAATCAAACGGTCAAATGCTCATGAAGTGACTGTCAGAGCAGTTCTGGAGATGTTGTTCATGTGTTCACGTCCTTATTTAGTGAGACAGCAGACGCTGAAATTATCAGAGCGTCACGCGCGCTTCAGTGTGTGCTGGTGACACACTGGCTGCATGGCGTGAGCGTGGCGTTTCTGCTGCGTGGCACCAGAATCTTGCCTGGCGCGCTGCTGCTGCTGCTGTATGTGACATAGAGGGAGGCCGCCGACAGACCAGGCTCTTGTCTTCACGACAACAATTTAAACTCTTTTTTTTTACACACCTACACCTTCATGTCAACAGACGGTAAAATAGACTATGTTTGACAGGTGCAATATTTGAAAATCAATAATTATTTACGAATTTTTTTAATTACATTTATATCTTTATGTCAACCTATAGACTTTCAAACATCAAAATGTCATGAGTTAAACGTTCTCTTTACGTTTGCCCGCGCCCTCAAATCAAAACACTGCTGACTCCTTGCAGTATGCGATTGGCGCTTGTGTCTCCTTCCGCTTTGTGGGTGACGTAAACGCGTTGTCACATAAAAAAAAAATCATTGCGAAAGAACCTGACGTGAGATTTAAAATAAATTAAAAGAGGCTTCGAGGCAGAGGAATTTGCCTCGATCATTTTTTGTAATCGAGTTACTCGAGGAATCGTTTCAGCCCTACTTCTAATTATTATTTCTTCGCGCGCAGCTTAGAAGGAACATTTGAGTTTACCTCCACTTTGTCTCGAGCATCTTGTTGAGCATCTCGCAGTTGTCTAGATTTGTCTCCACAGGTCTCTCTCTTAGAGGACAACTAGAAGAGAGAATAACAACATACTTAACTTATAACGTTACATCAAGCATTAGACAGTGCAGAGTCCTAATATATTTACTGCAATGACTGAATTGGCTCGAGAAGGTGTTGACAAGTAAGAACTGATGTGTGCACCTCGTCCAATTTGGCCCGGGTCTCGTTGAGCTCCTGGTTGTAGATGGTGTACTCCAGAGCTCTTCTCATTTTGTCCCACTTCTGGTACTGAGCCAGTTCCTCTTTCTCATCCTCCAGAGTGTGCAGACGCTCCTCGATGTACTTTAGCAGCTCGTTAATCTTCTCTCGCTTGCCCTCTGTACACACACACACACAAACACACACAAGAACAAACTGCACGTCACAAACCTTTGACCATAACAACAACTACAGTAAATCATTTACTGCAGTGTTTCCCGCACTGCTTTAGCCATTAAAACTATTTCACAAAATAATAAAAAGACACAGTTTTCATATTATATATATATTTCTAGATCAAAAAGGATGAATGGCATTTAGCCCGTTATGACAGATTTGATTAAAACCGTATCAGTGAAGGATCTACCTGTTTCCTTCATGAGCGAGATACTCTCCTCTTTGCGCTCGTCGTAGACTCTGGTGCCAGCCACCTCTCTGAGCAACTTCAGACGCTGAGAGTCAGGCGCAGTTGCCATCTGATTGATCTGTTTTCATGTTTCAGACAATAGAATGTGTAAGAAAGTGAGCCAACACATTTAGAACGTGTAGCAACAGCATTAGCACCACTTTAATCCCAAGAGCCACATTCTTGTTTATAACCGAGCATTAATGTATTTGAAAGAGATCATGTTGTTTGCTATGATCCCAGAGGGATCCCAGAGACGGTTCACTTGGGCTGGACCGATAAATGATTTATGCTGATAATGATGATAAGCTCTGGACATTTTCACTCGATATGGATCAATCCAACCATCTAGCCAATTACACGGCAGATATAAATGTGACAACAGCCAGTCACGCGTACAGTCACAGTCAAAAATACACAGCCGTTTCCTCAAAACGAGGAGGCAAAAATGTGTGGATGCGGGGACAAAAGTAAAAGAAAAAGTGTCCAAAAAGATGACAAAATTGTAGATAAAAATGTGGCACTACCATATTTTCCGGACTATAAGTTGCACTTTTTTTTCATAGTTTGGCTGATCCTGCGACTTATAGTCAGGTTTGGAAAAACTCGAGTAAAGCGACAATTTTCCGTTTTAGATAAAATGTGGTTTTAAAAGCTTGAATACTTGTAAAACCCCATTAATAAATAATTTGTCCCCTGTCAAGGGACAGTAGCGTACCTTTCCCTGCTTGACGATGTAGTAAGGGTTGCTGCGGGAGAAACCAGCGCTCTCCAACAGGTTCATCACGTCGTTCTTACTAAAAAAAACACAGAACACAAGCCATTCAGCTACAGCTTTCAGCAGTCAAAGCTCTTCTAATATGTTTTCTGAGAGCTAAACTTACGTGACCATCTTCTTGTCTAAGAAGTACTGGTCTTTCTTTGCTCCGATGACACGGCGCAGAGACACCTCCTCTTTATCAATCTAAGAGCGAAGAGGTCAAGTTACTCGCCTGTCTTTACTTTAGTGCGCTTCTCAACATTTAGGACCAGTTTCTTACCGGCAGCCTGTTGTCAGAGTTGTCGAATATAATTTCCACAAAAGCTGAAATGACTCGAGGACCAGTGCCTTCCTGAATATTACACAAAAACACACGGTTCAGCAAGGGTAGAGTTTTTTTATTTTTAATAATTGAAATAGAATATAAACGAAACAGAATAAAATAACTCACGTGAAGCAGAGCCAGACGCTGCTCTGGACGAAGATGACTGAACTCATCACTGAGTACAAACTGAATGGCTGATGGAGGAAAAATATATAACTGTCCATCACAAACTATTCACCCACACCGTCAGTCTTTTGATGTATTACATTACTTAACTTATACTTACCATAGAAGAAGTTACTCTTTCCTGATCCATTTCTTCCAACTGTGAAAGTTATATGTAAAATATATATATACACATTTGAAAATTTAAATATATATTTTAAAATAATATATCTCCCATATTTCCATTACCTACTCTTTTTCTACTTTTTACACTTACTTCCAGCTTGTTTAACATTCTATTTTAGCATATTATAACCACAATTGTATTATATTGTCATTTTTTTTCCTATAGTCTAGTTCAGGGGTCGCCAGCAGTGGCACGTGATCAATAGTGAAAACTGCATACTGACGTACATTGTCAATGTCAAAATGACTGGGATGGCCAATCAGATCAAAGTAGGCGGGGTTTACTGTTCACAGAAGCAGAGCGCGAGGCGTCAGTTTAACGCTAAAGAGAGCGAGGTAAGATGAAGCTGCAAATCATTTAACATTAGTCAATTTTTAACAATAAGTTTTACGACAGAAATGTTAAATGACCGACAGCTAAACTACAAAAGTTTAGTTTGGCTACATAAAAAACAGAGATTTTACCCCCCCCGTTGCTGAGAAATATAACATAGCGATTCATTATGGATTAAGAAAAGTTTATGAGCTTCTGAATGTTACTTTTTGCACAGATCTCGGATCTGTGTGTGCACGCGCATCAACTGAAGCGGTGCATTAGTATAGAAGAGTGATTAAACTGAACGGTTTTAATGCACTGACCTTGTCACACACACACACACACACACACACACACAGTGGTGCTCAGTACGATCACACCGTTTCTCTGTTATTCAAGAAACTTCTGAAAAGGTTAAAAAAATAATCCCCAGAAACTACTTGCATGAAAATCAAACAGGCCTATTTGTTTTTTATCGCACCTTAGAAAAATGTCAAATTAACAATGGCAAGTCATGCCGAAAAGGTTGCCGGCCCCTGATCAAAGTTTTATTCTTTAACTTCTGACTTTCTTATTTTTTAAGTAACTAACAAAATTTATTCTATATACACACACTTTAAAAAAATTAAACAATAAAAGGTTTGATATATATATATATTTCTACTACGATGACAAAGTCAGACACCGGTCTCACCGATCACATTGTGTTTGGAGCTGAAGGGGTCCACCACAGTCTGATCTCTGTAGCTCCGAAACCCCTGAATAATCACCTGAAACACACAACATCAGAATATATATATATAATATATTAATAAAGGTATCATAAATACCATATTAAATACTGTACAATGTCAACATAGTCTTATAGTAATAGTCAGAACGCTTCTCATCTAAATATGCTTTAAAATACTAGTACAATCCAAACAAAACATACAGACACATGTCTGTGTAACGGTACAACAAAAGTTTCTGATTTATTTACATGATACATAACGACTTATTAGTATCTAACATGAGAAATAGCTGTTACTTCATTTTCTGCTAGTAACTTAGTTTGTTCACATCTGCACAGCAGCAGCAAATAAAGGTTTAAAGTAAACTTTATAAATGTTTTATTATAGATTTGATCGCTGTGTTTGGGGGGGGGGGGGTTGACAGCTAATGCTAAAGCTAACTTTAATGAAGGCCGTGTACTTCTCAGAAATCACAACTCAAACATGCTCAAGATTGAGAATAATACATGTTTGTGCACATTTGACATATGTGAATAAGTAGTTTACTCGCATAATTCATCATATAAATCATAATTTCACACGCAACGGTCGAGCCGCGTCTCGATCTCTTACCTGTTTGATGTACATGGCTGCTTATGCACACAACTATCCTCAGAAACAGCCGAATCAGACACCCTCCTCCTCACAGAGAAGAAGGGCTAAGAGAAGATAAATATACCTGCACACCGGATCAATTTCTCCGATATTTACTCTTCTGTACTGTCTAATATTACCTTCCCTCCCTTCACGAAACCGACATAACAGTCAAAATGGCGAAAGAGGCGGGACGAACGGACGAGTCTACTTGACTTTTTAGGGAGGCTTATAGATATGGTTTATTATAAATGTTCAAAGCAATAGTAAATGGAGACCAGGTCCTTCATATATCAAGATAATTAAATTATATTTATTAATAATTGATTGTTTAATGAGCTTATTGCTGTTTCATTAGTTTCATATCCATTTCGTCTGCAACGATACCCCTATTTCTGTAGAGATGGTTTAGTCCTTCGAGGTGGGCGCCAATACAGCTGCTCTGTGATGAAGCATGTTGTGCTCATTCGGTGTTAGCGATCATTGTGCTTCCACGTTTAGTTTGTTACTGAATTAAAAGTGGAAACACGTTTAATCAAAATAAAATAAAACATAAAAGTACCGTAGTATTGAAATTGTTATTGGGACAGTACATGAATACAGCAATCTTTCTTTCTTTTTTTCACAGTTAAACCTTCTGCATAAGCGAACTGCAATGCAATAATAATAATACATTTGTTATTAAGTTACTCTTAAAATTATTATTACCATTTTTATTTTTTTGATAGGCTAACTATTATTTTATCAACCTCTACCCGTTGAACAATTCAAGGATAGACATAAGTTGTTCTTTTAATTCTTTCAAAATAAATATTATAAAACAGCATAAATTATTCTTCAACTGACAGAAGTATGGGGACAAGGTTACATTAAAAATGTAAATTTTATAGTTAGATTTAAGATTTTGGTGTTCAATTCACTATTGTTTCATATAGCATTGCGCTATACAGTCTATACAGTAAGTACATGACATAAATTACATAAAAACATAAAAACTAAGAGTAACCCCTTACTTTACTATTTCAAGGAAAAGTCATTGGTGATGCATTACACCCAATTATGTCAATAATGTCCATAAATTATTAAATGGTGATCATTATTTTATAATTATCATATAGACCTGATCCTCATTTAATTTAAGGAGGGAATTCATCGTGCTTGATGAAGGTCATGAGAACGAAATGTTATGAGTGATTCAGTTTGGTAAATTTGCAAGCGTGGATAGTGTGTGGGATTTATTATTTTTTGTTTTGATGTTTGGCCATATTTTTTTTCACGCAACTATTGATTACCTTCAGTTGTGCGAGGGTAATTATTGATTGAAGGAATTACATTTATTTCCAAATAGTAAATAATGTAGTTTAATATTATAGTTAATATAGGATAAACAAAAAACAAACTGCTTACTTATGGATTCAGTCATGTTTGGTGAATAGCAATTGCTGTGTGTTTGCCTGCATGCTTTCATGATGCCCAACACGTATCTTTTGTCCTAAAAATGTGTTATCTTAATATTGTGCCACAAAAGCTTTTACTGCTAATTATTTATTGACGAATATAATCCTAAAGCATATTCAGTGCAATTCAATGTGTTTTTTACATTTTGAAACTCTGTTTTGTAGCGTCAATGTGCTAGTGTGAATCCTGAACAGGAGCCAAAGTGTAGTGTGTCTCTTTTGCTTTTGACTGTAGTGTGAGGAAGGGATTATATATGTTCTCCTAAAATAATAATATATGTAAAATTTCACAGCAGAGGTCACTATTTTGTCTTTCTACTGTGGCCTAAACTCCAATTTTTTTTTTGCGAGGGCAAATATTTATAGTCTGTCAATATAATAATAACAAAGGCATTAGGTGGTGGAATATTCTTGTGTGTGTGTTTATTACACGGACACATTTTTGCACTTCTGTAAAAATGTTTATTAACAAATCCACAATTCATAAAAAAGAAATTGTAAAAAACAAAACAATAATAATAATTTAATTTGCTCAGCTAGGTGCTGTTGATAGGCAGAACATCATCGAGCTAAGGCAGGTATTGCAGTGTAATCATTGTGCAGTGGTTTTCTCTAAGGCAAACAAAATGAAAAAGCAAACACTGTCTTTCATGATTTTTCTTTTTTTTATGAAAACATAAGCATTTAATTCCCTGTGATAGTCCATTGCTTTGTTCCGTTCACCCGTCCTTTATTTTTCAAGTACACTGAGATTGCAATGAGCCAGACAGCCATTTTAAGGCAGTGCAGTTATTGGACTCAGTTTGAACTGGTGAACCGATGGTTGGATGGGCACTGGTGTCAGGAAGGAGGTAGGGAAGGTGAAAACCGAGGACTCAAAGCTCTTCGTTTCGAGTGTGAAGTCGCCACTAAAGAAGGTGGGTGCATCCTGAGCGGCAGGAGTGACTGATGGAGGCGCGGAAGAAACCACCTCCGACTCGAACTGCAGTAGTTGACCCATGAAGCTAAAATTGGGCGAGACGATGGCACGCCGCTGTCGGATGACCTCGAAGGCCTGCTCCAAACGCAATCGTTGGGTTTTCATGATGTACGCCATGCAGATTGTGGGAGAACGAGAGATTCCAGCCTCGCAGTGGACCAGCACTTTACCGCCCTCTGCTTTCACACGTTCTGTGGACAGAAAAAAAAAACATGAATTCATTACAAAAGCTCTTGAGACAACAGCATCAGTCACCAGAAATACAGACTGTCTTTTAAGTCAAACTTTCAGCCAGACTTTATTTGTGAAGCACATTTAAATACAACAGAAGTGTCCTGTGCACTTTTAAAATTATCGGACAAGAAAAAAAAATAAATAATGAATAAAAGGTGAAGTAGCAGCACCAGACAAAATAATAATGACTGTCTTCAAACAAGTTTCCCCAAACACACCCCTCGTCTGCCATTGGCCAGTCAAACAATTAACCCCGCCCCAAATTTACACCATTGGTTGAATCAGTGTTGCCATGCTGGAACACCACAGAGACAAAATGTTCAAACTTTTGAGGGAAATCAATCTACGCTGAAAAAAAAGGATTTACCTCTAAACAATTTCCACTCAGAAATTGCTAACAAATAATATATATATATATATATATATATATAGTATACTTAAAGTAACACCAAATGAAATGTAAATATATAAAGACTGAAATTGTATTTTCTTGTATTAGTGATGGGATTTATGGCTCTTTGAGGGGATCCGGATCTTCGCGATCCGTTCCTTTCAAAGAGCCGTTCAAAAGAATATAATCTTATTAAATATTTAGTCAGTTTTAAGAAGCCAGCTTGGGGGCATCTCAGTTTATTCTGGAAATAATCACTGGGAGGAATGATGAGGTGAGATTTGTAGTCAAATAATTAAAACTCAGATATCACACACCAATATCTGAGTTTGAATTATTCTGAAATATTGATTATTACCTCATTTGTCATGTGTGGACTATATTCCATAGGGTTGCACAAATCCCTCTGCTTAGACAGTGACATCACTATTTTGGATTTACCTTTAGTACAAAGTGTGTGTGTGTGTGTGTGTGTGTGTGTGTGTGTGTGTGTGTGTAAAGCTACGTTGACTTATGTTATTCATACAATACCTACTCAAATAAACATCAAAAACAAAGCCGGCTGCAATGAATTTCTGTGCAAAACAGCTTTTACTACAAACACTTTCACACAAGAACATTGTTATCACACAAGAACATTTTGATAGAAAACAAAAAATATTTAAAGTAGATAAAATTAGAATAAATAAAATGGAAATGTCTACATAATACATACTATTACTACTGTAAACTTTGCAAATAGGACATCAGCCCCTTCAAGTCAATGAACAATAACAAAGTGGGCTGCAATGAACATGCACAACTAATAACTAATATCATCACGCTATAAAGGGTTGGCCTGCGCTGGGTGCGCCCCTCCCCCTATAACTGTTCTGTCTCGCGGAGGAGCTCATTTGTGTGCATCTGTGTGAAATACGCATAGGAAAAAAGAAAGACAGAAAGAACGGCTCCCCTCCAGCCGCGACTCGGCTCCCATCGTTCATGTTTTTGAGCCGTTCAAAAGAATCGGTTCGTTCGCGAAAGTCACAACTCTATCTTGTATACAGTTTAATTTACAAAATTTTTACAATTTATGAATGGTTTACTTATAGTTTGAGAACAATAATTTTGGTATGTAAAATATATTTAACAATCTGTAAATGCCATAAAATGGTGTTGGGTTATATTAACGAGTGAAACACAATCATGGATATCTTTCACAGTTCTTCTGATATCCTCTGTCCATTATTGCTTGGCTAATTCATTTCCTCCCTGACCCCTTTTTTTATCGTAATGTCATATCAGTTTCATTTCCACCCCAGAAATTTCTGACGCACAAATCCATAAATTCACACACTCACACCATTATAGAAAGCTCTGATTGCGGATTCCTGTCTGATTTAATACAGCTAAGCAGATTCCAGCCTCATATCTCTCAACGACTGACGCACACACCGAGAAGTGAAGCACGTGTTCATGCGAGATCCCTCGCTGCTGGTCTCTTTAAAACAAAACCTGCTGGTGTGAATCACGCCTGAAGCCCATCTGGAGCAGAGCGATGCCGAGCTGTGGGCGTCATAATGACTATCACACCCCCTAATGTGCCTAAATATTACCACACACTCATTAGTTGAAGCTTTCGATGGATTATTCTTTCACTTCACTGCTATCACTTTCCTGCGGGAGACCATATCACCTCATGGTCTCTTACTTACGTAATACTGACTATATTCAGCCAAATGTAAATGAAACTTGAGTATATTCGAAAGAGATGTGGGATATGCGAGTCAAAGTCCTTGAATGAGAGGATGACATGGTTAAAGCCTCACTAGAGGAACTGAAATGTCATAGAAGAACCACTTTTGGTTCACCCAAGAACCTTTCAGTTTCAGTTTCAACTTGATTCTATTTTTTAAGGGTAGAAATATGGCCTACACTTGGATTTGTTTTTGACAGGCTCCCTGCAGATCACCCATGAATAGCCTTAAACACTCTCAGATCATTGTGTAAACATATTCACCTGATAAAGAAGCCGTGAACAACCTAGAAAACACATGACAGTCCATTCTTAGCACACAAACACACCTGACGCCACTAATCATCGACTCATCCACTGACACACTGGCCACACCTGTGATACGTAAAATCTTGGATTAGTCTAACCTGTGACTCACAGCAACATGTCCATTTATCTTTCTCTATCTTTATGTTTCATCGTATTTTTTTCAGTAGGAGTTGGTATTGCATTTCCGAGAACACAAGTAACATGGGATTTGTAGGCGTACATAAAGGTGCAGTCCAGTTGGATTATGGAAATCATGTGTTAGTAAAGCAGAGGAAGTCTTATTTTTACACGACCTGAAATAAGCTCCACTATCTATAGGACTGTGCTCAGTTCTGGGAATGGTTTTAGCCAGACGGATGAAGTTTAAGTTTATATAACACTAAAGGTGTTGTTATTTAAAACGTCTTATTCTTATTAATAACCCACTGAAACAAGTGATAATATCATATCAGTTTTGACCACTTTCGAACGTGAGACTTTGAAGTGCTCAGACTGGTAAACTAAAAATAATAATAACAGAAATGAAAATATTTAAATAATTAAAAAGAGCTTTAAATAAAATTATAATAATTAAAAAACGAATTATATAAAGCACATAATTATATAATTACATGTGAAATTTAAATAAGAAAAATTAAATAATCATTAAAATAAATAATATCAAAATAAAATGAAAAATATAAAATTAATAAATTAAAAAATAAAATGAAAAATATAAAATTAATAAATTAAAAAATAATTGTTACAAAACTTTATTATATATACACAATATTTACCAATAAAATCTATGGCCTCCTGGAAGTGTGAGCTGATATCTGCCGTGTGACTGTCCTCCACCGGGATCCATTTGTAGTCATACTGTCCTTTGGCGGGCCGCGAGTCCCTGCGTGAGACGTTCAGCAGCGCTGTAATGCAGACGTCACTCAGATAGTCCTGTCTGCAGGCATGATAGGCACTGCCCAGGTATAGGAAAGGCAAGATCTCCACGGGCCGTCCCTGAAAAATAACAACAAAAACAGATATCAAAACTGAAACTCTCAAGACTCAAGATCTCAAGATTCACTACCCGAATACAAACAGGTTCTGTACTGGGACCGTTTGACCTTTTCAGAAAAACTGAAAAGGTCAGACATAAAAGGACATTGGATGTCCGTTGGATGTCTTTGAAGGATTGTAAGGGGTCTTTTTGGTTTGGGTGGATGGTTGGGTTATTGAGTAGAGTCTTTAAACAGGGTCTTCTGAGTTTTTAGACTCATATTTGAGGGGGAGTTGTTGCAGAAACTCCAACAGTTACAGGAAGTGGTTTGGGTGGAAGTGGGTTGAAATGAGGAAACAACAGCTCGCTTTCTTCTCTCTTACCTGATCATAGTCTGGTTTGGGGTGAGCACCTAGTTTGTCACAGTGGCTGCTGACGCCTCTTTCACTTTTGTCTTCACTCAGATTCACAGACTTGGTTTCAGTGCAAAGCTCGGGGTAATGGGAATGGAAGTTCTCGTAGCCTCCTGGAATGAGAAATGCACCGTTATTATAAGGCGTCAAGGATTGTTGAGTCGTTCACCTTATCAAGAGCTTCACGTGTTGCATTTCAGAGCTGAGCTGAGTGTGAGAGGCAAGAAGAAAATCCCACCAACAGAGGAAGAGTGTTCATGAGACCAAGAGCTTGACTTGCTTTCAGCAAAATCTCCTAGTTTCAACATGTCAATTTAACAAGTTGAATAAATTAGTTTAAAAATCCCTGTACGTTTGAATGCAATGTTATCATTGAAAGGAGTAAAATATGATATAATGCTATAAATATTACTGTGTTATTTCTCATACGTCCCTCTCCGACTCATCCGTCCTTTGACGCACAAAGAGAATGTATCTCTTGTAAACCAGACAAAAACCTAAGCAATTAATTCAACAGCATTAAAGTGAAGGTTAAACGTATGTATGTGTGAGGTGAGAGATTTGAAATATATTACATTTTAGCACGTTTATTATATTATGATATTATAAACGTATATAATATTTTGATTATTATATATATATATATATATATATATAAATAAAAAAGTTAAAATATTCATTTTATTCATTAAAATGTCATTTTTTTCATACAATAATTTAAAATAAACAATAGAGAAAAATCTTTTATGGTCCTGAAATCGTCATTCCAAAAGTAAACATAAAATCAAACGAGGTTCAAATTTTTCAACACTTCCTCTTGAGAAAACATTAAACAAAACACCCGATCGGTCCAGCAGTCTTTCCTCACCTTTCAGGAAGCAGATGCTCGCGTTGCTCGCCAAGTGCGACAAACTATTGATTACAATTTGAGCAATACTGTCTTTTTTCAGTTTTGGTAAATGGGCTGTACGGTCATCCAGAGCCACGACCGACGAGATGCTTCCTTCCCGAAGCCGAAACAGCGCTCTCTCGTCCGGTATGACGAACTGTAGAGGCACCGGTCCGCCACGGGACCTCCGGACCACCACTGAATTCAAGTTGACATTGACGGAGCCTCTGATACTCGAGCTGGAGAACGACAAATACGGTCTACAGTCCACAATCAGACAACTTCCACACTCCTTCCGTATGATCTTCCTCAGGCGGCGACAGTCTATGCTGGAGACCTTCATGTTGGAGTGACAAGCTGAAGTGTTTTCAGTGGGGATGTGGATGTTTCAGGGGTGTACTGAACCCTGTGTGCTGTGCCTGAGTCTACATTTCCTCCGAAGGGGATTCCGTCGGGTCGCTTTTATTGGACTGGAACCTCCGGCGCGTGACGTCACGAACCATATATGGACACGCCGACACGAGCGCGAGCCCGCCCTTGACACATACTGAACACTGAATTCATCAATTCATCACGGCGCTTCTGCACACACTGTGTCATTTTCTTGTAATTCAGATCACGTTTCCTTGAAATAACAACGAAAATATTTAGAGGTATGTGGGGCTATTCGATGGATAGTAGGCTACTTGTAGCTATTCCGGAAAAAAAATTGAATTTAGTGAATTTAGTGAATTTAGACCTCAAAATATATGAATGAACTAAGGCTTCACTGCCTCAGCCTATCCTATATCCGTTCTTCATAATCCCAGGATCTCTTAATGCGATTATATAGGTCACTTCCATCACCAGTCTAGGAAATACACTACAACAGGTATTTGTTTTCAATCATGTCCCCTACACTGCGGAATATAATCAAAATGTTGTCTTATTAGTTTATATGAGCAATGGTTTTGACTGGTAAGGGCCCAACGTTTCCCAGATTGCATCCCACGGTGAGGAGAGAATGAGTGTGTGTGTGACAGGAAGAGCAGGCTGATGGAGGATTACTGTGGCAGGCCGGCACCCATATGCAGAGGTGGGTAGAGTACCCAAAAACTGTACTCAAGTAAAAGTAAAAGTACTTCTAGAAATATTTACTCAAGTAAAAGTAAAAGTACTAGTCTTGAATAGTTACTTGAGTAAGAGTAAAAGAGTATCGGATAAAAAAATCTACTCAAGTAGTTAGTTACTAGTTACTTTGGGTCATATATACTGTACTGAGCCTATTTTTATTTAGATATATAGATAAAATGTATGTAATGTATGTGTGTGTGTATAAATGTATATATTTCATCATCCTTTACTCCAATTTATGTAATTTATTATAAAACCCTGTCTGTTTACTTGAGTAACAGATATAGGTGTCATGCCATAACATATTTTTAATACGACTGACTTTATATTAAATGTGAATTTAACATTGAAAGTTAATGTGATTTAAATATTGCTACTAATCTTTCATTGTTCAGAAAGAGAGCAAATAACATTTACATTATTAAAGATAATTTTCACTGACAGTCTAGATTTCAATCACTTTCAGAAACTCCCATTAAAATCACTGAAACTGTTAACACTGTGAAATCAATATCTTAATTAAAGATTCGTACACATATGTGCACTTTGTTGTTTCTGACGAGAGAGTTCGCCAGAAAGAGGTCTCCAGTCAGTGAGCGAGTTAAGGAAACACCGGCATTTTAGCGATGACTCATCGGAACGCCTCTGATTGGCAAATGCTTTAATAAGCTCAAAAGAATCATGTGTGATTTGTTATAATGCACAGCGCTGTAAAAACGCATCTATATCTGGCTCAGCGCCAGCAAGCGATCACAGATCTGAATTTAGCAGCTGATGATATGACTCGCTGAATGTACTCGCACCGGTGTGATTGTATTAAAATTAATATAATCTTAATCGGCTATTTTTTGTCTTTTGGAAGCTTCATTCAACTTGACTCCTCTGTTGTAAGCCACACACGTACAACAAACTAATCTCACAGTGGTATCGTGTACTGTAATCGAATGTAGCCCAAGTTATTACCTGTTAAACAGTAGACAGCACACGCGGTGTTCATTTAATAAGGATCTCCATCGCTAGCAAATAATAACCTTTGCAGATTTCAATTCAGTGCAGTTCCAGCCACGTTTTCAACGCTCTTTCTGTTCTTAAACGTTACAACTCCGAGTGGACCACTTCAGACGCTCAGCGCGTGCGGCAGGGAACTGAACGACTCGCGTGCGGCAGGGAACTGAACGACTCATTCAAACTGATTCATGAACCAATTCACTCGTTTGCCAATTGGTTTGATCAAGCCTTTGAACAGTATTGACTCAAAAGAATGAATCATTCGCGAATGTGCATCGCTCATTGCCCAGAGAAAAGTAGACGGCGCGTTTGGAACAAACTGAAGCATTTATAACATTTATTGCATTAAGATAAAGTAACGAGAGGAGCATCGCCCACAGTAACGAAGTAAAAGTACAGATTTTCCCCCAAAAATTTACTCAAGTAAGAGTATAAAGTACCCATCTTTAAATATACTCCGAAAAGTATTCGTTACCCCAAAAAATTACTCAAGTAAATGTAACGAAGTACATGTAACTCGTTACTACCCACCTCTGCCCATATGGCCCTGTGTTATCTCTGGGCTGATGACATCACAGTGTGGTGGGGTGACACAAGGCCTGCTCGCCCTCACACTCCAAACTAGCATTGGCTAAATGAACGGGAGGTGAAGATTTGGGTGTAATTGTATGTTATTGTTGATGTGCATGTAGCCTACAGCCTACACGAGTAAGTGCCCGAGTGAGGAGGATCAACCGAATGTCTGTATGTATGTCCTCCCTGTGACCGGATAGTGAAGGCATTATGGAAAAATGATAGATTTAGGAAGTCTGCTAGAAGGGTTTATAGAATCATTTTTATAGGATTTATCGAAAAACATATGACGGGTTTGTCTCATTTTAGAAACCCCTGATTTGCTTCTCTTTGTGTGAGTCATGCTCTTTTTTCTCTATTCTATCCACAGCCTCTGCATGTGTATGTGTGTGTATGTGTGTGTATGTGTGTGTGTGTGAAATGTCTTCCTGATGTATGTACATTATAGGCAAAAAATCACAATGGAACACACATGAGTTTTTTGCTCTAGTCACAGCAGGTGCTTCCTGGATTCCTGACAGAAATTCCTTGCTGACCGATGCATTTCTTAATATATACTGCAAGCACACACACACACACACATGCTCTTACAACACAGGCTCTTTCACATAAAGAGCCTTAACACTAATCTAATATGTGTGCACTTCTGGGCACCTGGTAAGCCCCGCCCCCTCACTGATGATGATGATGATAATGATGATGTCAATGATGCCGATGACAGTGGTAAATGACAGAATTCCTAGATTCACAGCTGTGTGCCGGTAATATATTGGGTCACATTATGACACACGCAGTAAACCACCTCAGCTGATCAATAACAGACCCTCAAGAATAGTAGGAGATGAAAAAGCAGAGGCTTTAAAATACTTTCAGAACAAGCGTTCCAGGAATGAACAAGTGTTCCGGGAACACAACGTAATGCACTTTGAAAAAAAACGTCTGCTTTCTTTAACCACTTTACTGTCACCCCCCACTTTTTTTTTTTTTTTAAATAGGCATGAAAGTGCACTATCCAAACTTAATGCCTCATATGTTTGGAATCTTGCTAATTGCATCAGGTCAAACCACAGCTTTTAAAGGAAAAGTTCACCCCCAAACTAAAAATTTGCAGAAAATGTACTCACCCTTCGGAACAGATTTGTAGAAATTACATCATTGCTTAGCAATGGATCCTCTGCAGTGAATGGGTGCCGTCAGAATCCTTTACAAATCTTCCTCCAGTAAAAAAAAGTCAATTTCCTGTTGTCTCCCATTTCAAAATCCACCCACATATTTATTCAGAGCTGTTTTGGCTTGTAAACGATGCTTGATCTGTGCATATTTCTCCCCTGATTCACACTTTTTTTTTTATAATATTGGAGCAAACAACATTATGGATATAGGACTCATATTTTAGCCTGAAGTGATAATTTGAAGTTAAAAATATCTTGATGCTTTTATTTATTACAAACATGCAGATTTTGTCTTAACAAGACATTAACTGATGGACTGGATTGGTGTTGATTAGTTGTAGATTATTGTGATGTTTTTATCAGCTGATTGGACTCTCATTCTGACGGCACCCATTCACTGTAGAGAATCCACTGGTGAACAAATGATGTAATGCTTCATCTCTCCAAATCTGATGAACTCTGAAAAAACTCATCTATATCTTGAGGATGAGTACATTTTCACAAAATTTTTCATTTGAAGTTTAACTGTTCCATTAAACTTACATTGTTAATTACCAAACATTCATGTTCACTTGCTTTTTCTGAAGTACCTCATTCCTGAAAGCACACAGGCCACTACACACCCCTCTGACTGTATTACTAATCATTCTAATGCCAAAATGCTACAGGGCACAGAAAGCGAGAGAGATATAAATGTACCTCGCCTTCTCTATTCAGAAGAACAAAGCAACTCTAGTCTGGAGCAGTAAAAATAGCACAGACTCCAGGTGCTTGCAGACACTGTCTGATTGAACGAGAAACCACACCGGGGTTCTCGCCTCGGCTTGTGTCTATTTTCTGTCACATGTATGGAACATTTTCAGTTTACACCCAGATTTTGAAAGCTGTGTTTTCCAACATGGATTCAGGTGGACAGTTACTTGTTATTTTTTGATTGTTAATGCATTGAAGTAGCTCTGTTTTAAAACCTAGCTAGACTGCATTTTTAGGTAACATCCTGAAGCAGGGATTTAGCAAAAACCTGACAACATTATTTTCTCTTCCAGTGTCTGAGTGAGCGAGGGTGGAAAGTGACCAATGAACTGAACTGATTTAGAAATAATCAACAACAATAAACAACAGAGGCACAAATGTGGCCGCCACCTCAGAAGAAAAGACTTCTTCACAGTATTTTTCACAAACATTTCTATATCCTAGATCTGGATCAAATAATCCAGAATAAGATCTCCAGTTGTTCATTTTTACAGGCACAAGCAGATAATCATATGTTTTAATAATGAAACATGAGTCAGCCAACAGCGCTTGATGCCCAGAGAATTAAATGTAATCTTATCACGTTGAGTGGACTAGACAATGGGTCAAATGGGTGTGAAGCAATGTTTCTAGTTTTGTAGCAATTAAAGGAGGAGTTCACTCTAAATTAAAATTCTGTCATCATTCACTCACCTTCACATCATTCCAATCCTGTACGGCTTTATTTCCTCCACTGATACATGTAGGAGTCCAGCAGAATTAATTTCAAGGCTATTTTAAAGTAAAAAGTCAATTAAATTCAAGAGTTTAAAAGGTTTTACGAACAAATTCTCTATCCTTGTGTGTTTTAAATGTCAATAAAATAAGGCACATTAAGACGTTGAACCAATGAGAGTTAATATCATTGGAGTCAAACCTGGTGTGACGCATCTTGACTCTTAATTGTAATATGTTAAAATACTATAATACAGAACTTTTGAGCTTAGTGGGAAGATTTGGAGGCAGAAATCGTAAACTTTGATCTGGCCAAGAATACTTGGAATTTACAGGATCCCAGACAACAATATTCACTGTCTAACCAACTATTTCGGTATCACAAGTTCATGATTTTAAGGCAGTACTACAGCACATATTAGCAGCATTTGTTGTTTGCTTTTGGGATCTGAAGAAGCTTTAGGAACCTGCACTGTAAAACAAAAACAAAAAAGTCTCTGACATTTACGGTAAAATACCGGCAGCTGTGGTTGCCAGAGCTTCACCGTAAAAAATATGGTACCAACATTTTAGGTTTTACAGACTTAATTTAAATTCACTATAAAATGCCTTATTTCATTTACTGATTTAATGTTCATAAACCAACATATTGAAGTACTAATATCTGTTTGCAACCATTGTAATGCACTAATAACTACCAAAAACTGGTGGTGATGATAAAGTCAAATGATACACCAAAACTCAACACAAACAGCTTTTCTACGAGCTGAGGAGGAAAACACTTATACAGTATATAGAAGGTGTACAGTCTAATTTAAACAAACACTAAACCCCATCATGCTGACACACGCGATACTGAAATAATGCAATAAACATTAATTTAACAACATTATATGTACGATTAAACCCTAGTGTACGCAACTAATAATAATAATAATAAAAAAAACTAAGAAGAAACATAATTTTTCAACACAAAACATCAAATATGAAGTGTCATGCAGTGAATTCTGGGACTGTCAATTTACGTTTTTTTCTCCATAAATTATACAATGACTTTTTCTTTTTCACTTCGAAAAAAAATAAAATGTTTTAACAGTATTTTACTGTAAAATCACATTAAATGTAATTACATTTATTCACCGAATATAGTATGGAAATTTACGGTTAACCAGTCAACAGGTTTTTACTGTGGCATTTTTACTGTAGTCTTTTATTGTTAAAATCACAATCTTTTTTTTTTACAGTGTGGAAACAGTGATGCATCACATGAACTCGATTGCATTGTTTGGTTAGCAACATGCTAATTACCTACTCTATTGGATTCAGCTGTGTTTCCTGTTTGTGTGAAGATCAGCTGACTTTGAACGAAGTCAGTAGAAGGAAATAATACAATTATATTTTATTCAATGCCAAAAAGTGTTACGAGTTTCAAACAAGATGTTGTAAATGCTCCTGATTGGTGTTTCCATCATGTTCCCTCACTCAAATGTGCCATTCAAGCATTTGTTTTGTTTACGGAAGCACATTCTCATACCTTCTGGTAAATGTATGTGTGTGAGATAATCTTCTATTTCAGACGTGTTGACATTCAGCAGGAAAGTTTCGAGGCTTCCAGGGGTTTCCCATAGCAAATCTCTAGATGTAATCAACCCCTCTTATTGTCCTACCTGCTATTAACTTATTGTTTGGTTTAAATTTAAGGACAGTCATTCTCATTGCAGACATAATCAGACACTTGGATTGTCATTTTTACATTCGCTTGACATGAAAAGTGTTCCTAATGTTGCAAAATCCATGTATCATTGAATTTAATTAATCAAGTGTCTGATTAATCCTTTATTTCCTCAATAACCCTTCACTTTACAAACTGAGGGTGAAATATAACGTGCAGAGTGGGATGATTTTGGTGATTCTGGTAAAGTTGAAGCAAGTGATCCAGGCTTTGATTTCCTTCAAGTCTTTGGCTTTAATTCTAGCTCTGTGGATTTGGCTTTCTGACTCCCACACAGACTCACTTGGATTAGGGAGGGGGGAAGAGAAAGAAGAAAGGCAAAATGATAGACAGAACTCACCCCATGTAGCGGGATTACAGCTGCAGGCCAGTGAACGGCCCTCCTCCTTTCTCCACCCTAGAAGACCCTTATCATGACAGCCATTTACATTGATTACAACATGAAAGTTATCACAAGGAATGATGCTTCCTGAAAAAAATGTTTCAGGTTCAGTGCAGGTTGAGCTTTATTGACAAAAAAAAAAAAAACACTTCATCTGGTCACTCTCGTTTGTTAATATCTTGCACTTGGTGTCAGGATGGGGTGCGGGGATGAACTCAAGCGCAGACAGGATGCACAACACACAGGGTTTATTTATAAACAAAAGGGGAAAACAAAGCCCACGAGGGGGAAAACAGCAACTAGGGTAAAGACAAAACTGAATTAACAAGACTAGGAACTAACACTTAACAAAAGACTCTTCACACTAGAACACAAACTACAGAGAAACTCACAGGACTCACAACGTATCTTCGGAGGGTAACAATGAGTGACAAAGTTGCATCAACAGTAGCAATGAACCGCACAAGACCGTGAACACAAGGGAATATAAATAGGGAGACTAATAATGACACAACAGGTGGCACAGGTAAATCAATAATGACAAAACTAGGGTAACAAGGGGGGCGGGGCAAGGAAACGAGACAACACAAGCACATGGCCATGTGCTTGTACACAAAACACGGGCCTGTCATGATCCTGCCTCAAGACAAGAGGAAAAATCAGGACATGAAGGCAGAATCATGACAGAACCCATCCCTTAAGGAGCGGCTTCCAGACGCTCCTTAAGGGAACATCAAACACGGGACATGACTGACTGAGACAGAAGCCAACAAGACATGACAAATAGCAATAAAGGTAAACATGAATAGACTATAACAGGGTTAGGGTGGCAAATAAAAAAAAAAAAAAAAAAAAAAAAAAGGAAGAGGGGGGGAGAAGGGACAACAAAGTTCATGGGGGGAGGTCCTGGGTGAGTGGGTGGGGCAGGAGTCTTAGGTGGACGGGACGAAGGCTGACGACGAGGGGTCCGGGCAGGTCTGGGTGGTGAGTGATCGGTGGACACTTGACAACATCTTCTGGACAAACAACAACATCTTCTGGACACACAACAACATCGGAGTAGACAGAAACTGGCTCGGGAATAGCGCTCACCGTGGCTGGCTCGGGATCAGCGCTCACTGCGGCTGGCTCGGGATCACTACGAACAGGGTCTGGGGACAAGACAGGGCTGGCGGGGACCTCAAGGATCTTGACAAGGCGAGACAAATAATCTGACAGGGTCCTGGCAGCAATGACTACAGGCATCTCTTGACTGGCCGAGACAGACTGCAACACTGCTTCAGCTGCAGTGTCGGCCGCGGCTCTCTCCTCAGCGCTCACGACTGCGGACTTTGACGCAGTACCTTCTGTAGCCGATTCAGGATCAGCGCTCACCGCAGCTGCTTCGGGATCAGCACTCACCGCGGCTGCGGGTGGGAGAGGCATCGCGGACTCAGGCTGAGACAGAGACGCAGGACCAGAAGACCCCTTCTTCCTCCTCTTTCTCCTTGGCCGCGGTGCAGAGGTCACAGCTGGGTCTGAGACTGGTTGGGGAGGTTCGGTCTCAGGCAGGGCTGATTCTGACGCCGAGGGATTCCGAGGCAGATTCCCACGAAAACCGCCTCCCACGCTTCTTGTAGAGACTGATGGGCGTGGGAGGTGCCTCAGGACTCGAGGAGGGATGTGCCTGATCCCCCAGTGTTGCAACGGCCAGGAGACGACCCTCTGGGATCACTGGCAGCTTGGCCGAAGGTGGGGACCTCGAGGGGGAGACCTGCGGCTCCTCCTGGGAGATACTCTCCCATAGCCGGGCATAGTTCCGCAGGATCCACTCACCCTCGGACGAGTATGGGAGGGTGACCCTCTTCTTGTCTGTAGGGGATGACAGCCAGCATTGCTTGCGGAACTCCAGTTGTCGCTGAAGTTCGGAGGACCCCCTGTCTGCTGAGTTCCTTCTGTGGCGGTTCATTCTGTCAGGATGGGGTGCGGGGATGAACTCAAGCGCAGACAGGATGCACAACACACAGGGTTTATTTATAAACAAAAGGGGAAAACAAAGCCCACGAGGGGGAAAACAGCAACTAGGGTAAAGACAAAACTGAATTAACAAGACTAGGAACTAACACTTAACAAAAGACTCTTCACACTAGAACACAAACTACAGAGAAACTCTCACAACGTATCTTCTGAGGGTAACAATGAGTGACAAAGTTGCATCAACAGTAGCAATGAACCGCACAAGACAGTGAACACAAGGGAATATAAATAGGGAGACTAATAATGACACAACAGGTGGCACAGGTAAATCAATAATGACAAAACTAGGGTAACAAGGGGGCGGGGCAAGGAAACGAGACAACACAAGCACATGGCCATGTGCTTGTACACAAAACACGGGCCTGTCATGATCCTGCCTCAAGACCAGAGGAAAATCAGGACATGAAGGCAGGATCATGACACTTGGATAACTTTTGACATACAAACTTTTGAAAATATATATCGGCTGATAGATGCTGCTTTCAAACGCTCTTGTGTGTATCTGTGTCAATTTGTGTCAATTTTTATAATACAGTTTGTAGCTTCCCTTACGAAAAATAACCATGGTTTTATTATAGTAAAACTGTAGTAACCCATGGTTTTTTGGCGTGTTGACTACCATTTGTATAACCACAGATTTACTACAAATACCATGGTTAAACTATGGTTAATTTAGCAAAACCATGGTTAATTTGTGGTTACCATGGTTTAACTACAGTAACCATGTTTTTTTGGTTTTATTTGTAGTAAAACTATGGTTAATTTTCATAAGGGTTAGCCAGCTAAATTTTCATAGCTTGCCCTACTATTGTTATGTAATGCATATACAAAGGCTCATTCACCCAAAAAGTGCAAGGACAATTATTAATATAACTCCATTTGGATTCGTCTGAAAGAAGAAAGTCATATACACCTAGGATGCTCCGAGGGTGAGTCGAACATTTACGAATTTTCATTTTTGGGTGAACTAACCATTTAAAAGGATGATGTAGCTTGTCGTTTTAACAACTTGTTTAACTAAAGTGTAGTTTACAGCTTAATTTAGCTATTTTTTTTAAATCTAAATTTTCTAAATAGTTTGCCAGAAACTGTGATGATGTAATAAATAACCAAACATTCATCCACCCAGAAAAGAGATCCCTTCAAAAGGATGACGTAGCTTGTAGTATTACTAGCTACTTTTGCTAAAGTATAGCTTAGCTATTTTTACAGCATAGTTTGTAGATTAGCTAGCTAAATTCTCTGAATATCTTGGCTGTTGCTAATGAATAAACAAAGTTTCACCCGCCTAGAAAAGTAATCCAACCACTAAAAGGACGATGTAGCTTTAGTTTAGTCAGCTACTTTAGCTACTTCCGTTTAGCGTTAGCGTAGGTCATTTAATAACATAGTTTGTAGCTACATTTTCTGGATAGCTCGCCCAATACTGCTGTTATGTAATAAATAATCAAACATGTATCCACCCAAAAAATAAGTTCCTACCATGAAAATGAGGTTTGTAGTATAACCATCTAATGTTGCTCAAGGCTAACTTTTAGCTAATTACGCCAAGATCATTTTCATAGTGTAGTTAGCTAGCTAAATTGTCTAAAAACTCACCTAATACTGTTGTTATGTAACGAATAACCAAAGGTTTATCTGCTCAGAAAACTAGTCCTTTGAAATATGTCTTCACATATCAAAAATCACATTTTTCTATGCAGAGATGGGAACAAATACTGTATATCACAAAGTATTTTGTTACAAATTACAAATACTTGCTTATTGAATGTATTTAATTAAAACAAAAAATACTGATGTGGAAATGTATTTAATTAAAACACAAGTCATTTGTAATTTGATAATACAAAACTCTAGACGCAAGTGTGCTCAGAATAAACAGACGATATCGTTCGCTGGTGTGGATGCTAATATCGTTATCTTTATAGTTATCGTTCTTGGTGTGAACGGAGCTTTACACTAGACAATATATCCAATATATTGATCCTTATTTCTTATGTTTACTTAAGACACAACCGATTGCATTTACCAAGCAAGTTTCTTTATCACTCTTTTATTGTTTCTTCGTCTGCGTGTCAAAAATGAAGCAGTCCTGTGAAACTGTGTTCTACTCAGGAGGATGGCTCAAGCTATTTCGCTGTCAACAGTAAAGATTAACTCCTGAAAAATGCTGATATTTAGCAGTTAAAGGGCTCTATGAATTCAGAAACCCTTGTTATTAGAGACACCGGTGGCTGTTACGTGAGCTGTGGCCAGCAACTTATTGCTCATGCATGCTCTTGCATACACTACATAATAATGTGAGCTATGGCCAATGTGATTCATCGACATCTTGTCAACAGATGAATTACACTGATATGACAGAAGGACATCACATAGAAATGAGTCTACAGGCTTCATCTCTTTTTTTTAGGTTTCATTACATGCTGTTCACACATTGGCAATAAAATCGTTTAATACTTGAAAAATCTTTCATAAAGCCCCTTTAAAAATTTCATTTAGTCCATAGAAACAAGTAGGCTAGCTAACTTTAGCTAGGAAGCTAACGTCACATCTCAGCTAGCAAGCAAAGTTCTAGAGCAGCTTTTCTTCTGTCCTGTAATAACATGCAGTGAGCAATATCTGATATTATTATATATTTTGGTACATACTTAGCCAGTTTGCACTGAGCACCAAAACAGCTTCTTTCAGTGTTTTTTTATTTTATTTTATTTTATTTTATTTTTCTCCAGTTGGAAGATTGAACCATTGATGAATTAAAGGCTTGGTTCACCCAAAAATGGAAATTGTCATTAATCTCTCACCGTCATGTCAATTCACAGTAAGACCTTCGTTTGTCTTCTGAACAACAATGAAGATCTTTTTGATGAAATCTGAGAGCTTTCTGTTTCTCCATAAGCAGCGATGCAACTTACACATTCAAAGCCCAGAACAGTAGAAAGTCATCATTAAAAAAGTACTCCATGTGACTCCAGTGGTTTAACTTCAATTTTATGAAAGGATGCACCCATAATTTACAACTTTATTTATGAAAATACTGAGCTGCATTGTGCATCACAATGCATCTGTGTTATGTTTATGCGATTCGCACCTCAACACAATGCACAAAAGTGAGTGTTCACTACAGTACCATGTGTTTGGATTATATTTTCATAAATAAAGTGGTAAATTATGTTTTTTTTAACACAAACAAAGCACTCACATCACTTTATAAAACTGAGGTTTAAACCAATGGAGTACTTTAATGGCCAATCATTCTGGACCTTGAATGTGTAAGTTGCTTTGCTGACAGTAGAGGGACAGAAAGATCTCGAATTTCATCAAAAATATCTTCCTTTGTGTTCTGAAGATGATCAAAGGTCTTAGGCCGATCGTACACTGTATGGTTTTCATGGTTTAGTTATTGCATCAAGTTCAATACATCAACAACACATTACCACTAATTGATCTTTGCATTCGGAAAGTGTTGAACATCATAATTTTGCTTGTGATGATTGGGTTGTTGAAAGGACATCAAGTTAAGAATATACATGCAATTCAATATAAATGTTGGTTCTTTATGTGCATTGTCTTGTAAACTAAAGTAGATTAGCATTAGCATAGACTTTCATTGTACTGTAGGTGCATTACTGTAACCATGACTTTTATTTATTTTGACGTGCCGAGGAAAAGGATGACACAGATGCCAGTGAAAGCACTTATTAACTTGTTTTGAACCATAAACATTCCTGTATGCAGTTTTCTGTGTAATTTAAGCAATCCTGATATGGATTGCATGCTTCATATTTGCAGTTGGCATCCCACATCCCTATATTCGCTGGATAACTGCATGAAGACAATGAGTCATTTTTCTATATTCTTGATCTCAGATACCTTTTGAGTGAGTGAGGGATGAAGAATCAAAGGAAGGAGGGGATGTTGAGGAGAAATGCAATGGCAACAGACAGGTGACACGTCTTTTAGCTGGAGATTTTCTCCCCTCCTCTGAGGCAGAATCTAAAGATATCATAACCTATAGTGCCTTCATTAGACCAGACAGAGCTCTCCACACACGCAACGCACAATACAGCTTTACCAAAACACAACACGTATCGATCATTACCTACTTCTCACGAGCCAATTAGAGGAAGAGAAAACCATTGTGATGTGTGTCTCTGTCTGCAGACGCTACATGACTCACCGGGTGATAAGCGCGTGGGTGCACACATGTGTTTATGTGCAAGTGTGTCTGAATGTGTTTCTGGGTGAAGATAACATTGTTCAAGACGAGTTTGGTGGCTCTGACAAACTGTAAACTCATGAAAGTGTGTCACAGAGAAAACATTAAACATTTTTTGTGTTTTTTCTTTGTGTTTGTGTTTTTCAGTGTAGGTTCGAAACAACATTAGGTAAGTAAATGATGGTTTTTTTTTGTATTATTTTAAGGGTAAAATATTCAGTGGAACACAAAAATATATTTTGTTTTTATAGGAACTCAACAGGCCAGTCCTCAATCACATTGTATGAAGAGAGCAGGACATTCAGCTAAATAACTTTCCGAGAGGTTTAGAACAACATGAGGGTGAGTAAACAGTGACACTGAACAAACTTACTTAAAAGGGTTGCACAGAACCTCTTGAAATGACATTTTAGTTTAGTTTGTGTATCATTATATAACTGTGTATCATTGTTTTGGTGCTTATTACTCCATTGCTTTATTAATATGGCAGTCCAGCACTGTGGGAGGTTTGACTGTCTGAAAACGCCGGCTGAACAGCTGAGTGGGAGGACTACTGGTGAAGTGCTAAAATCCACAATTTTATTAAAAGCATGCTAAATGATTAGAATGAGTCCGCTGTGTAAATGTAAATACCAAACCTGAGTCACACAAGCTATATGAGCAACAGCACCTCTGGAACAATGAAGCCGGATGTTTGAGATCTAATAGTCCTAAACATAAATACACACACATTTTTACATATTTTATTGGTGTATTTCTGGTGCGTTTGACAACATTGTTCCTCAGCATTCAAATAATTTTTCTGGAAGAACTATGCTGATGACTCATGTGACTGTCCCCACACACACACACACACACACACACACACACACACTTAAAACACATCCACAGTCTATTTGAAGATTCATTTCTCTGAAACAAATGGTGCTGACGATAAGGTTTGAGGTATTTAAATCCTGAAAATGCTGAGAACCAAGACAAAGTTGTATTAATAAAAAACAATTTGAATGCATTCAATCTTTACAATACCTTACAACCATATTTTAACTGTAGTTTACCATAGTGAACATCTCAGATGGCTCAATGCTTAATGATGTTTTTATGTTTTTTTTTTGTTATTATTTTATTTTTTTTTACCATTTTTTTATTTTTCACTCATAATGCATTAAATATATGTATTGTTATTAAAATGGTGTATCCAATATTCAAAGTCATATTTAAAGTCTTGATATTGATATTCAATTAACTGTAGCAAATAAAGCGTTTTAATTATTATTCCATTTTTAATCACCAAAAATATTTAGCTGTGTCCCACAATTTCAAAACAGATTATCAAGTTTTAATAAATAAAATATATATATATATATATATATATATATTGTATTTTGAAAAAATAATGACCTTTAATAACCTTAAATAATGACACATTTAAAAACTTTTGCTATAGCACTGTTTATTGTACAGCACAGGCACTTATTACTTATTACTGTACTTCAATAAGCAGTTTCTGTGAATTCCTGTCATGTTAAAAACACTTCCTTATTTTTAAGTGTCAATGTTTTTGGGCCAGTGATCCATTTCTGGCAGTTGGTTTGAAAAGTTTCAATGACAAGCTCTGTTCTCACACACAATGATGCAGAAGCTACCTGCGTTTCCCGTCAGTATCAGTTTCAGGATCTAACCACTAACACCCTTTTTCACGGTCCAGAAACGGCTGGCGGCCGCTGAGGGCTGTGAACGCTGTGTGGACAGAGGCACGGCGGTGGATGCGTCAGACACAGATGTGTTTCTTTCTGGTTAGATTGTGGTGACACTGCATCTGTATTACTTCCCTTTAAAGAATGTATGACAAAAAAATAAATAAATGACAGAAACATTACAACATGCCGTCAGTGTGCATGCTAGTCCTGAAATCTCATTGCGTAATATGTATACGTTTCAGAACAATATTATTCATCATAAGAGTTATTCAACAACTTGGGTTTCATTTAAAACGAGATGTAACTATGAACCTACTGCTCTAAAGTTTGCGAAAACAGAAACAAAAGCATGGCGACACAGCGTGTGGTTTGGACAGAAGCGATGAAAGCTACACTATAAATTGTTATAGTAATATAAACATATACATGTGTATTGAAATAAATAATTTCTTTTATACATATACAAATAATTAGTACACACACATATATTATATATAAACAAACTTTTTTGTATGCGATGTCGTATATGTATGTATATATAGCAACGACTTCCAGTGAACACGAAAAAGACTGACATCTTTTAAGTTTAATATTATGATAAGAATTATTAATGTACGCTTTCATTTATTTAATTTATATTAAATAAGTGAATTTAAATTTTAAATGCATTAAATATTTCCATTTAATTTTGTGAAGACAAGTTAGATTTTCTTTATCATTAGAGTAGAACATGCATATTTTCAAGGTATATATATATATATATATATATGTGTGTGTGTGTGTGTGTGTTTGTGAACCATTCATGCACAGATGAAAGTGAATATTTGAGTTCCTTTCCTTGATGTTGCAGAATTGTACTAGATCTTTGTTTCAAATGTGTGCAGTGTAAGTGTAGTTTATAACCTAAATATAAATTAAATGACTTTTATCAACTAGTTTGACCACATTGTGTTACACCAGTGAAAGCATTTCCACCGTTTAGTTCAGGTAACACACATTCACTTTTACACTGTATTTTATTGTAAGGCAGCTAACTGAGGACAGTTTGTGCACGTAAGTTCATGTAGCGTACAGTGGGATGATTCGGAGCAAGTGGGGGAGCTGTTTCCTGTGGGCCATTTCCTCTTCCTGTCTCTCTGAGTGACAAAGACCAGTGGGGACTGGCTCTTCCTGTTCAGCAGGAAATGGGAACAGCTCTCTGCAGATCTAGACTGGCAGTGAAGAGCTGCTGCATGTGCGACCAGTCATCAGAAACAATGCACATCCTCAGGGCATGTAAATACCGCAGGCCCGTCCCAGACCTCGAGGACTCAACAAAAACAAAAGAGATTTTTAACCGCTCACCCCATTCTACTGGTAATGTCACACTCTGTGGATATCATACGAGCAGGGAATCCACCCACACTTTCCATTAAGACTGAGTATGAAACTAGCGCTGCGTAAAAACCCCATTCCACTCCAGCGGGTGCGCAGGGTGGGGCCGAGGTGTGTCTGTGAGTGGCTCATTACTAATGAACCACAGACAAACCTTCTCATCTGCTGCTCGAGTGTGTGTGTGTGTGAGAGATGTGGGAAGCTTTTACTCAGCTGTCTGTTCCCGTGGAGAAGCTGTGACGTGCTAGCACATGTTCCTCATACTGCAGTTGTAAGCTAATTGACTTTAAACTTCATGCTAGCAGTCGGCATTCACATATTTTATCTTAAAAATAAGCACATCTTTGGAAATCAAATGGCTTTGAAGCACAATTTCAGATGGGTTGTTGCTCAGAAGTTCAAAAAGGGTTTTAGGGTGGTTCCCATGCCACAGGGGTTTCTAGGGTGTGTTGAGTGGTAACCTACAGGCCCATGTCAAAAGAGCTACACAATTTATGGTATTATTCACATACTCAGTACATAACCAGTTATTTTTTTGTATATACAGTACATTAAAAATATGTACTGTACATGTAATACGATGCATAATAGACCAATACCTTCAATATGGTTTTATATACAGTATATATATATATATATATATAAATATATATATATATATATATATATATATATATAAGTTAGACCGGTTCATTTGTGTTATAACTTGCTCTTAATGGAATAAGTCGTGCAAAAATTTAAATTCACTGCTAATTTACTCACCCTCAGGCCATACATGTTGGTCACTTTTTTTCCTCAGTGGAAGATTTTTAGCTGAAACCGTGGTCATCGGTGATTCATAAAATGCAAGTCAATGGCTAAAAAGAGCATGAAGAAACTAAATTAACCCCCGTGGATCATGGCGATATATTGAGGTCTAATGAACTGAAACGATCGGTCTTTGCAAGAAACTGAATTATTTACAACAGTACTCCCAGTAATCCATATAGTCTCAGGCAGTCAGGGAAATGTAATTATTTGCCTGATAAAGCAGTGTTTGTGAGTGCAGTGCTGCTTTGTTTACAGCGTTAAACAGCTATTTTTACGATCCAAAACAAAAGCGCCACCTAGTGTCAAAGAATGACACATATATATATATATAAAAGCATATTAAAGGTATTGGTCTAGTATGCATCATATAACATGTACAGTGCATATTTTTAATGTATATAAACAAAAATAACAGGTTATGAGCATGTGAATAATACCATAAATTGTGTAGCTCTTTTGACATGGGCCTGTAGATTACCACCCAAACACACCCTAAAACCCCTTTGAACCCCTTATTGAATATGTTAATATTTTATGTTGACATCAACAGGAAACGGTTTGGGATTGGTTTTAAAAACAAATCTTTTCAATGACTAAGAGTCGACTCTTTCTTTTGAGAGAAAAAACTTTATACACGGTGTACTTTCAAATTGAAAACTTTGCAGATGTTTTCATTCACTTTGCGTCACACACTGCATATGAAAGGTCATTTTCCAAAAATTCATAATAGGGGGACTTTCACTGATTCAATTCCCTAGTTAGTTTATGTAATCACACAGTGACATAACATATGGTACAATGTGGAAAATGGATGTTTTACATGCCTAAAGCATATAAAGGGAATAAACCAGTCTTTTACATAAACCATGGCCATAAACCACATATCACCAGTTCATTGGACTATTGGAGGAGCTAAAGCGCTGAATGAGTTTATCACAGGATTATATAAGCCAGTATTTTGGCTCATTTCAAGTCGGGGTGATTGTTTTGAATGAGTACCTTGTAGATCTGAGGTGCTTGAGCCATGAACTGTTTCAGACAGTTCAGTCCAATTTGGTGAACAGGTTTAATCAGTTCACTAAAAAGAACCGGTTCAAAAGAATGATTCATTCGTGAACCGGACATCACTCCAGACTCTTTGTCTGAGCTTTCAAAAGTACGTGATCTAGGACCTTTATACAACACGTGCCATTGTCAAGACTGTACGTCTATCCCTCACAGCCTCATTTTCATCTGCACAAAATTCAATATGGTGTCTAACCTGACGCATGTCTATAGTAATAGTGATGCTTGTCCAATCAGTCACCACTAATAATGAACATGTGATCATAATCTGCAGCTGATCACAGAGGCTCGAACAGCCAGGGGCCGTTTCACACCCTGTATCCCCCGTCAACGCCCCCCAGCCAGGGAAGGAAACACAAGAGAGACGGCTCGGCTCTGGAGCCCACTGTTTATGCAGCAGCATCCTGCCCATCGCCCCTCTACCCACCGACAACATGTACACACACACACACACACACATGGATAATCATGCACAAAACACTCTCTCTACCTCCACACACAGTGAATAATCACTGCACACACTGACGCAACTGCTCTCCACATACTTACACAAAGCACTCAGATTTGCTCAGATAAAGACAAGAAGAGCAAAATGAAGATGGATATGAGAGAAAGTAGACAAATCAAGGAGAAAAGTAAAATAACTTGCAGTGTAGTGCAAGAAAAACAAATCAAAGGCCAGTGTTTAGCTTAGCAGTTAGCACTTGTGCTGTGCCAACACTGGGAATTCAAGTCAGGCTTGCTATCACTTTTATTAAGGTTAATATGCTTCTCCCAAATATGCTTCTCCCAAATGTTAGGAACCGCAGTTTCGTGGCTGACACGCAGCAGACTGACATGTTTGGAAAGAGGCCGTGGTGATTCATTTTGACGTCTTTCCATTGTTGTTACACTGAGCTACAAAGGACTCTGACTCTGTGTGTGGGTCCGTTCGCGCTGTGACGACGTCTGAGTTTCTCCTCCCATCCACTGTTTGTGTATCTGAACACGTTGTACTGTATGAGTGACTCTGTGTGTTCTGAATGCCAGTGAGCTGCCCTTGTGGTCTGTTACCTACCTAGGCAGCTGACATCAGGGCTGACCCGTCCTGGCCCTGGTGTGTCTGCCAGGGCTGCCAACTCTCACACATCTGGTGTGAAACTCACGCTTTCAGCATCAATCTCACGCTGAAGTCCAAGCGTGAGTGTCACGCCAGATGGGTGAGAGTTGGCAACCCTGGTGTCTGCAGTGTGAGGACGTATGTGATAACATGATGAATAAGAGTGAACACTGGAAAAACATGCACAAAATATTGACTTTTCTGTATTTTTTGCAACTTTTCTGCAAATAATTGCTCTTTAAGTGGCCTTATATAGTATATAGCTATTGCTTCTGTTTACATATATATATTTATATATATTTTAGATGTTGTATTTCTATTAATAGATCTTATATAAATAGTTTTATAGTCGAAGTACATTAATTTTTTTATTTAAATCATTATATATTTACTTTATAATTTTGGCATATTTATTGATTAATTCATTTTTTTTTTCAGTTTATTTCAGATGTTGTATTTCTATGAACAAACCCTTTTAAAATCATGCTTTATAATATTTTTTTATTTATATATCATTTTATAATTCATTTATAATTTTGTTTAGTTAATGCTTATAGTTATAAGTTTCTATTTCAGTATATGTCGTATTTATATGAATAGACCATATTTAAAAAGTTTTTTATTTATTTATATAATTTTAGAAATAATTTTGTGCGTAATTATTGCTCATATTTATAATAGTTTCTTTTTCAAATATAGTTAAGGTGTGTATTCATTAATGGATCCTAATTAAATGAAGTGTTATTTATTTAGAATAATTATTATACTTATGTCGTCACACTGCAGTGCTATTTTAGAAAGCAGCCAAACTAAAAGCCGATTAAAAATGTACAAAAACATTAATTCCATCTTCATTTCAATTTACAAAAATTATTGTTAATAATTTTTGTTTTGTTTTAGTTAACTAAAACACTCTCCCTTATTTTGTGCACAAAGAATAATGGATGTTATTTGTCGACTACCCAAGTACTTATTAAATAAACTATATTTCAGTGCATTCTGGGATTGCTGTATCCATGTTAATGCAAATGCTGCTTTTGAATTCTGGTCAAAATACTGTGTCTTGCATGATTACACTTCCTAGTTTTTGAAAGTATTTGTTGAAAGTACCAAAGATGCCTTAAAATGTTGCATAGGCAGCTTCTGGAACAAAGCCAGTGTGTTTGTGAGTCACGCTGCCTGTATTCAGCAGGTAAAGTGCTTCAAAAGCATTAATACCTGGATGTGTGGTGAACAGTGGAGAATCAAAACATGCACATACTACTCACACTATTGCTAAACGTCAATGAAAGGTGCTTTTCTTTCACTATCCCACTTGCCAATCAAAAAATTACGTGCAAAAATGATGACGCACACCCCATGACAGTTTTGTGTCATCTTATAAAGTGTGTCTATGTTTGAGAAAGAGAGATAGAGAGAGCTGCTATGTGGGACGGCTAGTGGTGTAATGTGCTAAACGGTGACGTACGAGAGTTAAAACTACAGAAAAACATCCATTTCCAGTCAGATTGCTGTTAGGCTTTTTGTTTGGATACATAACAAACATGAAGAATGAATCATAAAGACTCACACACATATACACACAAAAAACCCGCTCTCCAGAAGATTACACTGAAATGGAAGAGGAAATTGAAGAGTGTGTGAGGACAACAAGAGAATTGATTTGACGACAGCAATTACGGAGGCCTTAAATTACAACACACACACACACACACACACACACACACACACACACACACACACACTGAGCTGCTTTGCTGTCAAGGCTAGTATAGCTAGTCCATTTATATTCATAACACTCCCAACAAGTCATATCTACTATATTTAAAGACTCAATTCACAATTGATTGAGTCTGACATTAGCATGTTGCTAAGCTAACAGCATGATAATCGAATAAATTTAAAAAAGTCGCACACACATTGGGCAAATCTGTCAGTTTCTAATTAGATCAAGCTATTTTGCCTCTCAGAACTGAATGAAATGTGAGGAAACTCCACCATTTTGACATATAAGCTGAATTACGTCAGTTCATTAAATCATCCTTTGTGAAAATATCTGGAGTTGCAGTATACGACTGTCGGAGGAGTTGCAAACTGACTCACTCTGCACTTCCTGAGTGAAATGCGACTGAAAAAGAAAAAAAATTATTTCACAAAAAAACAAAAACAAATGTGCATGATTTATGTAAAACACCCCTCTTACCTTTAGTTAAGAGTTTTCATGTGAATCCAGTGACAATGGATTTTCTTTTTTTTTTTCAAAACAAACACAAATAACTTTTTGAGTTTGCAATTTTGATGTTGATTATCTGGAACATTCTAGTTTGTCCTTCAGCGGATGGCGTCTTTAGTGATTTTTACTGGATCCCAGAAAGGGTTATTTTTTACGAACAAGACACGTCATGTTCAACAGACGCACTCGGGCTCATCACATGGACTGAAAAATACGATGGACAGGAAATGTGTGAGCTTCATGCATTAATCACAGAAACCAGCCTCACTCATGAACGGAGGTGTCTTTTGACGTCACGAACTGAGACAGAAGTCAGCACATTCATGTTCTAGAAAAACAGAAGAAACACGGTGTTAGCGTCCCTCGTTGTTTTTCCAGTTCATCGGGGGCATTCTGCTAATGTGTGAAGAGTCAGTGTGACTGAAAACTACACTCAGTCTCGGCACACCACTGTTAGACTGAAAGTAGAGAGAAGAACACCTTAAAGCTTTCTGTGAATGTGTTAGTTTGGATACGTAGAATGGGATTTGTCATTGTCACCCATCTGTCCCTTTACATAGCACACAGGAAGTGACCCGTTTGCTTCAGCAGTACTCAAACACATACACACAAACTGGCATTACTCACCTCTGAGGCCTTCATAGAGAAGTGTGATACAACAGCACATTCGTATACTTTCTGTCACCGAAAACCGAATTGTGACGACTACAAAGTTTTGGGGATTTTCGTGTCTGTCAGTCCATGCATAGTGAAATAAAAAAAAATATTGTCCTTAAGCGGAAAGAAAGCGACATTAGCGTTAAAATATTAAAAAAATGTTTTTAAAAGAAGTCTCTCACCAAGCATGCATTTTTAAGATTAAAAATACAACTGATTACCATTTGAATATGTTAAATGTTAAAATGTCATTTATTCCTGTGATGCAAAGCTGAATTTCCAGCATCATTACTCCAGTCTTCAGTGTCACATGATCCTTCAGAAATCATTCTAATATGCTGATTTGATGAATTCATTCTGACTGAGATCAACATCTGCTGGGCTGTAGGTGCACAACAAGTGTGCTACAAAGACTAGAGACATGCGGAGGAGTTACTCATTGATGAAACAGACAGTGTATCTAATTTAATAGAGCTGGGACGCTATCTAGTGGTGGACACATACAACAACTTTGGCTTTTATAAATCTTCATGGACACTGGTGTATTGGGATATTGTGTAGTTGCAATTACTTGATTTGTGTCTTGCATTCATTGGTTTCCGACCTTAGGAACCAGTATTTAAGTCACTTGATTTAAGTCATTGTTAGTGCCTGTATTTACCTGAGTGTGCTTGATGGCATTTGATGGTGGTTTACTCAGGTAAATACTTATTACAGTTTTGACTAAACAGTTCTTTTAAGAACTTCCATTCTTTCTCTGGATCTGTCTTCACTGTTTGTGTACCTGGCTATCAGTTAAGGCAGGTAATAAGCCATTGGATTTCAAAAATCTTACTCAATTAAGTTAACTGTTAAGCATCTTAACAGAACATGCAAAAACATGGGAAATGTTACTGCACTGCAAATAATGGCTTATCTTACTTAGTATTTTTTTTATTATTCAGGCAATTATATATTCTGTTGACTGGCTGCACAATTGCAAGAAAGGATACAGAAAAAGAAGGAGAAGGAGTACCAGGAAAAACAAGGGAGAACGGATAGCTCAGACGTTAAGAGTGTTACACCCGAGAGAGCAGTAGATATATCTTAAGCAACAACTGAATAACAGGAGGCGGCTTTGGAGGAAACACCTGAAACAGATGACAAAGATGATCAGGAAAGGAGGAGAAGGAGGCCAGAAATGGTAGATAATGTGGAGATTGAGGAAGCAATGGAAGAGAATGATGTTGAGGAAACTGTTAGAGGCCATTTCAAAAATTGCATCCTTAAAGTATCCAACCGATCCTGTCCCCAACCAAGCTTTTTATCTCAAGTGTCAGCTATGTGATCAAATGTGTTGATAGAGGACCACGCCAGCCTGTTTTGAGGTATCAGATATTCAAGGCAAGGCAAAAAGAGAGCAACTTGACCTCTTTAAAATGTTTAGCCAGTGTACTCAGGCTACATTTGGAGAAGAGGTGTCAAGTTTAACTCCTCTCAGGACACAAGAAGAAGAGTTTGAAAAACTGTTTAAGAGTGCTTCTGAAAAGGCAGAAGCCACTGGGATCAGCATTCCCACAGTCCCCCCAAGACAGAAATGGCAGGGGAAGGTGCCTGAAAAGTACAGCCAAAGTACAAGTGCAGCCACAGAGAGCCACTCCTTCCAGTCAGTAGGAAGGAGCTGTACCATTCATTCCTTCTCATGAAATACAAAGGAGATATATATGGGGGAGCGGGCGAGACACAGTCCAGTAAAATACTGAGTGCATTTCACAGTTTGACGTAGGCCATCAACTGGATAGACAAACATGCGGTGGATCCTGGCTCTTAGTCTACTTTTAGTCATTACGTTTAGTCATTACTTTTAGTCAAACTGCAGTTACCAACATTTATTTTGATAGCTATTTTTTATGTATCGTATTTTTCGGACTATAAGTCGCACCTAAGTATAAGTCGCATCAGTCCAAAAATACCTCATGATGAGGGAAAAACATATATAAGTCGCACTGGACTATAAGTCGCATTTATTTAGAACCAAGAAGCAAAAGAAAACATTACCATCTACAGCCGCTAGAGGGCGCTCTATGCTGCTCAGTGGTAGACTACAGGAGCACTGAGCAGCATAGAGCGCCCTCTTGTGGCTGTAGAAGGTATTGTTTTTTTCTTGGTCAATTTCTCGTAGTTCATTACTCTTGGTTCATGTCAAATTCATTTTGATAAATAAGGCGCACCTGACTATAAGTCGCAGGACCAGCCAAACTATGAAAAAAAGTGCGACTTATAGTCCGGAAAATACGGTAGTCTTCAAACAAAAATAGTAATTAATTCTTCTCTCTTTAGACCAAATCAATTAAGTTTATGAGAAATTTGAATCTGAATTTGGAAAAACTTGAATAAATGATGACAATTTTCTTTTTGGGTGAACTATCCCTTTAACAGTAGTGAAAAGGGAGCAAAATTACAGTTGTTCATATATAATGTATATAATTTATAATTTTTGAAAGAAGCTAAATTAGACAATAAGACAAATACGACAGAGAAACAAATTAAACTCATTTTTCAGATACAGTAAGTTCACTTTACATATTTATTTAACATCTTTTGTTGGTTAACATTAATGACTTGGATAGATACTTTATGAGGAAAGTGATAAAAAGGGATGTGACGTGGCCAAGTATATTGACCTATACTTGGAATTCGTGCTCTGCATTTATACCATCCAAAGTGCACACACACACAGCAGTGAACACACACACTGTGTGAGCAGCCATTTTTTGATGTTGATGGTTCGGTGCCTAGTTCAAGGCACCTCAGTCGTGGTATTAAAGGTGGGGGAGATCCCGGCAGGGATTGTATGAGACTCGAATCCATAGCCTTTTCTGTATTTTGAATATCTGGTAGACCTGAAATAATATTATAGTCCCATCTAGTCTTATTAATGAAGACAGAGCACAAAGTTTTTATCATCAGATATTAGTTTTAGCTTGTCAACGTCTCATCCTAGTTACAGAAATTTTCGTCATCGTCTTTGTTGAAAAAATTCACACTGGTTTATTCCCCAAATAGTGAGGTCAAAATATCTCTAGATAAAAATCTGATTGTGATTTAAACCAGAAAAATGCTAAATAAACGAAAAAATCTTTAGATCACTTGCACCCAAAGCAGTTATTGTAAATGAAATGATCACAGAAAATAGTTTTGATGTACTCTGCTTGACTGAAAACTGGCTAAAACCAAATGATTATTTTGGTCTAAATGAGTCTACTCCACCAAACTACTGTTATAAGCATGAGCCCCGTCAGACTGGTCAACAATATTTACTGATATTCTCAATGTTACCCAGAAAACAGGATACAGGTTTAACTCATTTGAAATACTTCTGCTTAATGTTACACTGTCAGATATGCAAAATAAATCTAATGTATCTCTTGGTCTGGCTACTAGGGGTTTGATGAGACACTTATCCCACGGGATGAGACGAGACAAGAGACTGGGTTAACTGGGATTTTTTTTTTTTTTTTTCCATATTCTTCAATGATAAAATATATATGGAAAATGTGTCTTTTATTCAACTGAAAAACACAAAATGCAAAAAAATTAGGTGCATTTTTAAATCAAATTGTACTTTATGAAATTAAACATCTATTTTAATACATTTTATGCAGGTATAAACAACATGTAAACACTGCAAAAGGTTTTGCCACAAACTCAGCTAACAGGGAAGTAAAAAATGTATATAGTATACATAAAAATAAATAATAAACAACACAAATAATATCCTTTTAAAGTAGCAGTCAGTCAAGTTTTTTATTTAGTAAACTGATTTCCACTTTAATTAAAAAGTATCAACTCCTTTTTAATAGTATATACATTTTCATGTCAATTTATTAAAAGTAAAAAAAAAAATACATGTTTAGGACCCTATGAAATTTTTCTTTTTTTTATTATTGTTACCAAATTCTGTGTTTAAGCATGTCTAACTATTTGAATGCATAACACAACTTAATTTATTCATTTTATTTTTTCATAAAGTAGCCTTACTGATATATACCTCAAAGTGATGATGTTACTGACCACTTCCTTGTATTGTGCATGCTGCATATTACTGATATTAACTATATTTCCAAAATGAGCTGTAGAATCCAAAATGAGCATTATGAATGTAAGAGCCTTATGTTACATTTATAACAATCATTGTTAATGTTTGAATTGTATTTCAGGGTAGTTTGTGAAGACAGATAATCATGAGAAGTCAGTTCCAGATCCACCTCCACACCAGACCTCTCTCACGAGGATGGCTGTCTACTAGTATATTGTGTTCTCTTCAGACTTCGGTGGATGCAGATTACTCAGGGACATGACCACTTGAATATTGCAAGAATAGAGAAAGTAAGAATTACTTAAGATTTAAGAATTTAATGTTAATTGTTTAAACATTTTCTATATATCTGTGTTTTTTTTTGTTTTTTGTTTTGGTTTCCAAAGCACCTAAAAGCCAATTCACACTGCCATACTCCAACAGGCTAAACACAGTTCAAACAAAACAAAATAAGCATTTTTTTAAATAGTTTTTGTGGCCGTGTGAACTGGCCATAATGCTGTATGATAGGTGTGAGATTCATTAAACTTTATTTGCTATAATACATCTGTTCATAAGCTATTGCATATGATATTCAATTAATTATTTGTAGTGGTTTGGATAAGGGTGTGATTAGCTGATGTATTATTGTGGGAGCTTGTAATTAGTTGATGAATTGTGTGCATGGTTAATGATGGCTCTTAAATATTTAAATGCATTGTGCTGAGTGTGTCCTACTAGTCCTACTAAGACTTGCATATTTGTGCATAATGTTTTGACCCTGGATGCTTACAGAATGATATAGATATTTAAATATATGTTAAATGTATTTATTATTAATATATTTCAATCTATGTGCTTCTGTATGGGCTGAATGCTTTCATTCGCTATGTTTCATATTTCGCTATGTCCTATGTTTTTATTAATAATCTGGGTGTATTACTGTTCATATTTGCTTGTTAATAAATTAACTGAATTAATTTCGAGTCTGTATTCATCATTCACAGCTGCTAAAACAGCCTTTAAATTAGTTTGGGCATATGAGGACATAAATTAGGTTTAACTACTGCATGTCCGCCCATAAAATCATAAATAATGATTAAAAAAATGACCAACTGATTACCAGCACACCACTACCGATCCGCGACGTTGCCACGAGGTCGCAGTTACTTAACGTCACAAAGTTACGTTGTTGCGACGTATACGCATCTTTCACTTTTACGGTTGCCATGACGTAACGATGAAACTTGGGTCACCAGATTACGTTGCAGATACGTAACAGTTACGTAATGTTGTTAGAGGGGCAGGCTACCTCAATTATTATGACAAGGTGTGAACGCAGCAGTCTCATCCGAATAGGTCTCTGCAGGAAAGTAATGGGAGTTGCCAGATCAGGGTGTTTTTACACCATGATACCTGATAGTGACGTTCGATTTAGGGGTGGGGTTGGGTAACGAGGATAACATACCTGCCAACCTTGAAGAAATTTTATGAGTACTACAACCCCAACCCCCCCCCCCCACGCAAGCACGCGAGAAACTGACAGCCCACCGCCAATGACTGCTCCATCGTTGCACACACACCTGTGAGAAACCTATGAGATACCTAACACTATAATACATATTATACACATAATATCCTTTCACCAATTAAGAATTATTAGTTACTCCATAACATATACAATTAGACCCTAAATGTTATACAATTACTGCAATCACTCCGAACATTTTGTACAGGAGGAATAGCCCATGGAAACTTCTTCCACCTGAAAATCTTGTCAGAAATAAAAGTAAAAACATTCTTTCTAAATAAATAAATCAAAACATTAAATAAATGTGCAAAATCAGCAGTTATCAATATCAAAATCAGTTTGCTAAAAACAAACAACAATTTTTTTTATAATTTTCCATGCATAGTGTTTAAACTTTTGTTTAACTTGTTAAAGGTTACAGATTTGGCTTTTTTAATTAGTGCATCAGTGAAAGTCTCTTTGTAACAAATGCTGCCTTTGGAGGCAATCATGACTTTTCTTGTCACCAGAGAACTAAACATCTCTGTGCTCATATTATTATTAATGTTGAAAAGAGGGGAGAATATTTTTTTTTTCAGTTTTTTTCGGGGGAATAAATTGAATGAACAGCATTGTTTGTTACATTTATATTATTTACATCAAGCTTTTGAATGGTATTGTATTGTATATTGTTGTTGAAACTTCATAATGTTTCACTTGATTATACATTAAGTCAGGAATTATAGTTTGGAAAAAGTCTAACTAGTAAATTGTTTACACGTTATGTGAAAACTAGTACAAGCATATAAATAAATAATAAGAGACTTACTCATAGCCTATTTATTATCTCTGCTGAATAAAGTGCTTCATTCTTTTTTTCTGAGGAAATCCAAATCTCAAATACTCAACCAAATCATATTTTGGGGTGAATTATATATTATTCCTCTCATCGCGAAGCAAACAGTAAAATAAAAATAAAAACTTTATTTAACATTAGAATCTGAATAGCCCGTTCAGTGCGGGGGCGTGGTCACAATAGAAGATAATGAAGGGAGATGTGAAAAACGGACATCGCGTTGTTTTCATATGGATTACTTTATCACAGAATATCTGTTTTCGGCGGCACTTGTTTGGTTTAAAAGTAGACATGTCAGGCTTTCTATAGATATCTCATGTCTCTCTCATGTCTCTTTGTTGAGTATTCACGGAGTTACACTTCATTTTAATGACGTGTTTGTAAATGAAGATCAGCGCAGACAGCACACCTTGTTTGTTATCTTTATTTTATAAGTGCACAAAGTTTTGTTGTTATTATGTCTGTATACAAATAAAAGTAGACCCTTTACAGATTCGATTTTGCTCTTATCTGTACGATCAAAACTGAAAGTGTAATTTAAGTTCTTTTCGGGGTTATCAGGAGAAAATGACTCATAACGCGTATCCGCGTTAACCGACTCCAGAGGGTTGAACAGAACAATTCAAAACGAAAGAAAACAGACTGCTCTCTGCTTATGTAACGTTAATCCGTATGAAATGTGCATTTCTCTGACGCGTTCACTACTGCAAAGATCGTGAGACAGCATCGTCAACTTTATCTTTGCAGTCGACACGACATTGATACAGAAAACACTTGTTAATAATAATTATTTACATTTATTCATTTAGCAGACACTTTTATCCAAAGCGACTTACAATTGCCACATATGTCAGAGGTCGCACGCCTCTGGAGCAACTAGGGGTTGAGTGTCTTGCTCAGGGACACATTGGTGTCTCACAGTGGATTCGAACACAGTTCTCTCACACCAAAGAAGTGTGTCTTATCCACTGCGCCAACACCACCCCCTGAATTATATTCATGAATATATGAATATATATATACATGAATACATGAATATAATTTATGAATTATATTCATAAAATATTCATAATCATTACTTTTGCCGGTTCTTTGTGACAGCTTTTAGGTGCGTTATTGGCAGAGCCACCCTTACATGTTAGCCTACATGAACGCGTGAACTGAACTGAACTGAACTGAACTGAGCTCATTACAGCTGGACTGCTTGTTATGATGTCAAGGTCACTTTTAATATTCATAAATTCAATTAGGTTAAACATAGCCTAACTGTTACCTTTATTTTACGTTAATCAGCACCTGGCCTGTCTAAAACCTTCTAGATTTCAAGCCATTCCACCACTTTTCTAACTGCCAACTAAGCTTGTGGATAGGAGCATAAACAGTAAAAAAATAGGAGGGGCAGGTGGGCGGCGGGTTAACATGCACCGCTCTGATTGGCCGACAGCTTTTCACTCCACTTACACGCATTGAATTTTTTTTGTTAAGTTGTTATACAAAGCTCTTAAAGGAGCTATGTGGAGGTTTTTACAAAAAAAAAATCTTTAAGATTTTTCATTTGTACATGTATGAGCCAACCATGATGTAAAAAAAAGAATGACACCTCGACTGTCCACCACGGTTGCCTCTATCAGCCTGTAGGCTCAATTGTGTGTGGAGGAGTCGGGCCCGAATTGGCGCGAAAATTCACAAAATGTGACGTCATGCGCGTTCTCGTCTACTTGGGCTTACAACCGTACGGCACGCCAGCCATTATAGTAAGCAGCGGCAATAGTGTTTTCAAATGGACTCTGCGGATGGGAAGAAACGACCAGCCTCCAGCACAATTCAGACACCCACGGACACTCCTCGTAAGTAAAAAAAAAAAAAAAAAGAGCGTGCGCACTGAGAACGAGCATGAGACTGGCTGCAGTTCCTCTAACGGCCACTGGTGTCAGTAACGGTTAGAAATTTCAGAACCTACGCAATGCTCCTTTAAGACAACAAAACGTTTAAAGTACTGATTTAGATGTATAGACAATTACTGTACTGAACACTATTAAAACGATATTCATATTAAAACAATTGAATTACTACAAAAACAATGCAAAAGATGTGCCATTGTGCATCTTTTCTTTCCTTTTGATAATTTATGCACAAAAAAGCTAAATTAAAGGTTTATTTGGTACACTACCCCAAGCAGTACAAGTCTCTACTTCTACTGCTTCCTGTACATAATATTCACTAAGCTAAGGGTAAGTTCACCCAAAAATAAAAATTCTGTCATTAATTACTCAACCTCATGTTGTTCCAAACTTGTAAGACAACATGTTCATCTTTGGAACACAAATTAAGATATTTTTGATGAATTCTGAGACCTCTCTGCCCATCCCATAGACAGCAATGTAATTATCACGATCTAGGTCCAGAAACGTGGCAAGAAGATCGGTCAAATATTCCATGTGACAACAGGGGTTCAACATTAATTTTACGTAGCTACGAGAATACTGCAAAGTATTCAAAACACCTGCAAAGGTTTCCTGATTCTTCAAAATGGTCTCTCAGTTTCGTTTGCTAGGCTACACAATCAGATGCTGATCTGACAGTTGTCCAGAAGACAATAATTGACACCCTTCACAAGGAGGGTAAGCTACAAACATTCATTGCCAAAGAATCTGGCTGTTCACAGAGTGCTGTATTCAAGCATGTTAACAGAAAGTTGAGTGGAAGGAAAAAGTGTGGAAGAAAAAGATGCACAACCAACCGAGAGAACCGCCTTATGAGGATTGTCTAGCAAAATTGATTCAAGAATGAGTGAACTTCACAAGGAATGGACTGAGGCTGGGGTCAAGACATCAAGAGCCACCACACACAGACGTGTCAAGGAATTTGGCTACAGTTGTCTTATTCCTCTTGTTAAGCCACTCATGTACCACAGAAAACATCAGAGGCGTCTTACCTGGGCTAAGGATAAGAAGAACTGGACTGTTGCTCATTGGTCCAAAGTCCTCTTTTCAGATGAGAGCAATTTTTTTTTATTTAATTTGGAAACCAAGGTCCTAGAGTCTGGAGGAAGGGTGGTGAAGCTCATAGTCCAAGTCGCTTGAAGTCCAGTGTTAAGTTTGCACAGTCTGTGATGATTTGGGGTGCAATGTCATCTGCTGGAGTTGGTCCATTGTGTTTTTTGGAAACCAAAGTCATTGCAACCGTTTACCACGAAATTTTGGAGCACTTCATTCTTCCTTCTGCTGACCAACTTTTTGAAGATGCTGATTTCATTTTCCAGCAGGATTTGGCACCTGCCCACACTACCAAAAGCACCAAAAGTTGGTTAAATGACCATGGTGTTGGTGTGCTTGACTGGCCAGCAAACTCACCAGACCTGGACCCCAGAGAGAATCTATGGGTTACTATCAAGAGGAAAATGAGAGACAAGAGACCAAACAATGCAGTTGAGCTGAAGGCCACTGTCAAAGAAACCTGATCCCAGACTAGTAAGAAGGGTCTTATCTAGCGAAACAATCGGTCATTTCCTAAAAAAAGAAAAGGAATGACAATTATTTGGGTTTGTCCTCAAACGCTTGTCTTGCATAGCTCTGCAATGCGCACGCGTACTCTGTGCAGTTCTGTTGGAAACAGATCAAAAATTCAAGCATTTCCTCGGGCTGATCGTAATTTGGGCCTTCCCTCTACTGAAACCCACTTAAGTCCACTATAGAGAAAAACTCTGAAATGTTTTCCTCAAAAATAAGGAAATTTTAATTCAGAAGTGAACTAACGTTAATCCTATTTTAGATTTAGCACTTAAACGTTGCTAGCTCACTATAATTACCACGCAGCGATCTTAAAAAAATTTATAGAAAGAGTTAAAATAACTATAGTTTAAATTAAGTAATTAAGTTAAACATTTGTTAATTATGTATAATTACAGACCTCTGGACGTTTTCTTCATGTTAGCAAGTCCTCTGATAACATAGGCCTTAGTGTTCGCCAAAAATACAGTCTGACACAGATCTAAGGACCAATAAAAACACCAAACCTTTAAGTTATCGAGTAAGGCCCTGTCCACACGGACACGGGTATTTTTATAACCGTGACTTTTTTTACGCGGTTCGGCCTTTCGTCCACATGAAAACGCAGTTTCAGGGCACCGAAACCGAACATTTTTGAAAACTACGGCCAGGGTGAGCATTTTCAGAAACGCCGGTTGCAGTGTTGTTGTGTGGACAGTATAACCGGGGTTTTTGCCTTGCGACGTCAGAGTGTGCGCCGTTATCCGCTGTGTTTGACGTCAGATTGTGCGCCGCTGACTGCTTCTGATTGGCCAAGGTGACTTTACGATTTGGGTTATATCGCCGCCTGCTGGTGTGGCATGCTCTTGACAGCGCTTGATAGCATGTTTTTGCGTTTACATGTGGACGGGATTTTTTTTTTAAACGCAGGAGGAAAAATGGGTTATAAAAATACCCATGTCCGTGTGGACTAGGCCTAAGTTACACAGCATAATAAGACATTGATTTATTAGTGGAACAGTTTGTTCGCACGGTGTGTCATACCTTGGTGAGGTTTTTGAGGATAACAGCGAGCAGTCTGTATTTTCCTCAACCGTCTTGACGTCTTCTCCTGTTCTGAATTCCAGAAAAAATAAATAAAAAAATGCGCGCTCATTTCCACGGACACGGCCCGGACCCGCTCTGCGATTGTAGTTCCCGCCCACTGAAACTGCACCTGGGCTGGATCCGTGTTACAGCCCTGAAACGGATGTGACTGTAACGCGGATTTGCCGGTTTGAAAACGGATCCGGATTGGAGTCGTCTGCTGTCTGGGGTTGCAAAAACATTGCCATATGTACTTTTATATTACATGTACCTAATTTTAGAAAATAATACTAATAGCAATAATACTCAAAATAACTTTATTGCAGTTATACATACCTCCGCGTCAGCTTTGTGGTTTCATCGATGGTATATAATTATTATTATTATTTGTAATGCTTTTATGTTCATAATCATTAAATGCTATTAAAATAACGTACTGAGAACAAAAATAAACACACATAAACACGTTCATAATTATCTATTTATTATTTTTAGTATCTTGACACTCGCTCAAGCAGCGTTTTGAGCTCAGATAAGATGGTTGTAGAGCTTCCTCAGGCGACCGTTAATTTTACATCAGAATACACTACCTGTTATTAACGAAAAAATGTAAATTATTCACCAAATTATCATAATTTTTGTAAGTTAACAACGATGCCACCTCAGTAAATTAGTCAGATATTAAACTGAGTTATTGTCTACATAACATATCTTAATATAAGTAATGTAGGAAAAAAGTTAAAACAGAAATAATAAATATATAAACTTCATCTCTCATTCAAACTCGCTCGATCCCGCTCTCGCTTCCAGCTCGACGCTACTCCGCATTGGATTGTGGGAAATAGTGCTTCAGCGAGTGTACATCGGTTGTACACTCGAAATCAGAATGAATTGTGGGTAAAAAGTAGTGGACAAATGTAGGGAATGAAGTAGTTCACTCAGAATTCGGACAGCACTAAAAAATGGCTGACACCCCATATAGTGCACTATATAGTGAATAGGGAGCGGTTTCGGTCTCATCCAACCCCAATCAAACACACCTGAACAAGCTAATCAAGGTCTTCCAGATAACTAGAAAGCTACAGGCAGGTGCGTTTGATCAGGTTTTTAGTTTACCTGTTCTCCTTGGTTCTTTAAAACAGAGTTTTTTGTTGCGGCGACACGTTTATTCGTTTATTTTTTGCCACTCGTTGTCTGCTTTTCCTGACGCACCAATTTAGCGCATTTCCCAGCAGAGATCACTGCGAGACCGCAGGTCGGGAGGATGACGTTACGAGTGTACTGCTCGTTGATGGCTGTTTTATCATGTCTGTCTGGAAACTTGATCATAACAGATGCCACATGTGAGAAGATCTGTTTAACTTTATTACACAACCTGAAGGAATGCAAACATAAGTGTCTCTCGGTCTTTGAAAGTAACTCTAAAATATGAGTTTTTTTTTAATGTTTCTAAACTACTTGTTAAACATTTGTTAAGTCTAGAAAAGTAATCAAATGTAAGTTACATTCAATTAACAAAGCCGCTGAAATAGTTGCACTACTAATATAACTTTTTTTTTTAAATGGGATTACTTGTAATATGTAACTTATTACGTTTTCAAAAGTCAGCTTCCCAACAATGGTGTTCGGTTTCTGTCCGATGAAGCTGACGGTCGTGCCGTCTCGTCGAGGATGTTTTTTTGATGGAGACTGCCCTGGAGGAGAAAAATGCTGTATATTTGAGTCGGGGTCTGCGTGTGTGCCACCTGTTTCCAGTGAGTTAATAATGGCTGCTAGCCCCCCCCCAAAAATGCATTGACTTTAATATAAGCTTTTTATGCAGAGACCAAAGTGTAAAGTGAAACTTAATTTAGGTGATTGGAAATGTTCGCCATTGAGTGCTACTTTCTTTGATTACATTTTAAATAGGGTAACTTGTAATCTGTAACCTATTACATTTTTGAAGTGACCTTCCCAAAAATTGTGGCCGGTTTCTGTCCGATAAAGCTGACGGTCGTGCCGTCCCGTCGAGGATGTTTTTTTGATGGAGACTGCCCTGGAGGAGAAAAATGCTGTATATTTGAGTCGGGGTCTGCGTGTGTGCCGCCTGTTTCCAGTGAGTTAATGGATGCTAAAAAAAGTAACACATTGAATTCAATGTTCGCTTTTAAGCAGAGACTGAAGTGTAATGCAAGACTCTTTTAAATTTAAGTGGATAGAATTATTCAGCAGTCATTGGTGAAGCCAGGACTGTGTCCACCGCCAACCTATGGAAGAAGATCGTGTACCACATCCTGTAACGGTGATTCTGACTGTCCCAACAATGAGAAGTGCTGCAGCAATGGATGTGGTCATTACTGTACGGCTCCATATACAGGTATGCGTGTTATATTGTTTTGGTTACTTGTTAATATTAATGGTAATGATGTTAGATTTAGCCTTTTGTTCTTATCAAAAGTAAGTTTGAATTCATCCCACAGGACCTTTTAACCAGGATGGCTATAGAACATAGACTAATACTTAGAATAGTATTCACTCTGTTGGTAAAACTTGCTGTTTGTGCTTTGTGTTTCTTGCTGTACAGGTTCTGGTCATATAATTAGAATATCATCAAAAAGTTGATTAATTTCACTAATTCCATACAAGTTTCACATTTTGAATATGTGCATTACACACATTCTTTTAATTTTGATGACTATAACTGACAACTAAGGAAAATCCCAAATTCAGTATATCAGAAAATTAAAATATTAGCACTCAATACTTGGGGCTCCTTTTGCCTGAATTACTGCAGCAATGTGGCATGGAGTTGATCAGTCTGTGGCACTGCTCGGGTGTTATGAGAGTTCAGGGTGCACTGATAGTGGCCTTCAGCTCTTCTGCATTGTTGGGTCTGGCATATCACATCTTCCTCTTTACAATACTCCATAGATTTTCTATGGGATTAGGGTCAGGTGAGTTTGCTGGCCAATTAAGAACAGGGATACCATGGTCCTTAAACCAGGTACTGGTAGCTTTGGCACTGTGTGCAGGTGTCAAGTCCTGTTGGAAAATTAAATCTGCATCTCCATAAAGTTGGTCAGCAGCAGGAAGCATAAAGTGCTCTAAAACTTCCTGGTATATAGCAGGGTTGACCTTGGACCTCAGAAAACACTGGACCAACACCAGCAGATGGCATGGCACCCCAAACCATCACTAACAGTGGAAACTTCACACTGGACCTCAAGCAACGTAGATTGCGTGCCTCTCCTCTCTTCTTCCAGACTCTTCCTTTCTTGTCTTTAGGCCATGTGAGATGCTTCTGACGCTGTTTGTTGTTCAAGAGTGGCTTGACAAGGATTGCGACTGCTGAAACCCTTGTCTTGTATACGTCTGTGCGTAGTGGTTCTTGAAGCACTGACTCCAGCTGCAGTCCACTCTTTGTGAATCTCCCCACATTTTTGAATGGGGTTTTGTTTCACAATCCTCTCCAGGTTGCGGTTATCCCTATTGCTTGTACACTTTTTCTACCACATCTTTTCTTTCTCTTCGCCTCTTTATTAATGTGCTTGGAAACAGAGCTCTGTGAACAGCCAGCCTCTTTTGCAATTAGCTTTTGTGTCTTGCCCTCCTTGTGCAAGGTGTCAATGGTCGTCTGTTGGACAACTGTCAATTCAGCAGTCTTCCCCATGATTGTGTAGCCTACAGAACTAGACTGAGAGCATTTGAAGGCCTTTGCAGGTGTTTTGAGTTAATTAGTTGATTAGAGTGTGGCACCAGGTGTATTCAATATTGAACCTTTTCACAATTTTCTTATTTTCTGAGATACTGAATTTGGAACTCTTCTTAGTTGTCAGTTATAATCAAAATTAAAAGAAATAAACAATTGAAATATATCAGTCGGTGTGTAATGAATGTTAAAGTTTCACTTTTTGAATGGAATTAGTGAAATCAACTTTTTGATGACATTCTAATTATGACCAGCACCTGTATACTGAAGTGGTGTACAGTGTATATCGGGGTAACCAACCCTGCTCCTGGTGATCGACTGTCCTGCAAAGTTTAGCTCCAATCCTAATCAAACACACCTGCCTTTAATTTAAGTGATCCTGAAGACCTTAATTAGTTGCTTCAGGTGAGTTTGATTAGGATTGGAGCTGAACTTTGCAGGACAGTCTATCGCCAGGAACAGGGTTGGTTACCCCTGGTGTGTATATGCATGGACTAAAGCTGACTATCTGTGTTCATGCAGTGAAACCAGGTCAGTGTCCCAAAACGAAGGACACTCCAGAATGTGCTGAAAGCTGTTTCCATGATGGCCAGTGTCCTGACTCGCAAAAATGTTGCCCAACCACCTGTGGCCGTGCATGTAGTGAAGCAAATGATCAAGAAAGTGGTCAGGGAAGTGTTCGTGTAAGTGTTCAGGCAGGTGGCCATGGAAGCGGTTATGTAAGTATTCAGACAAGTGATCGTGGAAGTAGTTCTGGATTTGGTTCTGGAAGTGGTTCTGGAAGTAGTTCTGGATTTGGTTCTGGAAGTAGTTCTGGAACTGGTTCTGGAGGTAGTTCGGCTCAGGGAAGTAGTTCTGGAAGTGGAAGTAGTTATGGAAGCATGAGTAGTTCTGGAAGTGGTTATGGAACTGGAAGTGCAACTAGTTCTGGAAGTGGTCAGGATCAGGGAAGTAGTTCTGGAAGTGGAAGTAGTTATGGAAGTGTGAGTGGTTCTGGAAGTGGTCAGGCTCAGGGAAGTAGTTCTGGAACTGGTTCTGGAAGTGGAAGTAGTTCTGGAAGTGGTCAGGTTCAGGGAAGTGGTTCTGGAAGTGGGAGTAGTTATGGAAGTGTGAGTAGTTCTGGAAGTGGTTATGGAACTGGAAGTGCGAGTGGTTCTGGAAGTGGTTCTGGAACTGGAAGTGCGAGTGGTTCTGGAAGTGGTTCTGGAACTGGAAGTGCGAGTGGTTCTGGAAGTGGTTCTGGAACTGGAAGTGCAAGTGGTTCTGGAAGTGGTTCTGGAACTGGAAGTGCAAGTGGTTCTGGAAGTGGTTCTGGAATTGGAAGTAGTTCTGGAAGTGGTCAGGCTCAGGGAAGTAGTTCTGGAACTGGTTCCGGAAGTGGAAGTGCAAGTGGTTCTGGAAGTGGTTCTGGAAGTGCAAGTGGTTCCGGAAGTGCAAGTAGTTCTGGAACTGGTTCCGGAATTGGAAGTGCAAGTAGCTCTGGAACTGGTTCCGGAAGTGGAAGTAGTTCTGGAAGTGGTCAGGTTCAGGGAAGTAGTTCTGGAAGTGGGAGTGGTTATGGAAGTGTGAGTAGTTCTGGAAGTGGTTATGGAACTGGAAGTGCAAGTGGTTCTGGAAGTGGTCAGGCTCAGGGAGGTAGTTCTGGAACTGGTTCCGGAAGTGGAAGTGCAAGTAGTTCTGGAAGTGGTTATGGAACTGGAAGTGCAAGTAGTTCTGGAACTGGTTCCGGAAGTGGAAGTAGTTCTGGAAGTGGTCAGGTTCAGGGAAGTAGTTCTGGAAGTGGGAGTAGTTATGGAAGTGTGAGTAGTTCTGGAAGTGGTTATGGAACTGGAAGTGCAAGTGGTTCTGGAACTGGTTCTGGAAGTGGAAGTGCAAGTGCAAGTAGTTCTGGAACTGGTTCCGGAAGTGGAAGTAGTTCTGGAAGTGGTCAGGTTCAGGAAAGTAGTTATGGAAGTGTGAGTAGTTCTGGAAGTGGTTATGGAACTGGAAGTGCAAGTGGTTCTGGAACTGGTTCCGGAAGTGGAAGTGCAAGTAGTTCTGGAACTGGTTCCGGAAGTGGAAGTAGTTCTGGAAGTGGTCAGGTTCAGGGAAGTAGTTCTGGAAGTGGGAGAAGTTATGGAAGTGTGAGTAGTTCTGGAAGTGGTTATGGAACTGGAAGTGCAAGTACTTCTGGAAATGGTTATGGAAATGGAAGTGCAAGTAGTTCTGGAAGTGGTTATGGAACTGGAAGTGCAACTAGTTCTGGAAGTGGTCAGGTTCAGGGAAGTAGTTCTGGAAGTGGGAGTAGTCATGGAAATGTGAGTGGTACTGGAAGTGGTTCTGGAACTGGAAGTGGTTCTGGTACTGGAAGTGGTTCTGGAACTGGTACTGGAAGTGGAAGTAGTTCTGGAGGTGGTCAGGTTCAGGGGAGTAATTCTGGAAGTGGGAGTAGTTCTGGAAGTGGTTATGGAACTGGAAGTGCAAGTAGTTCTGGAACTGGTTCTAGAAGTGGAAATGGTTCTGGAAGTGGTTATGGAACTGGAAGTGCAAGTAGTTCTGGAACTGGTTCTGGAAGTGGTCAGGCTCAAGGAAGTAGTTATGGAACTGGAAATGCAAGTAGTTCTGGAACTGGTTTTGGAAGTGGAACTAGTTATGGAAGTGGAAGCAGTCAGGCTCAGGGAAGTGGTTCTGGAAGTAGAAGCAATCAGGTTCAAGGCAGTAGTTCTGAAAGTGGTACTGGAAGTGGAACTAGTCATGGAAGTGGAAGCAGTCAGGCTCAGGGAAGTGGTTCTGGAAGTGGAAGCAGTCAGGCTCTGGGAAGTGGTTCTGGAGGTGGAAGCAGTCAGGCTCAGGGAAGTGGTTCTGGAATTGGAATTGGTTCTGGAAGTGGTTATGGAAGTGGAAGCAATCAGGTTCAAGGAAGTAGTTCTGAAAGTGGTTATGGAAGTGGAACTAGTCATGAAAGTGGAAGCAGTCAGGCTCAGGGAAGTGGTTCTGGAGGTGGAAGCAGTCAGGCTCAGGGAAGTGGTTCTGGAATTGGAATTGGTTCTGGAAGTGGTTCTGGAAGTGGAAGCAATCAGGTTCAAGGAAGTAGTTCTGAAAGTGGTTATGGAAGTGGAACTAGTCATGGAAGTGGAAGCAGTCAGGCTCAGAAAAGTGGTTCTGGAGGTGGAAGCAGTCAGGCTCAGGGAAGTGGTTCTGGAGGTGGAAGCAGTCAGGCTCAGGAAAGTGGTTCTGGAGGTGGAAGCAGTCAGGCTCAGGGAAGTGGTTCTGGAAGTGGAAGCAGTCAGGCTCAGGGAAGTGGTTCTGGAAGTGGAAGCAGTCAGGCTCAGGGAAGTGGTTCTGGAGGTGGAAGCAGTCAGGCTCAGGGAAGTGGTTCTGGAATTGGAATTGGTTCTGGAAGTGGAAGCAATCAGGTTCAAGGAAGTAGTTCTGAAAGTGGTTATGGAAGTGGAACTAGTCATGGAAGTGGAAGCAGTCAGGCTCAGAAAAGTGGTTCTGGAAGTGGAAGCAGTCAGGCTCATGGAAGTGGTTCTGGAAGTGGAAGCAGTCAGGCTCAGGGAAGTGGTTCTGAAACTGGTTCTGGAAGTGGAACTGATTATGAAAGTGGAAGTAATTATGGAAGTGGTCCGGCTCAAGGAAGTAGTTCTGAAAGTGGTTCTGGAAGTGGAACTGGTTCTGGAAGTGGAACGGATTATGAAAGTGGAAGTAATTATGGAAGTGGTCCGGCTCAAGGAAGTAGTTCCGAGACTGGTTCTGGAAGTGGAAGTAGTTCTGGAAGCAGTCAGGCTCAGGGAAGTGGTTCTGGAAGTGGAACGGATTATGAAAGTGGAAGTAATTATGGAAGTGGTCAGGCTCAAGGAAGTAGTTCTGAAAGTGGTTCTGGAAGTGGAACGGATTATGAAAGTGGAAGTAATTATGGAAGTGGTCCGGCTCAAGGAAGTAGTTCCGAGACTGGTTCTGGAAGTGGAAGTAGTTCTGGAAGCAGTCAGGCTCAGGGAAGTGGTTCTGGAAGTGGAACTGATTATGAAAGTGGAAGTAATTATGAAAGTGGTCAGGCTCAAGGAAGTAGTTCCGAGACTGGTTCTGGAAGTGGAACTGATTCTGGAAGTGAAACAGATTATGAAAGTGGAAGTTATGTAAGTGGTCAGGCTCACGGTAGTGGTTCTGAAAGTGATTCTGGAAGTGGAAGTAATTATGGAAGTGGAGGGGGTCGGTCTCAGGGAAGTGGTTATGGAAGTGGTCAGGCTCAGGGAAGTCGTTATGGAAGTGGAAGTAATTATGGAAGTAGAAGCGGTCTTGTGCAGGGAAGTAGTTCTGGAAGTGGTTCTGGAAGTGGAGGTAGTTATAGACATAGTTCTGGAAGTGATCAGGGAAGTGGTCAAGCTCAGGGAAGTAGTTATGGAAGTGGAAGCGATCAGGGAAGTGGTTATGGAAGTGGAAGTGATCAGGGAAGTGGTCATGGAAGCGGTCAACATCAGGGAAGTAGTGATGAAAGTGGAAGACGTTATGGAAGTGATCAGGGAAGTAGATACAGAAGTGGAAATGGTTATGAAAGTAAAAGTTATGGAAATCGACATGATCAGGGAAGGGGTCATGGAAGCAGTCATCATCGGGGAAGTAGTTATGGAAGTGGTCATGGAAGCGGTCAACGTCAGGGAAGCAATCAGGGAAGTGGTTATGGAAGCAGACAAGCTCAAGGAAGTGATTAGGGAAATTGGCAGGGATGTGGTCATTGAAATGCATAACCCTTACTGGATATTGTTTGTTTTCCGGTTTGATTAGTTGCCCCATCAAATAAAAATATTTAAAGAGTTTGTTTTTTGTTATCATTTGGTGTGTTTTTTCACAACTGCTTTTTGGCATCAGGGCTTTGTGTATGTTTCTCTCTCTGAGACCCAGACACCCCTGACTTTAAGTATTAACTATATTCTTTTTCATTTAAACAAAGTATTGTATATGTCTTGGACTCCTTGTTAGGAATGATTTTTATTTTATTTTTTCCCTCTGCAGTGGTCACCTTCTGCAAACTCTTTGCATTTTTCTGTCTTCTCATTGAGGTTCTTCGACTGGTCAGGAGTGACAGATGCATATGCCTTATGCGCTGCACTCAGTTATTCCTCTGCAGTAACATGTAATCCATTTTTCATAAGTACAATTTAAGGTTTTATATATAACTTTTAAATACTATATTTTTGGTAAAAAATAAAATTCTGAACTTTGTGTATCTGTACTTTAAAGTGTAATTTGAGTACTTTTTACACTCCTGTAATGAGGTAATGCCTGCCTTCATAGATTTAATAGGCCAACACTGTCATTTTGACATTGACGAGCCCTGTTATACTGCTGACCAGCTTGGATGAGAAAGTCCACTTAACACCAACTGAACACTGGTGCTGCAGAGATAAGCAGTCATTTTATAAGCCTATAAATGCAGAGGTCCAGATCTCGTGCTGGGAACTGCAGTGTGTATGACTTCATACGGAGCTGCGCAGACCAATTAAAAGAACCATAGACTTAAACTACTTCAGTCTGTGTGCACAGAATTTAATACTCGTTTGACAATTTGAGTCGAACACTTGAATATATTTTATCTTTACTCCATTGTCTAGGTTTTAAGTTGAAGCTACTTTCAAGGCAAAAAAAACGATTTACTTTTTTCTTTTTCTTTTTTGAGTCACTTAGAATATTTAAGTAGCCACAAAGGAACCATTGACATTAATAAACAAGTGAGGCAGCAGTGCACTAATATGTTGCTAATGTGCAACTTCACATAAGAAAAAAAAGAATTTTCACTAATTTCTTTCATGTCTGCAGTTATCTTTCACTTTGCGTTCACTCATCTCCCAAAGTCATGTTGAATGTTCAATACAACTGAAATATGCGACAACATCACATAAGATGTTTTTTTTTTAACACCATTACAGTGATTAGCATTCTCTTTGGTTGGGAACACTGATTGAATCCTTAAATTTTCTTTCTATTAATGCTGCAATGCAAAATGAAAATGAAGTTATTTGACTTCTAGGGATGAAATGTTATAGTTTACTTTTAGAATGTGATCTCTTTTCAAATTAAATTAAGTGTATCGTTTTGTGATCGTTATGGATCTTTTAAAACCACATGTCTTTTTCATGTCTTCAGAAGCTTTTTATTAGATCAACATAGCCCTTTCAAATCTGTGGTAATATGCTGAAGTCATACACGGACAAAGCAATGGTAACAATTCAATTTCCATTTACTTTTATTAATTGTAAAGTTAACTAATTTCAGAAAAATAAAAACAACTGTAAAACAAAGCAATTTCATAATTGTAGTAAAGTAGTAATGTTTCTCACATCACAGATTCAATTAAGTTAAGAAAACTTAAATGGCTTAAGTAAACTGAACTCGAAATACGTAAGGGATACTTTAAACATATTAGCAGATATTTAAATGAAATTTAAAAAAATAAAATTAAGAATTTTGACCTGAATTAAGGCAATGGGTTTGCACAATTGAATTAAGTAAACCTAAATTACTTTTTACAGTGTGCTTGAGGTATGTGATTCCAAAAACATGTCTGGGAGTAAGTTTATTCAAAATATTTACATTTAGAATTTACACATTATAGAAAATGCTGATCCATGTGAAAAATGATAATATAAAATGTAATGAATATATAAAATATAAATTAAGCATTACCTTGTCATAGTCTTTTATAATTTATACAGATAACTTGCATGCCAATAAAATAAATATTATAACCATATTAGAATAATATATTTCCTTATTACTTATATTAGCACTTCATCATTAACATATACAAATGTATGTATATAGAAATCAGGCTTTATTATATATTTTAATATTATATAATGTTGTGCACTAACGGTAACGCCTACTGAAGGCTTGTCAGTAGATCACACATGCGCTGAAGTGAACTAACCCTGGAACATAACTTACTCCGAAGCAGGTTATCTTCAGAGAGCAAGTTACTATGGTTACTTACCCTGAAAGTAACATCTGATTTTGGAACTGAAAGCTGAGGTTATAGACTCGCTTATCCTCAAATATACCCGAGTATGTCACATAACATGCTTTTTGGTTGCATCTCTGGATTTGAGTAAGCCAATGAAGAATGGTACCTTTGGAGGGAAATTTTTATGAATCTTTGTCTCTACCATGGTGTTTTGCATAAAATGCAAAACAATTGAAGATTCTTAGAACACTAATATGTTGCATAGGTATCAACATATAAAATACACTCTCATTAAGATAATGAAAATAAAAATTTGTAGATACCAAGCATGCTATAGGTGAGGTCATATTAACTAAGAAATCTATCACAAGCATGCCTTAAACAGTAAACAATACAAAAAAGATAATACACAAGAACAGTAATAATACACACGATGACCTGAGGATGTGTGTTCATTCAAAGACAAATGACTTAAAGAAGAGTCCATTTCTATGGCATTATGTACTTTTCCTATGAGTATATTATTGAAAGTTGCTTTGCCCGCATCCCTTTCTTAGCAATAAAACCAGTGTTATCAGATGATTTGTCTTTGGTTGCCATGGTAACCTGGGGCCTGGGGGGTTGTCCACAGACATCCTGGCACCCAGTATTGGTGTTGGGTGAGGGGTCTGTGATCATTTATTAATCTAATGAATAATTTATTTGTTAAATCTAATGAACAATTGTGTCTGATTGGTCCAAATGCTACAAGAAAGTAAATAAATTATGAATAACAGTGGGCCCAAAACAGAACCCTGAGGTACACTAATGGTAACTGTAGATGGTTTTGATCGAAAATGTGAACAAACTGAGTGTGACTGGTGAGATATGACCTAAACCAAGACAGAGGGGTGCCAGTGATTCCCTATAGAAACTAACTTATCCAGGAGTGTCTTATAAAAGTCAAAGTGGCGTAACATACAGCCAAGTATGGTGACCCATACTCAGAATTAATGCTCTGCATTTATCCAATCCAAAGTGCACACACAGCAGTGAACACACACACATCATGAACACACTCCCGGAGGAGTGGGCAGCCATTTATGCTGCAGATCCCGGGGAGCAGTTGGGGGTTCGTTGCCTTGCTCTAGGGTTTCTCAGTCGTAGTATGGAGGGTGGAGAGAGCACTGTACATTTACTGCCCCCACCTACAATTCCTGCCGGCCCAAGACTCAAACTCGCAACCTTTGGATTATGAGTCCAAATCTCTAACCATTAGGCCACGACTTCGAGATGGTGTCAAAGGCTACACTCAGCTTGAGAAGGACAAGTGCTGTTAGTAAACCAGAATCAGGGAGTGGGCTTTTTACTAGTACTGATGTGTCGTTCTTGAACGATTTGTTCATTTTGAACGAATCTTTAATGTGACTCGGGAAGAACGAGTCGTCTCGGGGAGTGATTCGTTCAGTCGCGCATGCGCATTATTCTATAGGTTCTGTTCTAGTAGTAGTGATTCACCTGTCAGTCAATGCAGTCTTGAGCCGGAAAGAGAATTGATTAGTTCATAGTTCGGGTCTATCGGGTTTTTGACTCGTTCCTTAATCAAGTGACAGCCCCATACGCTTACCCAATGCAGTCTGAGCCGGAAAGAGAATTGATTAGTTCATCTTTCGGTTCTTCGTGGTTGTTCGTTCTTTTGTCCCGTGATGTGACAACATTGGCTAGAGTAATTATTAAATCAGATTTTCTGTATAAACCATACTTTTGTAACATATGACACTTTATAACCATTAAAAAACACTGTGTACATACTTTTGAATTGTTGTTTGTTTATTTTTGTGCCAGAAAAGCTTTGTAACAAAGAGGACAACTATTCCAAAATAAATCAAAATAATAAAAAAGTAAATAATTAAAAATAAAATTAAAATTAAAAGATAATAAAGCCACAGGGTCTAATAACCTTAACAAATGAACTTTAAAAGTACAAAAAAAAGAAAAGAAAAACTAAATATTGCACAACAAGCTTTGCTTTTTTTATATATAATAATTTAAAATGAATATGTTTTAAAATAAATAACACTTTTGTGCCAAAATAAAAACTTTATATCAAAGAGGACAGAGATGTATAGTAACGAAGTAGAACTACTTCACTACTGTCAGGGGCGGACTGGGACCAAAAAGTGGCCCCTGACTTTCTGGCCCACAGCAGCCCACCACATCAAAACGCAAACGCCCCTGTTTTGATGTAATTTATTTATTTGATATTTAAGTATACTGTTTGGGAATTTTAACCAATAGGGCAACTGATCCTCCATTGAAAAAAAAATAAAAAATAAAAATAACCTGCGTGCTGCAGCTGTTCATTTAGCGACTCCTAGTGAGCGATACATGTTCATCACGAGACAAACATTCTCCTAGAACTCACACTTTGCATTCAGTTAACAGATGCATGAATATGCGGTAATATAAGTTCATGATCCGATTCGTGTAAAATCTTTTCTTTTTACGTTTTCTTGAGTAAATCTTTTAAAATAATCATTTATTTTGTTTAACGAAAACATTGTGGAAACCAGTGGTTCACAAACTGGATAGATCTGAGGTGCAGGGCTCGCAAAATCGCTAGCCCGACGTCCAGGGGTTATTGTGTTTTGCAGTCGGGCTCCAAAATGTATCACTGCTCTTCCCGACGGGCTATCGTGAATAGCGATTTAAAATTCGCGTTGTTCACTCGCTTGGAGGGGTGAAATGTATCGTAGTTGATCGTTTTCACTTGTTTCTAAATCTTGCTGATTCAACTTTTTTAAACAATTTGCGCGCGTTCGAAGCTTGCGCGCACTCGTTCAAAGCACGCGCTGTGAGCAGCATTTCAGACAATGCGCGTACAAAGAATTAATTCATCTTTTGGGTATCGTAACTTCTGAATGAACAAATACACACACAATTATTTCAAAATAATTGTCTCTGCAAGTATTCTCGTAAACACAGTCGGTTATGTTTTAAGTGAACGTATACAGTGGCCTGCTGCTCAGAGTAATTCGCTGTACCAGATGAATCTGTCTCTCTCTAAATTAGACGAAAACGCGCTTGTTGGCTGCGCTATCGACTCACTCATCCATTTGCGTAGAAAAGAGATGTAATATTATGATTTCCGTCAATTAAAAAAAAAATTATATATATATATATATATATATATATATATATATATATATATATATATATATATATATATATATTTGTGTACCGGGTGGGCCGGCCCACATTGGCTAGCGGCCCACCGGGAAAAGTCCCGGTGCTCCAGATGGCCAGTCCGCCCCTGATACTGTACTTAAGTACTAAAAGGCGGTATCTGTACTTTACTAGAGTATTATTTTTTTCTCCTACTTCCACTTTACTTCAGTACATATTTTCGATGAGTTTAATACTTTTACTCCGATATTTTTTTTATGTGCTGCATCGTTACTCGTTACAATTATAAAAATGTTACGAATCATTCCATTACAAACAGAACTGTAGATGGCAGGTTTGATGAAGCTGGCACATCATTGAGCGAATCAAGCGATTAAGAAGACTGCGCGTGCTGACTGAACTGCTGTGAAGAGAGAGATGAACACAGAGTCGAGCCAGATAATGACTCGTTCACGAGTCAAGAACCGGTTGCATCGGTTTTCGAATCACCAGTAGTTCTTTCTGACAGTTCGATTCAATAAACCAGTTGAAGAAAACAGTTCACCGGTTCTTTTGCGCTCGACGTAATGGCGTCATTGGCGTTGACTGCAAGCCTTCGGTTTACCAGCGCTCATAACATTAGCACAGAATCAGTTCAGAATCAATCACCAAAAGAATCAGTTCGGTTCAGAAGCTCTGTGTGTCGGTTTGCTTTCACGCTGAATCACACATGCGCAGTATCATCAGCTCCTCGGTTCTCGAATCGGACACGTCTGACAGAAACGGTTCTTGACCACTGATCTATAATATAAGTTATATAGATCCTATGGAATGATATCGCGGACTTTATTCAAAAGGAATCGCAAATTGTATTTGCAATTGCGTTTTCAATTTGTGGACGCATAAAATGTGACATAATCCAAACGCAAATGCAAATCGCGCATTACCGTTTTCATTTTCGATTAAGTGAACGCACAGTGTCTGCCAAATTTAAAATGGAAATGCAAAGTCCGTTTGCAATTGTGTTTCCCATATCTTACGAGCTATGAGCCTGTCATATTTAAATAGCAATATTAATTACCACATTTGCCTTTTCACGCTCTCTGCACTGTGCATGTAAACTGCCAAAACTCAAATGGAATCGCAATACCTTTTGCATTTGAATTTCCAACGTCTACACGGAAACCTGTCAATCAAGTGACAGGGGTGGGGCCATTTTATTGGGCGTGTTTGCATTGGGAAGTGACGATCGTACTAAAATGTACCATGTTTTTACTAGGGTAAATATGAGTTAACGATAGTGTTTATAATTAAGCCACAGTAGCCACAAATGTACAGTTGTCTGAGACGTTATGAAATGTTCTTTAACATCATGAACAATAAAATGTAGTCAGTGTTCTGCTATTGTTTATTTTCATAATAGGTAAACACAGGCCACAAGTTTACACAGTCACATTTCCTTGATTCAGCAGCTGCACGATGTAAAACCGAGAGTCCTGTCTTGAATATAGAGATCTGGTGTTGATTCAGTGTAGCTTGGTAGCTCAGTGGTTGGTGACTGATATCTCTCATGGCATACCGTCTTTTAGCGCGTGTTCGAAACCCGGGCCAACACAGACGTTCTTTATTTTTTTGTTTATCCTACTAACTTCAGCCGCCAAACGGGCGATCATACAGTGAGGAAAATTGCAGTAGTCTAGGCGAGCTGACATGTTATCAAGTACGCTGCTGTTTGCAGAATTACCTGACCTGCGTCCTCGCAGACATCACACTTCCGAGTCGAATGCACAAAGTCTGAACTACTGAGGATGCAAGTCCGAAATCAGCGGCTGAAGTTAGTAGGATAAACAAAAAAATAAAGAACGTCTGTGTTGGCCCGGGTTTCGAACACGCGCTAAAAGACAGTATGCCGTGAGAGATGACAGTCACTAACCACTGAGCTACCAAGCTACACTGAATCAACACCAGATCTCTAGATTCAAGACAGGACTCTCGGCTGTACATCGTGCAGCTGCTGAATCAAGGAAATGTGACCGTGTAAACTTGTGGCCTGTGTTTACCTATTATGAAAATAAACAATAGCAGAACACTGACTACATTTTATTGTTCATGATGTTAAAGAACATTTCATAACGTCTCAGACAACTGTACATTTGTGGCTACTGTGGCTTAATTATAAACACTATCGTTAACTCATATTTACCCTAGTAAAAACATGGTACATTTTAGTACGATCGTCACTTCCCAATGCAAACACGCCCAATAAAATGGCCCCACCCCTGTCACTTGATTGACAGGTTTCAGTGTAGACGTTGGAAATTCAAATGCAAAAGGTATTGCGATTCCATTTGAGTTTTGACAGTTTACATGCACAGTGCAGAGAGCGTGAAAAGGCAATGGTGGTAATTAATATTGCTATTTAAATATGACAGGCTCATAGCTCATAAGATATGGGAAACACAATTGCAAACAGACTTTGCATTTCCAGTTTAAATTTGGCAGACACTGTGCGTTCACTTAATCGAAAATGAAAACGGTAATGCGCGATTTGCATTTGGATTGTCACATTTTATGCGTCCACAAATTGAAAACGCAATTGCAAATACAATTTGCAATGCCTTTTGAATAATGTCCGCAATATCATTCCATACATAGATCAGTGTTCTTGACTCGTGAACGAGTCAGTCTGTTGTTCGTTATCTGGCTCGGCTCGGTGTTCATCTTCAGTTCTCTCTTCACAGCAGTTCAGTCAGTGTACTGTTTGAGTAAATGAATTACTCCGGGATATTGGTTTGTTTTAACTCAGAGGGAGTGTCAGCCACATTAAACAAGTTAACAGCTTAAGTCATTTGTGGATTAATGCGTATTGGAGACGCGAACCGTTTAAAACGATTCAGTTCGATTTGGTGAACTGTTTCAAAAAGATCCGGTTACATCGAATGATTCGTTCGTGAACCGGATATCACAAACTGCTTTGTTTTGAACTGTCTTACAACAGACACGGAAGAGAAGACAATGCTGAATAAAGTCGTAGTTTTTGCTATTTTTGGACCAAAATGTATTTTCGATGCTTCAAAAAATTCTAACTTACCCTCTGATGCCACATGGACTACTTTGATAATGTTTTTCGTACCTTTCTGGAAAATGGAGGGACTGAGAGCTCTTGGACTAAATCTAAAATATCTTAAACTGTGTTCCAAAAATAAACGGAGGTCTTACCGGTTTGAAACAACATGAGGGTAAGTTATTAATGACATAATTTAGCAAATTGGGCGAACTAACCCTTTAATCTGTTTTTTGTTTACAAAAAGTTACAGTCAAAGGAATTGTGATTGTCCTTTAGGTTAATCATTTGAAATAGTAAAAACAATATGTTCAAACTTGCTTTAAGGCATGTTTGCATTAAAAAAAAAAACAAGCTCCCGGACCTTGGATGGGCTGAGTCTGTTTCTTCTATCTGAGATAATCTGCCCAGTTTTAGAAAAAATTCTTTCAGATGGCACAGATGTGGCCACAATGCAAAGTCTTGTCTTTGTGACTTCAGAAAGGCTTTTGTATACTGGTGAACATCTCCTCCACCAGGCCAGAGGGTCTGATGTGCGGGGTAAGAGTGGCTCTGCAAGGTAGGCCTGCACCTTTATAGCATCTGAGGTCTTAGAAGAGGTAGCAGAAGGCCTCAAGCTTGCTACCCTCTCGTCAAAGTCTTCCCAAAACATGGCCCCTGCACTGGCAGTAGCACCAGGATGTGAAATATCCTCCTCACTCTTAGCTGGGTTAAAACTGTTAAAGCTGAAGTTATCATAACCTTAATGTTTTAAACTAACATTAATAATTCAAATTCAAAATTTTATTTGCTTTTAATGTATATGTCATGATGTCCTTTTTTGAGCAATCTTCTTATACATATATTACACCAATATGTCAAGTCTGCCTAGGAAAAGCAATTATTATACCAGCAAACTCAAAATTGGAGTAAAAATGAACAAACTAGTCTATAAAAACTTTTTATTGTCAGCTTGGATTATTATATTATCATATAGCCTAGTGTTTATTTACCGATAGACAGTCAAAAAGACAAATTAATCAATATTTTATTTATAACAGGGTTTTATTTATTTATAAAATAATAACTAACCACAGATCCTCAACAAATAGTAACAAAAACACAGTGACAGAAAATGTCAGAAATAGCGTATGGGTCGGTCACGTGATTAAGGAACGAGTCAAACTCAACCTGAGACCCGAAAGACTCATGAGATGAACTAATCAATTCTCTTTCCGGCTCAAGACTGCGTTAGTTTTGCGTATGGGGCTGTCACGTGATTAAGGAATGACTTAAACCCGAGGACTTCTTGTCAGATAAGAGGTGAGGTGAGGTGAGCTAATCACAGACTAAAGACCCAGGTAAAGAATGAATTTTTTTTTCTGTATCTTATAGCATTTTAGTTTTGTATTGTTTTTAGTGTGATCAACGTTTGCGTAAGTACTAGAGGTGTTGGGGAAGTAACACATAACATTTTCATTACATTTTGCTAAAATGAGCGAAATGACTCGAAAAAAGATTTTTTTCGACTCAAAAGTCCGAGTCGGTAAAATGATCCGAACTTCCCATCACTACTTTTTACACCCCAGGCTATTTGCGATAGTTTCAGTGTGATTTTTGGTGAATTTTATAAAAAAAAAAAAAAAAACCTAGGGTAGGTTGGATCCTCAAAAACCACGGTGTCGATTATGATATATATTGTATGGAACCCACAACAATAAAATAATAATAATAATAATAACAAACATTGTTCCTATGGAGTCAATTTAACACCGTATATATACGCAAAAGATTTACGTTTTGCAAAAGAAAATAAAGTTTTGAGGAAAATAAATTTGCTTTTTGCAAACAAAAATTAAGAATTGCAAAACATGAATTGGCGCGAAAGCTGGTCCTATCTATTAATTTATTTGCAACGCTGCTTTTATTTTGAGTGTCAATCTAGTTTAAGCTTGCGATACCATTTTTCCTTTATGCTTCATTTTTCCGCACGTATCTCTTTGTGGCACTGTTTTGACGTGGGGGCGGAGTCAAGGGACGGGGGCGTATACAACATGCCTCCCTGGAAGTGACGTCATCGGCCCGAGACGCAGCTCACTGATCCAGGTCCTGTCATGATGAGCAGAGACTTTGGAGTGGATCGTTTCTTTTTATTAAATAGCATTAAAACATTCATGTTTTCGTTTCATTTAATTTATAAAATGTATAAAATAAATGTGTATTAGCAGCGTTTGCTCAAGTTAAAGAAGTTGTTAACATGAACATCTGCTGTTTATTTCTCTCGATGTGCACACTTTTATAGCATTAAAATGTGTATTGTTTCATTTGGTTAACTGCAAGTGTTTGTTTAAAATCTCTTAACTTGTGGGAGGACGCCAGCGCAAAGAAGCGTTCTTTGTTTACATTAGAGTTACTGCTAGTCTTAATATAAAATAATGCAATTCATTTCGTAAACTATAACTTACATCATTAAAGAGGTCTACGACTCGTTTTTCATTTACATAACTACTGGCATAAATTAATAATAATAATAATAATTTTTTAACTCAAGTCTTTTTGGTTTAGTTTTGTCGTGGCCACGAGATATTAATTCTTGGGAACGTGATAATGTCGTGGCCACGAGTTTAATGAATAAACAAACCAGGGTGACCAGAGCAACCTGAGATTATCAGAGATTGATAAAATATTTTTGTCCATCCCACAGTCCGTTGATCGTGTTTTTTATGTAATATATGTTCATACAAGGCTATTATTATTTTTATCATTACCGTATTTTTCGGACTATAAGTCGCACCTAAGTATAAGTCGCATCAGTCCAAAAATACGTCATGACGAGGAAAAAAACATAAGTCGCACTGGACTATGAGTCACATTTATTTAGAACCAAGAACCAAGAGAAAACATTACCGTCTACAGCCGCGAGAGGGCGCTCTGTTTTCAGTGGTAGGCTACAGGAGCACTGAGCAGTATAGAGCGCCCTCTCACGGCTGTAGACGGTAATGTTTTCTCTTGGTTCATGTCAAATTAATTTTGATAAGTCGCACTTGACTATAAGTCGCAAGACCAGCCAAACTATGAAAAAAAGTGAGACCGGAAAATACGGTATATATAATATATCCAAATAGATGCTGCATACTGGTGGTGGTTAAAGAGAGACCCCCCACATGATTGTACAGCGCTTTGGGTGGACAACAATACACAATAAAGCACTATATAAATGCATCATTCATTTATTCATTAATTCATTCATATAGACTAACCGTATATAATTGATATTAAAGAATTTATTGTTATGCTTATTTCCCCCTTTCAATTCGTGTATTATAATTGACGTTAAATGAGTGTTTTCATTTACAAATGAAACTAACGAATTATTAATTTGTAATTCTACTATTTATTATTATAGGGTTAGGATATTTATATAGTTCATCCTCTAACCTCTTGAGACCCTGCGGCCTCATGTGAGGACATTATATTTTTGTGAATTTCTCTGAGACTGTTCATGCCACAGTTTTAAGTCTGGATGTCCTGTACAGAGCACATTCAGAGCTTTTCATAGATACCAAATGATTGGATGTTTCACATGACCCTTCCCTCTCCTTGGTCATCAAAATGTCTGAAATTAATTTAGTGACACTCTTATGGAAATATGATAATATTTTGTAGTTATCATTTAAATCTGTCTAATTTTTAAATTATGTGTCATTAATCAACATCTCAGGAAAATGTTATGGGGTTTCAAATCAAAATATGACTTTCTGTTACTAAACAGGACATAGATTTCATACATGTCCTCACATGAGGACACCGGGACTAAAAGCATGTTTATTACGCATTTTTGGAGACATTACAAATGAATAGAGAAATAAATTATATTTGAATATTCTATGAAATATTATATATTATTATGAAAATCTTGTCAATTATTACTCCCATTATTACACTTCTTTTTTTCATTACATGTTGCCCCAAAAACACATTAATATTCAAATTAGAGTTAGTTTATAGATACATTGTATATAATGAGAAAACCCATTAATGGTAATTTTACACACATTTTGCAGGAAGAAAAATGGTATATTGAATCATTCTGTTATAACATAGTTGAGAATCATCTTTCTACAAAGTTTGGTAAAATAAAAAAAAAATCTTGAAAACTAAAAATGTATCGGTGATTTAAAAAATCAATTGATTTTGCATGTTTGCATATGCATCTTCATTCATGTCTTTTCATTTTTTTTTTAAGAAATTGAGTCCCGATGTCCTCTACCGAGAACATAGCATAACTTATGAATGAAATGCATGAATGCAGAGCACAAGGCTGCACTGGGAAATCCCGTGTGCAATGCATGACATGCAAATGTGCATCTGTGCTTGCAAAGTGAACGAAACTGCTTTGCAGCATTTCACACCAGCCAATAAGGGGCTATTCCAGACAGGCTGGAAAGATAGAGGCAGCTAGTTAGAAAAAAAGCCACAGTTCAAAGGATGTTTACAATTTCAAATAAACTGTGAAAATGTGTCAAATTAACTTTTTGTACCAATGGAGTCTATGTGTGTCATACAGTCAGATAGACCCACTGTACTTGTATGAGGACATATTTTTCTGCAAAAACTACTTCCTGTAAAACAAATTTTAGGTATTATACTTATTAGGTCCTACATATCCCAAATAGCAAGAACAATTATAAAATGCACACCAGGCAAACTCTCGGGTCTCAGGAGGCTAAAGTAATCAAAGCTTTATTGGCATGTCGGGCTTTTATAGGCTATTATTTACAAAACTGTTCAGGGCTGCGTTTTCCTCTGAACTAATGTAAACAAAGAACGCTTCTGTGCGCTGGCGTCCTCCCACAAGTTAAGAGATTTTAAACAAACACTTGCAGTTAACCAAATGAAACAATACACATTTTAATGCTATACAAGTGTGCACATCGAGAGAAACAAACAGCAGATGTTCATGTTAACAACTTCTTTAACTTGAGCAAACGCTGCTAATACACATACATTTGTTAATAAAGTAAATAAAACGAAAACATGAATGTTTTAATTCTATTTAATAAAAAGAAACGATCCACTCCAAAGTCTCTGCTCATCATGACGTGGCCCTGTCCCAAATCGCGCACTTCATGTGGACTTTCGGTCTCGTGGACTTGAAATGCGCGTGCTCGCCGAGTCTACGAGTCCGTAGGCCGTCCCATTCAGCATTTTAACGCTCCGAAGTGTGCTCAGCAGCGCCCCCTTTGTACCCTTGAAGCGGTCTTCCGCGAAGACCGCATAGAAGCAGGCTCCACGCACTTCAACTACCCAGGAATCCTTGCGAAATACCAATCAGACAACAGATGGGAGGATATTTCGCTCACGGACTGTAAACATGGCTGAGAAGAGAATATTTAAGTGTAAAAGTATCAATGTTTTTTATGACATAGGCGTACATTTTACCAGTTGTTACTTACAGTTATACAAACATTATCGACCAGTTGATATCTCAAACATAATAATAGCGCGTTAAATAATACGATCGCATTATGATTCATTACATAAATAGAACCGAATGTCATGGCTTTATGAGTCATATAAACGTAGTATGAATATTGAAACCTATACATTTTTCTTAAACTCATTTTAATTTTGTGTTAAAATTTAACATTATGTATTATTATGTACAAATGTATTTATCATTTAAATAACCATGACATCTATTCTAATGCCCAGGTGGCATTTACAATTATAGAACTGTAAAAGCAGGCTGTGTATTTCACATGGACATATTATTTGGGAAATTAAAATTAATCCTGTTCTCTATGCTAAAGACTGTAATTTGTTTAATGATATTTGTGATATTTTTCTAATAAAGGGACTGATGAGATGACCTTTAAGTTTATTCAGCTCCGTATGGAGAGGGATAAGTCAACCAGACCTTCTTCCTGTTTCCGGCGTGACGATCGAGTCTGTCCCAAAATACCTCTCAATGCACCCTCGCGGACTCGCGCTAAGGGCCCTATAGGTCTGCACTACATGACGTCACCGAAGTGTGGACTCTGAGGAAGTCCACAAGGCCGGAGTGTGCCATTTGGGACAGTGGTCACCTGGACCAGTGAGCTGCGTCTCGGGCCGATGACGTCACATCCAGGGAGGCATGCCCCGTCTTGACTCCGCCCCCACGTCAAAACAGTGCCACAAAAAGAGACGTGCGGAAAAGTGAAGCGCAAAGGAATGGCATCGCAAGCTTAAACTAGACTGACACGCAAAATAAAAGCAGATTTGCAAATAAATTAATAGATATGACCATGGAAAATATGTATTGCAAAATCATTGCTTTCGCACTGTTTCATTTATGTTTTGCAATTCTTAATTTTTGTTTGCAAGATAATGACAAGTGTGATTTCAGTGATATTTTGACCACGGAACTAGAAAATGTCCCCGGTTTTCATTTCAGAAATCTGGTCATCTTAGTTTACAGTGAGCGCTCCGTTAAAGACGTATATTGTTATGTCTTCTAGTACTCAAAGGGCGTAGTATAAGTAGGCACATTGGGACGCACGTCCCTGCTTTCAGATTACTAGAAAGCTACAGGCAGGTGAATTTGATAAGGGTTGGAGTTGACCTGATCTCCTTGGCTCTATAAAATTCCATACATTGGTTTATGTTAGAGAGACACGGTTATTCGTGTTAGTTTTGTGCGCGTCGCTGTCCGCGTCTCCTGACGCACCAATTCAGCGCATTTCCCAGCAGAGATCACTGCGAGAGTCGGGTGGATGACCGCTCGAGAGTAATGCTCGTTGATAGCGGTGTTATCGTGTCTGTCCGGATACTGGAGCATAACAGACTCTACTCAAGGACGAAACACAGGTGAGAAGATCTGTCATGTTTTTTACACATCTTGGTAAATGACGTAAAATACTATTAAATAAGCTATACGTGAAATCAAATTATACTTTTTTTTATAAGTTACTCTGAAAGGTGTGTGTGGGGTGTTGTTTTTTTTATTATTTATTATTATTTTTTTAAATACTCTTCACTTTACTTAAACCATTCATTTTGATTTAGTACAATGTATCAGGTTTGTAATTCATTTTAAAATGCTTTCTATTGGTGTGTTTTGTGCGAGTTACTATTGTGGTTAAGTGTGGTGCATGTGGCTGGGTCGAGGACCTCTAAAATACTTTCACAAAAAAAACAAAGCAACTCCTGTGGGAGTGCTAGTGATGTGCACACAGACATGAAAGCAGGCTTGAGCACCTGCCCTTTTTCTGGGGAGATTCTTATTATTATGGATGTTTCTTTTAGCAAGATTGTGTGTGTGTGAGATATATATCCCTTAAATTCACAGTAAATTACTGGCTACTAGTTGCATTACTTTCATAGTAAATTACTGCATCACTTTCACACTAAATAATTGTGAATTGACAGCTGTATACTGTGACCTAGAATATTTATTCTATACTGTGACTTGGCAGTATGCTCCTGTAGAATTACTGATTTAGCTGCTTTTCTGACAGTGGCCTGCTGACGAGCCGCTGTTTTATAATTACGATTTGCTGGCGGTCCATAATCCGTTCGGTTACGCAAACCAAAGTGTCCTCGCACGCAATAATGGATCCAAAACAATGTACAATCACAATTGTACATTTATTTTCAGTGACCAGATTAAATCTACAAACTTATTTGCATTATCAGATGGTTTTATCCAATGTGATTTTCAAATAGCAGAATTCAGATCACATTGGTAGAGGTTACCAATTACTCTAACTGGTTAATACTTTTAAATTACATGCACTATTACAGTGATATAAAAAAAGACGTTTCAGCACTTAGCGCTGAATCCTCTGGACTCTGATGAGAACCTTGAGGAGATGAGAGCGCTCAGTCAGAGATGTGGCATGCAAATGTGGGACTGAATTTACAGTATTGTCCTGTAACTGCTCCGCCTACATTATTTTCACAGTAAAATTCCTGAATACTGTATAATACTGTGAAATTGGTTGCATGCTGTGAAATATTGTAAAATTTCATATATATTAATCCATTTTGAATAAGCATATAATCCCTTCATCTGTAATTGTCTTTTCATGCCAACATAAGAGAACATTTCTGGAATCTGAAAAAGCATTTGCGTATTTACAGTTCATGTATCTCAAAGGGGACATGGATGCATTTAATCTGCAATTACAGATGGATAAGTGTTTTGTTTTTAACCCAAAACATTGAATCCTGATATCTGAAATAATTTAAAACCTAAACCAAATTGTCAATGTGAAATTAAAACTGCCAGCAAATGGCAACAAGTGTTAATGAGTCATTGTGATTCAACGGATTCGTTCAAAAAGCTGATTCATTCAAGTAAACACCATCCATTGCGTAGAGACCCAACACTTTCTTTGTTTGGAACTCTTTTTGTTGACAAAATTGAGCCAAAAGTAGCTACGTCTAAAACGCAAGTAACTTATTCCTCTAATGAACTTGAATAAAAAGATTATTTAATGTTTGTGCTGATCTGCATAAACTGCTGTTATCTGTGTGATTAACTATAAACCTAAAAAAACCCTACAGAAGCTTTTTTGCCTTCTACAATTTAGAATGCCTGGAATTTTAGTTTTAATAGATAAATCATGTGTGTGCACTCTGTGTGTGTGATATTCTTGATGTCAGATCGCACTTCATTACTACAACACTTTACATATTAAAAATGTGTCCTGTGTCCTGACGTTTTATCCTTCACGTCAAATTTTCCTACCAGGGTTTACTGTGCATGCGCACATCAATATCGTGTCCTTTTTTCTCATGCTAAACAATATTTAATGTATCTGCATTACTGTAAGGGTAGGTTTAGGGGTTGTGGTAGGTGTAGACATAGGAAAGTCTGACAAGGCAGGACAAATCGACAGAACACCGGCTTTAAAAAAAAAAAAAACCCTGACCAATGTGACATGTCACCAAGCATTGAAGCAACAATGCAAGATCCGTTTTTGTGACTAGCTGTACAAATGTCAAGATAATACAACATTATTTGGCCCATTTTCGCCAACTTCACCTTAACACATTGAATTCCATGCAAGTTAAGCAGAGACTGGAGTGTTATATAAAACTTAATTTAAGTGAATGGAAATGTTCAGCATTGAGTGATGCTTTGTCATGTGTCCGTATAACAGCAAAGCCAGGAGAGTGTCCACCCCGAATCTCTGGAAAAAGATTGTGTACCACACTCTGTATCAGTGACTCTAACTGTCCCAACAATGAGAAGTGTTGCAGCAATGGATGTGGACATTACTGTACCGCTCCATACACTGGTATTTGTTTTCATCACTTGATTATGATGATGAGAAATAATAATATAATAATTTTTATTGAGCCTTTTGTTGGTCCCGTCAAAGTAGGTTTAAATTTAATCTCTTATGACCGTTTTAAACACAGGATGGCTTTAGAAAATACAGAGGAGAATCTTTTATACTTGGAATATTAATTGCTATGGAAGTAAAACTTGCCATTTGTGCTTTTTAAGTGTTTCTTGCTGTATATTAAAGTGGCCTTCAGTCTATATGCACAGACTAAACCGTAATATGTAAAGCCGGGTCAATGTCCCAAGACAAACAAGATTCCAACATGTGCCGAAAGCTGTATCCACGATGGCCAGTGTCCTGACACACAGAAATGTTGCCCAACCCCCAGTGGCCATTCATGCAGTGAACCACTGGGTCAGGGAAGTGGTCCATGTCTGAGAGCTGGTCAGGGAAATGGTCACGGTCGGGCAAGTGGCCAAGTAAAGGGTCAGGGAAGTGGCAAAGGCCGGGGAGCTGCCCAAGGTCGGGGAAGTGGCCAGGGAGCTGCCCAAGGTCGGGGAAGTGGTCAGGGAAGTGGCCAGGGAGCTGGTCAGGGAAGTGGTCAAGGCCGGGGAACTGTTCAGGGAAGTAGCCAAGGAGCTGGTCAAGGCCAAGAAAGTGCCTAAGGACAGGGAAGTGGCCAGGGAGCTGGTCAAGCCAGAGGAAGTGGCCAGGGAAGTGGTCAAGGAGCTGGTCAAGGCCAAGGAAAAGGTCAGAGAAGTGGCCCAGGACGGGGAGCTGGTCGTGGCCCAGGAAGTGGCCCAGGACGGGGAAGTGGCCAAGGACTGGGAGCTGGATGGGGAAGTGGCCAAGGAGCTGGTCGTGGTCAGGGAAGTGCCCCAGGACAGGGAGCTGGTCAGGGAAGTGGTCAGGAAGCCGGTCAGGGATCTGGTCGTGGTCAGGGAAGTGGCACAGGAGCTGGTCAGAGAAGTGGTCAGGGAAGTGGCCCAGGAGCTGGTTGTGGTCAGGGAGGGGTCCAAGGAAGTGGTCAAGACCAGGGAAGTGGTCAGGAAAGTGGCCAAGGAGCTGGCCAGGGAAGTGGCCAAGGCCGGGGAGGTGGCCAGGGAACTGGTCAAGGACAGGAAAGTGGTTTGGGAAGTGGTCAAGGACAGGAAAGTGGTCAGGGAAGTGGCCAAGGCCAGGAAAGTGTTCAGGGAAGTGGCCAAGGCCAGGGAGGTGGTCAGGGAAGTGGCCAGGGAACTGGTCTGGGAAGTGAAACTGGTCTGGGAAGTGGTCAAGGCCAGGGAACCGGTCGGGAAACTGGTCTGGGAAGTGGCCAAGGACAGGAAAGTGGTCAAGAAACTGGTCTGGGAAGTGGCCAAGGATGTGGAAGTGACCAAGGCCAGTAAAGTAGTCAGGGAAGTGTTCAAGGCCAGGGAAGTGGCCAAGGAAGTGGTCGTGGCCAGGGAAGTGGCCCAGGACAGGGAGCTGGTCAGGGAAGGGGCCGTGGAGCTGGCCAAGGCCGGGGAAGTGGCCAAGGAGCTGGTTGGGGAAGTGCCCAAGGAAGTGGTCGTGGCCGGGGAAATGGCCCAGGACAGGGAGCTGGTCAAGGAAGTGGCCCAAGAGTTGGTCAGGGAACTGATCGGGGAAGTGGTCAAGGTCAGGGAAGTGGTCAGGGAAGTGGCCAGGGAACTGGTCAAGGTCAGGGAAGTGGTCATGGAAGTGGCCAAGGACAGGGAAGTGGTCATGGAAGTGGTCAAGGATAGGAAAGTGGTCAAGGCAGGGGAACTGATCGGGGAAGTGGTCAAGGTCAGGGAAGTGGTCAGGGAAGTGGCCAGGGAACTGGTCAAGGTCAGGGAAGTGGTCATGGAAGTGGCCAAGGACAGGGAAGTGGTCATGGAAGTGGTCAAGGACAGGAAAGTGGTCAAGGCAGGGGAGCTGGTCTGGGAAGTGGCCCAGAAGCTGGCCAAGGACAGGGAAGTAGCCGTGGAAGTGGTAAGGAAAGTGGTCAGGGAAGTGGCCAGGGAACTGGTAAAGGTCAGGGAAGTGGTCATGGAAGTGGCCAAGTACAAGAAAGTGGTCAGGGAAGTGGTCAAGGTCAGGGAAGTGGCCAAGGACAGGAAAGTAGTCAGGGAACTGGTCAGGGAAGTGGTCAAGGCAGGGGAGCTGGTCTGGGAAGTGGTCAAGGTCAGGGAAGTGGCCCAGGAGCTGGTCAGGGGAGTGGCCAAGGCCCAGGAGCTGGCCAAATACAGGGAAGTGGTCGTGAAAGGGGTCAGGAAAGTGGCCAAGGCTGGGGAGGTGGTCTGGGAAGTGGCCAAGGACAGGAAAGTGGTCAGGGAACTGGTCTGGGAAGTGGCCAAGGACAGGAAAGTGGTCAGGGAACTGGTCTGGGAAGTGGTCAAGGCCAGGAAAGTGGTCAGGGAAGTGGCCAAGGCCGGGGAGGTGGTCAAGACCAGGAAAGTGGTCAGGGAAGTGGCCAAGGCCGGGGAGGTGGTCCGGGAAGTGGCCAAGAACAGGAAAGTGGTCAGGGAACTGGTCTGGGAAGTGGTCAAGGCCAGGAAAGTGGTCAGGGAAGTGGCCAAGGCCGAGGAGGTGGTCAGGGAAGTGGCCAGAGAACTGGTCAAGGTCAGGGAAGTGGTCAGGGAAGTGGCCAAGGACAGGAAAGTGGTCAGGGAACTGGTCTGGGAAGTGGCCAGGGAAGTGGCCAAGGCCGGAGAGGTGGTCAGGGAAGTAGCCAGGGAACTGGTCTGGGAAATGGCCAGGGAAGTGGCCAAGGCCAGGGAGGTGGTCAGGGAAGTAGCCAGGGAACTGGTCTGGGAAGTGGTCAAGGCCAGGGAACTGGTCTGGGAAGTGGCCAAGGACAGGAAAGTGGTCAGGGAACTGGTCTGGGAAGTGGCCAAGGATGTGGAAATGACCAAGGTCAGGGAAGTGGCCCAGGACAGGGAGCTGGTCGGGGAAGTGGCCAAGGAAGTGGTCGTGCCCGGGGAAATGGCCCAGGACAGGGAGCTGGTCAGGGAAGTGGCCCAAGAGTTGGTCAAGGCCGGGGAAGCGGTCAAGGAATTGGCCTAGGCCGGGGAAGTGGTCAAAGCTGGGGAAGTGGTCAGGGAAGTAGCCAGGGAACTGGTCTGGGAAGTGGCCAGGGAAGTGGCCAAGGCTGGGGAGGTGGTCAGGGAAGTAGCCAGGGAACTGGTCTGGGAAGTGGTCAGGGAAGTAGCCAGGGAACTGGTCTGGGAAGTGGTCAAGGCCAGGGAACTGGTCTGGGAAGTGGTCAAGGCCAGGGAACTGGTCTGGGAAGTGGCCAAGGACAGGGAAATGGCCAAGGCCAGGGAAGTGGTCAGGGAAATAGTCTTGGAAATGGCCAAAGATGTGGAAGTGACCAAGGCCAGGGAAGTGGCCCAGGACAGGGAGCTGGTCGGGGAAGTGGCCAAGGAAGTGGTCGTGGCCGGGCAAATGGCCCAGGACAGGGAGTTCGTCAGGGAAGTGGCCCAAGAGTTGGTCAAGGCCGGGGAAGCGGTCAGGGAACTGGTTGGGGAAGTGGTCAAGGAATTGGCCTAGGCCGGGGAAGTGGTCAAGGCTGGGGAAGTGGTCAGGGAAGTGGTCAAGGCAGGGGAGCTGGCCGGGGAAGTGGCCAAGGACGCGGAAGTGACCAAGGCCAGGGAAGTGGCCAGGGAGTGGTCAAGGCCAGGGAAGTGGCCAGGGAACTGGTCATAGTCAGGGAAATGATCATTGAAATGGTCTTGGTTTTCTGCATAATAGTACCCCTCTGGAAATTAAATAAATTAAAAAGAAAAGGTAAATTGCTTGACTGAGCTTGCTTGCTTGCGTGTGTGTGGTGGTTTTTTTTTCTCTTTTTTTTTTTTTTAACGATTTATTGAAGTATTTGATATGGTTCACTTTTAGGTAAACATATCAAACATTGAAAAGAAAACCGTTTAGTCTTTTCTGAATACTGGAACATATAGGTGCATCTCAATAAATTTGAATTTATTTGATATTCAACTCCAAATTGTTAAATTTGTGTATTAAATAAATTCAATGCACAAAGGGTGAAGTAGTTTGTTAAATGTGAGCCAAGAGTCACCACAATTAAAAGAACCAAACTCACCAATTCACCATCTCAACAAATCAGAATACTTCATAAGACCAATTATTATTATTATTATTATTTTTTTTTTTTTGTTAATTAGTTGTACAGTAAATGATCATACTTTCCAGAAGGCCATGTACTCCATACTTGGTAGGGGCTCCTTTTGCTTTAATTACTACCTCAATTTGGTGTGTCATGGAGGTGATCAGTTTGTGGCACTGCTGAGGTGGTATGGAAGCACAGGCTTCTTTTGATGGTGGCCTTCAGCTCATCTGCATTTTCTGGTCTCTTGTTTCTCATTTTCCTCTTGACAATACCCATAGATTCTCTGTGGCTTTCAGATCTGGTGAGTTTGCTGGCCAGTGAAGCACACCAACACCATGGTCACCTAACAAACTTTTTGGTGTTTTTGGCCATGTGAGCAGGTGGCAAATCCAGTTGGAAAAAATTTCAAAAAGCTGATCAGCAGAAAGAAGAAGAATTAAGTGCTCCAAAATTTCTTGGTAAACCGGTGCAGTGACTTCAAAAAACACAATAGACCAACATCAGCAGATGACCTTGCACCCCAAATCATAAGCCTGGGGAAACTTAACACTGGACTTCAAACAACTTGGGCTATGAGCTTCTCCACCTTTCCTCCAGACTCTAGGACCTTGGTTTCCAAATGAAATTCAAAACTTGCTCTCATCTGAAATGCGGACTTTGGACCACTGTGCAACTGTCCAGTTCTTCTCCTTAGCCCAGGTAAGACACCTCTGACATTGTCTGTGGTTCAGGAGTGGCTAAACAAGAGAAATACGACAACTGTGGCCAAATTCCTTGAAACGTCTTTATGCACTTACCCCAGCTTCAGTCCATTCCTTGTGAAGTTCAATCAAATTCTTGAATATATTTTGCTTGGCAAACCTCATAAGGCTGCGGTTCTCGGTTGGTTGTGCATATTTTTCTTCCACACTTTTTCCTTCCACTCAACTTACTGTTAACATGCTTGGATACAGCACTCTGTGAACAGCCAGCTTCTTTGGCATTGAATGTTTGTGGCTTACCCTCCTTGTGAAGGATGTCAATGATTGTCTTCTGGACAACTGTCAGATCACCAGTCTTCAAACTGCGAGACCATTTTGAAGGTTCTGTTTTGTTGATTTAGCTGATTGGCATGTCACCATATTCTAATTTGAGTGAATTGGCAGGTTTTTGTTAAATGTAAGCCAAAATCATCACAATTAAAAGAACTTAAAACAAAGACTTAAACCACTTCAGTCTGTGTGCGTTGAATTTAATACACAAGTTTCACAATTTGAGTTGAATTATTGAAATGAACTTTTCCACTACATACTAATTTGAGATGCACCTGTACTCTCTTAGTATGGCAATGGGTATGCATGTTGCAACAAAGAACAGTCTTTTTGAATTTTGCCATCAACTGATCAGTGTTCATAATATGCTTCTAAATCGATGAACTTCACAACATGTGGCTAGGGTTGGGTATTGTTTAAATTTTATCCATTCCGAGTCTAATTCTGCTAACTGATTTCATTTCATATCAATTCCCAGTTTAAATTCTGAAGTTGTAAAAAAAAAAAAAAAACATTTTGACCTGTGTGATCATTTAACCAATTTATAAAAAAATTGTTTGCAAACAAATATATTAATGTGCAGTGTTTTGAAAATAATGTTCAGATTTTATACTTTTTTTGACCAGATTTTAGCACCAACTTACCAGTAGGTCTGAGTAGTAAAGTTTTATACAGTGTATATAGTAATGGCGGCAATTTTTGACGGATATTAGCCTTTGTATTGCCGTAGTTCAACTACAAATAGTAAACTATGGTTACTATAATGAAACTTAAATTTGTGGTTACTGTAGTTTTACTACAAATAGCATAATTAAGATTACTATAGTGAGAGAAGTAAATTTATGAAAACTGTTTTACTGCAAATACCATAGTTAAACTAATTACTATAGGAAAAGCATGGTTAATTTTCCTAAGAGCTTTAACGGGTTAACACATGCACATGTGAGTTCACAGAAAATAAAAACTAGACCTATTCTTTGTCATGTAGATCATTGTGTAGGTCATTTTTATTTACCTTACGCCGATCATTATTTTCCATAAACTTTGATTTGTAGAACTCAACCTAAGGGATCACACACGGTTAAAAATCAATGTGGTGAACTAACACACTATAAATGTGCCTTTTCCATCTTTTATTATCTTATTTGCCTTTTTATAGCACACTTGTGCAGTAGCACAGATGTTTATATTAGTTTAATGGGGAAGGTCTCAAGGTTGCCAGATTTGCATAAGAAAATATACAGACAAACATCCATTCCAAGCTACTTGGAAAACTGCAGGCTTACTCCTCCTTCACACCGCAAGCGAGAGCAGCGCGTCCGCGCAACTACATCGTCACTGCAGCAGCAGACTCTTGCGAGTATTCACACTGGCAGCGTATAAGTACAGCATCACAGCAGCGGCTGCAAAGCGTGTTCGGCAGACAGTATAACCATTTCAAACAATGGGTATAATTCTTTTTTAACATTTGTTTCTATAATAATACACCATACTTTCACCCCAAACAATTTTTTAAAAAGTTTAAATGGGTAAATACCTATTTGTTATACTTTTCTTTTCTGGCATAATTGTTAAAACACATTGTTGTTATAACTCTTGACATGCTTATTCTGTCCATTTTGAGCACGTTTTGTGTTAAATCACATTTATTTTGTCCATCAAAAGTGTGCTTTCACTTTGAGCATGAGCAGCACAGCAATAGACCGGACGCCGAAACCCCCGCTGCACTGCTGTTCACGCGACGCTCCTGCTTGACGCTCACGCTCTGCTCCTGGTCCCGGTGTGAATGCACTCATTGATTAACATGGACGCCGAAAAATATATGCGCCGCTCACGCTTGCGGTGTGAAAGAGGGGTTACTTTCTTCCGTGGAACATAAAGAAGATATTTTGCAGAATGTAGAATTAAAAAACGATGGCAGCGCTGGTTGGAACGGTGAGCCCTTTTGACGGTGAGACACAATTGTGGGAGGAATACAGTGAGATGCTGGAATTTTTCTTTCAACTAAACGAGATTACCGACGCTGACAAAAATAAAATAGTGATATTAAGTGGGGTAGGTGCAGCCACTTATAGTTTTTTGAGAAGTTTGCGATGTCCCATGACTCCTAGAGGGAAAACATATGGGGGGTTGATAAACATGCTCAAAGCCCATTACAATCCAAAGCCGAGTGAAATCGTGCAAAGATTAAAGTTTAACTCGCACACACGGAAGAATGGAGAGACTGTTGATGACTATGTGGCTGAATTGAAAAAATTGGCACAACATTGTGAGTATGGGGCCATGCTTACGCAAATATTGCGTGACAGACTTGTGTGTGGAGTGAATGATGACAGTGCAGAGAGCGTATTCGGCGGACAAGAAGGCCCGAAAAAAGACTTTGTGTGTAACAGGTGCAAAGGAAATCATGCGCCCGAGGAATGCAGGTTTGTGAATGAACTCTGTCGTAAATGTGGGAAGCGTGGACACATAAAACGAGCATGCAGATCTAAGCAAGCTGGGGCTAGTTCACAGAAAGCACCGTTCAAAGGACAAAGAGTGAAGAGAAAGGTAGGAGGTCACATTTAGTCAAAGAGGATGAAGTGAGTGATGTAGAGGATGCAAGTGACATCAATACAATTTACAGTGTATCACAAAACCTATCTAAAGTGGCTCCTATCACCCAAACGTTAAAGGCGAATGGCATGGAAGTGGAGTTTGAAGTTGACACAGGATGTTGCATGGGGTTACTTGTGTTACCATTTCTCCTGTGTTGTTCCGGGGTTAGTAGGTCATCTGCTGTGAGATGCCTTGTCCGATCTGCACCTGTTAATAAAGATTAAGTAAATTATCTCCACATTTGTGGTGCATCTAAGGATATTACAGTTAGCGAACCAAAATTCTCTTTTTAGGTTCACACTCATGAAGTAATGGCCCAAAGAGTTCACACTCACAGCATTCATTGCATGTTATAGTCAAGCACGCTATTGTGATGTAATACCATTCACGACCACTAGAGAGAAGCATCGGCTCATAATGCCTCCTCATTTCCTCTGAGGAATTAATTTGTCTCTGAATTTGTCTAATGAAAACGTTTCTGAAGTTAATGGTCAACATGAATATTAATTAAATATTATAATTGCTACATGGAGCAAAACGGACATTTAGATTATTCAATACAATGTCAATAAATACATTATTTATTATAAATAATATAGATATAAATGAAATAAAAATGTTAGAAGATTTTGTGCCGATTCCTATTGTAGTGCAGCGATGATTTCCTGCCATATCGTGCGCGTCCCCGTGCTGCCGCAGATCGGGATTACACGCGGATCAGCTGACGCCATTGAGCTTGGTGGGTGACGTCAATCACTCTTATGATGTCATCTGCGCAGCGCTGCTGGCCTCACGCGCTCTTCACCGCAACTACAGTGAACTACGGTTCAAAACGCTCGTGCTCTCCGGGCTGAACCTGCGCGTGGACTGAATGAAAGTACCAGAGTCGCCTCGCAGGTGAGCGACTTTTAATGCGCTTTGCTCGGGTGTGTTACTCAGGCCTCGGTTAGATTGCACAGGGTTGTCTGTGGCTGGTTTTAATGGAACCGCATGCCTTCAGCAGAAGCAGCACAGCGATGCGTTTATGACGCTCGTTTGAAGTGATGGAGGCGCTGCTGGTGCCTTTGAAGTTCTAGTGCGTCCCGCCCTGCGCTGCGCTCAAGCTGCTACGGTTGTTACAGAGCTACTGTCACGGTTAAGTGAATATGCATGGGATGCTAGTGTTATTCAGGTAAGACAGACACCGATGCATAAATTGTTAGTATATTGTAAATAAATGAATTTTTAAGTAAAATAAATAAATTATAATAATACAATATATAATTTAATATATTTTGAAAATAAGATGATTATACATTACATTAAAAAGTATTTGTATGTGTGTGTGTGTATATATATATATATATATATATATATATATATATATACACAGGGTGCGATTTGTGAAAAAAACAGGGGAGGGGGGGTGTTTTGAAACATTTTAATTCATAAAAATAAATCACGAGAACATGACGTATATGACGTCATGCGCGAATTAGCATATTTATGACGTAAGTGCGTCGTATTGTATTGCCTCCCTATGCTCACATACTGCGATTTAATTCAGCCATTTAATTTAATTCTCAATAAAACTGTTTTTATTACTATATTTTAATGTTTCTGTTGTCAGACAACGGAATGAATATTACAATGACTGAAACGGGTCCATTAAGACTACATAACCAGCTCTCAGACATTAATCTGCACTAATCAAATCCAATACACATACGATAAAGTCAGTGGTTGTGCTGTGACTGATGTCGGCTATACTTATTTGTAGAAAAGAGTTAGAAGCAACAGAATATATATATATTTTTTTTTTTACTGAAAGTGCTGTTCCCCTCTGCGCTCGCTGAACACAGCAGATGCAGAGAGAGAGGCTCGCGCTGGGAAAGAGAGACCTTGCGCTCGTGCGGCAGCACCAGAGAGTCTCAGAGACTAAATAATGATTGTCCAAAAAGTCGCTAGATTTGTCGCTAGTCGCTTTTTTGGAAAAAAGGCGCTAAATCTAGCAACAAAGTCACCAAGTCATCAACACTGTTGATAGGCTATTACTCGTGAGGTGTAACCAATCAGATAGCGCCGTGGGCGGGACATTGAGCAAGTCTGCAGAGTGGTGACTACAGAGAGCCAGCCAAAGTAGCGCATTTTAAAATAAAATTGACTTTAATCAAACCACGGATCCGTGATAGGTTTTGTGATCCGTCTCGCCAATAGTGTAGTAGCACCGATCACTTTGAGGGGGGGATAAATTTTTCCACACCGGGGATAAAAATAATTAAGCAGAGGCAGGGATACATTGACCAGAAAGGGGGAAATCCCACGCACAACCCCCCCCCCCCCCCCTCCCCGGCAAATCGCACCCGTACGTGTGTGTGTGTAATCGGTATTTATAAATAACTATGAATGAATTTGATAATTTTTTATTATTTTAAAAATAAATTAAATATATGATTTAATGTATTTTAATGCATGAAAGAACTATATTAAGAACCTGACATAAATTAATTACACACACACACACACATATATATATATATATATATATATATATATATATATATATATATATATATATGTATATATATATATATATATATATATATATATATATATATATATTATTTATTTTTAAGTACATTATATGATTTAATGTATTTTAAACATTATGTTTACATATTATACATTAAATATGCACATACATATATATATATATATATAAAGTATAGATAATTAAATGTTTGAAAAAAGTAAATAAAAAAACACATTATGTAAATATATATACATATAAATAAATGTAAATATATTATGTAGAGGTTAAATTACATATTAAATTTAAATTATTAAATTAAATTTAAATATTTTTTAAATATTTATTTAACTTTTTTAATGTATAAATTAATGCATTTTAAACATACCGTGTATATATAGTTTTTGTGTGTATAATTAAATGTGAAGGTTTCTTTACACGCATAAATAATTAATAACTTTAAGATAATAGTTCATAGACTGTTTTGTCAACTGGCTCAAAAGTCCCTCACATAAACTGGCCCCATTGATCCATAGTCAAAAGTCAAATATGCATGTATTGCAAGCTGTCCTTGCATTTTGATGATTCTTGCAACCTCTAATTAGAGATCCTGATTCATAAATTATCATAATTAAGTCAAGCTTGTACTTGAGATGTACAATCAAAGATTATTCTGTCTGCAGGGCAAGGCGTGTATGTGCAATAGAGCCTCTTATGAGCTTTTAATATAATTTAAGCCTGAACTTGCTCTCTGTTCATATTCAGACTACTCATGAAAATGTTCAATGTTCAAAATGTTCATTGTATTTATTTATTTTTCACTAGGTCTTTAAACCTAGTGAGCCACCTACCTACTCATCATTTTTGGCAATTATAGGCATGTTTTGGGATTATCATGCCAAGAATTATAGCATGTAGTAAGGATGTAATCAAAAAGTCTGTGCTTTATATTACATTATGAAATGATTTTATGCAACAAAACTCTGTTGAAATATGTACTCATGTGACACATGTAATGATTCCCAGATCAGTTCAATTCGAATGTAACTGAAACAGTTTAGCCAGGGAGAAATCTGTTGGGCTTTGAATGATACACTGTCTAATCGAGTCTTATTCCAACTGCTAGTCTCACCAGTGACTTAAGCCCTCTTCAGACGGTAATTGTTTTTCAGGGGGATTTTCACCATTTACAGGGGGTAGTTGGTAGTTTTAATGATGCCCAAATCCAGGATGTCTGTGTTTTTATTTTAGGGCTATATTATTTATCATTTATAGGCTGCCCACAACTAAAATGTTTTCTGGTCAGCTAGTAGTCATGTGACTGACTACGTAACACACACAGTTCTGGGTTCGAATCCAAATAGGGATTTCGATACTGTTTTGTGAACATAGTTCATGAAAGCCATGTTTACGTAAATTATACATGGATTGCGCAGTCAATGTGTTGTGTAAATACGCAGTTTTCTGCTAAAATTGACCATTTTAAATCAATGTCACATATTAGGTATGTTTTGACGCTAGGATGCTGGCTTAAGCATACACCAGTAAAAGGAACAACATAAACCAGCAAATGACCAGCATAAACCAGCAAATGACCAGCATAAACCAGCAAAAGGACAAGCATAAACCAGCAAAAGGACCAGCATAAACCAGCAAAAGGACCAGCATAAACCAGCAAAAGGACCAGCATAAACCAGCAAAAGGACCAGCATAAAACCGCAAAGGACCAGCATAAAACAGCAAAGGACCAGCATAAACCAACCAAACGATCCCAGCAAAAGGATCCCAGCATGAACCAGCAAATAGACCAGCATAAAACAGCAAAGGACCAGCATAAACCAGCAAAAAGACCAGCATAAACCAACAAAAGGATCCCAGCATAAACCAACAAAAGGATCCCAGCATAAACCAGCAAAAGGACCAGCATAAACCAACAAAAGGACCAGCATAAACCAACAAAAGGATCCCAGCATAAACCAACAAAAGGATCCCAGCATAAACCAGCAAAAGGACCAGCATAAACCACCAAAAGGACCAGCATAAACCAACAAAAGGACCAGCATAAACCAACAAAAGGATCCCAGCATAAACCAACAAAAGGATCCCAGCATAAACCAGCAAAAGGATCCCAGCATAAACCAGCAAAAGGACCAGCATAAACCAACAAAAGGACCAGCATAAACCAACAAAAGGATCCCAGCATAAACCAACAAAAGGATCCCAGCATAAACCAGCAAAAGGACCAGCATAAACCACCAAAAGACCAGCATAAACCAGAAAAAGGACCACCATAAACCAGCAAAAGGACCAGCATAAACCAGCAAAAGGACCAGCATTAACCAGCAAAAGGAACAACATAAACCAGCAAATGACCACCATAAACCAGCAAACGAACCAGCATAAACCAGCAGAAGGACCAGCATAAACCAAGAAAAAGACCCCAGCATAAACCAGCAAAAGGACCAGCATAAACCAACAAAAGGACCTGCATTAACCAGCAAAATGAACAACACAAACCAGCAAATGACCAGCATAAACCAGCAAATGACCACTATAAACCAGCAAACGAACCAGCATAAACCAGCAGAAGGACCAACATAAACCAACAAAAGGACCCCAGCAAAAACCAGCAAAGGACCAGCATAAACCAACAGAAGGACCAGCATAAACCAACAAAAGGACCAGCATAAACCATCAAAGGACCAGCATAAACCATCAAAGGACCAGCATAAACCAACAAAAGGACCAGCATAAACCAGCAAAAGAACCAACATAAACCAGCATAAGAACCTGCATAAACCAGCTAAAGGACAAGCATGAACCAGCAAAAGGAGAAGCATAAACCAGCAAAAGGAGAAGCATAAACCAGCAAAAGGACCAGCATAAACCAGCAAAAGGACCAGCATAAACCAACAAAAGGACCAGCATAAACCAACAAAAGGACCAGCATAAACCAAGAAAAGGACCAGCATAAACCAGCAAAAGGACAAACATAAAAAAAGCAAAGGACCAGCATTAACCAGCAAAAGACCAGCAAAATGACCAACACAAACCAGCAAAAGGACCAACACAAACCAGCAAAAGGACCAGCATATAAAAACCAAAGGACCAGCATTAACCAGCAAAAGGACCAGCATAAATCAACAAAAGGACCAGCATAAACCAACAAAAGGACCAGCATAAACCAACAAAAGGACCAGGATAAACCAGCAAAGGACCAGCATTAATCAGCAAAAGGACCAGCATAAACCAGCAAAAGGACCAGCATAAACCAAGAAAAGGACCAGCATAAACCAAGAAAAGGACCAGCATAAACCAGCAAAAGGACCAGCATAAACCAGCAAAAGGACCAGCATAAACCAAGAAAAGGACCAGCAAAAGGACAAGCGTAAAAAAGCAAAGGACCAGCATTATCCAGCAAAAGACCAGCATAAACCAACAAAAGGACCAGGATAAACCAGCAAAGGACCAGCATAAACCAGCAAAAGGACCAGCATAAACCAGCAAAAGGACCAGCATAAACCAGCAAAAGGACCAGCATAAACCAGCAAAAGGACCAGCATAAACCAGCAAAAGGACCAGCATAAACCAGCAAAGGACCAGCATTAACCAGCAAAGGACCAGGATAAACAGGAAAGGACCAGGATAAACCAGCAAAAGGACCAGGATAAACCAGCAAAAGGACCAGGATAAACCAGCAAAAGGACCAGCATAAACCAGCAAAAGGACCAGCATAAACCAGCAAAGGACCAGCATAAACCAGCAAAGGACCAGCATAAACCAGCAAAGGACCAGCATTAACCAGCAAAGGACCAGCATAAACAGGAAAGGACCAGGATTAACCAGCAAAGGACCAGCATAAAGCAGCAAAAGGACCAGCATAAACCATAAACCAGCAAAGGACCAGCATAAACTAGCATCCCAGCGTCAAAACATACCAAACCAGAATATGCTGTTTTGTTCCGCTTTTCTCACACATTTTTCATAGAGAGCGCATGAATATTGCGGATGATCAGGGAAGAGTGAATTTCTTTCTGTTTTTCTTGCTTTGGCGTTGCTCCATCTGGCTGAGAATGCTTTCTGAAGTGAGATATGTATTGAAATGCATTTCAGATATCTGCTATGCAGCCATGTGTAAATATAAACAAATTGAAAGTTTATCTTCTTGTCCTAGAAGCTCTGCAAACTATAGTCTATATAGTATTTCTGTGTGTGTGTGTGTGTGCTTGTCCTAACAGTGTGTGTCAGCACTCAAGTAAGTATGAAACCATTTGGAAAGCACCAGTCTTTTATTTGAACCTGTCCAGCGGACAAGCATGACTTCATCATTGCCTCACAGTTCCCCATTAACGCTTATCAGAAACATATGAGCTCCACATGCTGACTCCGTTCTGCCATGGAAACTTTTCATTTTGTTTTGAGGATGTGTGGAGCGTGTGTGAGTGCTGGTGGTGGTGTTTTTATTGTGCAACTTACTCTTGCTTTCTTTGGTCTTGCCGCTCCATATGAGTCCAATATCAGGTTTGTTTTTATCCTTTTTTCTTTTTCACTCTTTGCATGCGGCTCAGGGACTGAAAGGTTGCACACGTAGCTAAGCACTTTTGTATGTAAATGTGTTTTATGCTGCCAATAAACTGGTCTAAATTAGGGATTTTACTAACTACACATTTTTTAACTGACTAGTTGTTGTATCTCAATGATTAAGTCCATTTCCACCAAGAAAAAATAGAAAGGTAATTATGCCTTTTTATCCCTCAAGTCAGACTATTTTTCCTCACAATTCTGGGGGGGGGGGGGGGGGGGGGGGGGTCTGAATTGCGAGATTTAGCCTAAATTTAGAGTTAGGAGAAAAAAAATCAAAACTAAATATATCTAT